>NC_064289.1:45021302-45117579 GCF_019186545.1 Solanum stenotomum | reverse complement strand
TGGGCATCACGGTCCGTGAAAGGTCGTGATCATGACTTGGGGACTAAAATTCTTACCTAAGGTTCACGAGAGGCTAAACGGTCTGTGTAAGTTTTGACGGACCGTGAACCCTTCCGTGAACCTTTTTCTTGCAAATTCCAGTAGCTCCTTTAAGATGGGGCTAAGGGTGACAGACTGTGAAGTTGCCCGTGAAGGGCATCACAGTCCATGAGGTTGCTCATGAAGAGCAGTCTACACCCAGTTCATGTACTTTTTAGCTCAGTATCTCATGCACACATCAACACACAATGACTCTATAAAAATAAAGAAAAATAAGGAAACAGGAAAATACCTAATACAATTACATATTGGCTTGCCTCCCAAGCAACGCACAATTTAACGTCGCGGCGCGACACAGGTTACTTGATTACTCAGACTTCATCAAGTTTACATTCCTCCATGATCTTCACATCTTCTGGACCACCCAAATATGCTTTGATTCGCTGGCCATTTGCTTTGAACCTCTCGCCCTTATCATTTTCCAGCTCAATAGCACCCGACTGAAACACTTGTGTTACCTTAAACGGTCCAGAACATTTGGATCTTAATTTTCCTGGAAATAGACGAAGTCTGGAGTTGAAAAGTAACACCAAGTCACCAGGAGTGAAGGTTCTCTTTTCAATACGCTTGTCATGGTACAACTTCATCCTCTCCTTGTATAGTGCTGACCTCTCATAAGCTCTCAAATGAAATTTATCCATCTCATTGATCTGATCCAGCCACAGGTTTGCAATTTCGCTCCAACTAAGGTTTAACTTCTTCAAAGCCCAGAGTACTCTATGCTCAAGCTCAATCGGCAAATGATATGCCTTTCCAAACATTAATTGATATGGAGACATACAAATAGGCATCTTGAAAGCTATCCAATATGCCCATAGAGCATCATCTAACTTTCATGTCCAATCTGTCCTGTTGGCATTCACAATTTTAGCCAGGATCACCTTGATTTCCCTGTTGGATACCTCTACTGGTCCACTGGTCTGTGGGTGATAAGGCATTGCAAACTTGTGCTGTTTAACCCCATACTTGGTCAAAAGCGCACTGAATACCTTGTTGCAGAAGTGAGAACCGCCATCACTGATAATAGCTCTGGGTGTGCCAAACCTTGAGAAAATATTCTTCTTTAGGAAACCAGCTACATTTTTGCCATCATTCTCAGGCAAAGCAACATCCTCAACCCATTTGGACACATAGTCCACTGCAACCAATATGTACTTCTACCCATAAGAACTCACAAATGGGCCCATGAAATCGATGCCCCACACATCAAACAACTCCACCTTTAAAATAGGTGTTATGGGTAACTCATGGCACCGAGAGATGGCTCCTTATTGCTGGCACACTTCACAACTCATTACTATGTCCATGGAATCTTGATGAATTATGGGCCAATAGTATCCACACTGAAGTATCTTGTGGTCTATCCAAGCACCTCCATCATGGCCACCTATTGGAGATGAGTGGCAAGCTTCCAGAATATGTAGCATCTCAGCTTCAAGGATGCACCGCTTGATGATGTTATCAACACAAATCCTGTACAAATAGGGTTCATCCAAAAAATACATACCTACATCGTGCATGAACCTTTTCATCTGCTGAAATGTTAGTCCTTCAGGCATCAAATCACTAACAAGAAAATTAGCATAATCAACAAACCAATTAATAAGGTCAAGAGTTGTGGCTAATACTTTCTCATCCGAAAATGCATCATTTATTTCAAGCTCCAACACTTCCTTCTTTTCAGCCTCCAACCTAGACAGGTGATCATCTACTTGGTTCTCACAACCTCTCATATCTCTAACTTCAAAATCAAACTCCTGGAGAAGCAACACCCATCTGATCAACCTTGGCTTGCATCTTTATTTGCCATGAGGTATCTTAGAGCTGCATGATCTGTATGAATTATCACTTTTGTGCCCAGCAAGTATGCTCTGAACATCTTAAAGGCGTACACTACAACTAGTAGTTCCTGTTCCGTGACCGTGTCATTTCGTTGCGCTCCATTCGGTGACTTACTAGCATAGTAAAACGGATGGAACATCTTATTTCTCTTATGCCCCAATACAATTCCTAGAGCAGTACCACTAGCATCACACATCACCTCAAATGGTTCGGCCTAATCTAGGCCAATGATCACTGGGGCAGAGACTAGCTTCTTCTTTAGGCATTCGAAAGCTTCTCCAAAAGCTTGCACATGGGGTGTGCAATCTTAGAGAAGTCCTTGATGAAACGCCTATAGAATCTGGCATGTCCTAAGAAGCTTCGAACACCCTTCACATAGATTGGTGGAGGTAACTTTTCAATAACCTCAATTTTGGCCTTGTCGACCTCTATCCCCTTCTGTGATACTTTGTGCCCAAGAACTATGCCCTCCTTCACCATGAAATGGCATTTCTCCTAATTCTGCACTAGATTGCCTTCCTCACATCTTTGTAGGGCCCTGCTAAGATTTAGCAAACAATCATCAAAAGTATCACCTACCACCGAAAAACCATCCATAAATACCTCCCGAGTGTCCTCCACCATGTCTGAGAAATAGACATCATACACCTTTGGAATGTTGCTGGTGCATTACATAGTCCAAATGGCATGTGTTTAAACGCAAATGTGCTATAAGGACATGTGAAAGTGCCTTTTTCCTGATCTTCAGGAGCAATTGATATTTGGTTGTAGCTAGAGTATCTATCTAAGAAATAGTACCACCCTTTACCAGCAAACCTATCAAGCATCTGGTCCATGCAAGGCATCGGGAAGTGATCCCTCAAAGTCCACTTATTCAGCTTCTTGTAGTCCATACACACTCGCCATCCAGTAATTGGTCTCTGTGGGAGTAACTCATTCTTGGCGCTTGCAACCACAGTCATACACCCCTTTTTGGGCACACATTGTACTGGACTACCCAGTGGCTATCAGAAATGGGATAGACCACCCCAGCATCTAACCACTTGATGATCTCTTTTTTGACCACCTCTTCCATAGATGGGTTTAACCCTCACTGGTGTTCAATGCTTGGGCTGCAGTCCTCCTCGAGTTTAATCTTATGGGTGCATATGCCTGAAGGTATTCTGATGATATTAGGAATGGTCCACCCAATGGCCTTTTTGTACCTTATCAATACTTTGATCACCTCAAGAACCTGTTCATCATTTAAATCTGCAGCCAAGATCACATGTAAAGTGTTGTTAGTTCCCAAAAATACATACCTTAGGTGACTAGGTAACTATTTCAGCTCCAGCACTGGTGGCTCCTCGATGGATGGTTTTTTTGGAGGGCTTGGCCTGTTTTTCAACTCTAGGTCCAGTTTCTTTGGAGCATACGAGTGTGCTCCCATACACTGCAAAGCATTCACAGTCTCTATATAGTCCGACCTAAAATCAGCTTCAGAGTTCATTAACACTACATCTAAGGTTTCAATAGCCATCCTCTCTTCGATAGGTACTCTCATTTCTTCATCAGTAACCACCTCTATTGCAGACACTACATTCATGTCATGTGGCTGCTTCATCGCCCTACAAATATTGAACTTTACCTCATCCTTGTTGAGTCTGAACTTCAGCTTTCCTCTCTCAACATCTACTAAGGTTCTTTTTGTGGCCAAAAATGGTCTTCCCAGAATGATGGGAACCTCAAAGTCCACTTCACATTCCCACAGGCCGCTTCACTAACCTATCTGTCATCATTAACCTCATTGTTGTGGGTATTGGAATTCCTAACCCCAATTTCTTGTAGATGGCTAACGGCATCAAGTTGATACTGGCTCCTAGATCACACAAAGAGTTTGCAAATTTGATTGATCCAATGGTGCATGGTATAGTGAATGCACCTAGATCTTCCTTTTTTTAAACCAGAGATCTGGTAGCAATGGCACTGTAATGATAAACATCGTTAGTTAAATCAATACTTACCGCTCTCTTCTTTGTAACCAAGTCTTTCATGAACTTGGCATATCCTGGCATCTGCTCTAGAGCTTCCACTAGTGGTATATTAACTGAAAGTTGCCTCAGCATGGTGATGAACTTTGCAAACTTCCCATATTCAGCTTTCTGTTTGAGCCTTTGAGGGAAAGGAAAAGGTGGTCTGGGAATCTGCTGTAAAGGCATGTTTTCGTCTACCTCTTTCTTTTTTCCTCTCGCAGGTTATGCTATTGGCTGCGTATCCTACAAGTCCTCTACCTGTACAACTTCATTCTCATTTCTGCCAGTTTGCTCTAATACTTGTACCTGCAGAAATAGCGTCAATAAGAATTTTATCACTCCTGATGGCGATGGCCATGCAGTGCCCGTCCTTTTTAGGATTTTGGATTGTGTCACTTAGTAGTGACCCATTTTTTCTCTGATTTAATGAGGCTGAGAGTTTCCCCAACTGCTGCTCAATTTGCTTGATGGAGGTGGTGTGAGAGTCCTCCAGTTGACTCATGCTCGAGAAATCACCTCTAATCTCTTTTACCCCTGCATCAATTGATTCAACTTTCTAGAGTACCTTGGCCATCATGTCTTCCAGCTTAGACCCGTTGGAACTACCACTTGCCCGATCTCTATTACCTGGGGGGACATAGACACCACTACGATCATTCCTATACCCATCTCTGTTTTGCCAGTTTCCCTGCTCTCTATTTGCTGGCCTATCATATTGTCCTTCCCTAGCATAGTTCCGACCTGCATTTCCAGAATTGTAAACCTGATTTCTAGAGTTATAATTTCGGAAACCTCCTTGGTTACCCAGGTAGTTAGCTTCCTCAACTAGATCTTCATACCTGTTTTGTTGTCCTACAACATTTACCTTTTCAGACTTGGCGACAATATACTTTGTGAACAGATCTATTGGGTCCTCATGTGCGCTATGTACTGATCCTTTTCTTCTTCTCTCTTCCTTTGTTCCACTGAGAGTTCAAATGTGTAACCCAGATCTCCTACCTCTTCAACTCTAGTGTACCATGCCCTGTTGTTCTTTGACACCTCGTCTAACAGCTGCATGCTCTCCGAGAATGGCTTCCTCACGAATGATCCTCCACACACTGCATCAATAATAGGTTTAGTGACATAGTTTAAAGATCTATAAAAATCTTGTTTCAGGTGCCTCTGAGTGAGATTATGGTTAGGGAATTTCTTCAGCTTTTGGTTAAATCTCCACCAAGTGTCATGTATTGCTTCTCCTTGTAGCTGATTATGCGTACTTATATCATCCTTCATTTGCAGCTCTTTTGATTTTGTAAAGAATCGTTCCAAGAAATCTTCCTTCAGCTCAGTCTAAGTTTTGATGGAGTCGTCTGGCATCTCATTCAACCAGTTAGTTGCCTCTCCAGTAAGAGACAATGGATACAACCTCAATCTCATCGATGTATGGTTAACTCCAGGGATCTCTTGTGACTTGCAGATTGCCATAAAGTTCATCAAATGTTGTTTTGCATCATCACCAGCTGCACCCCTGCACATACCTTTCAGATTCAACAGTTGAATCATAGTGTTGGTGATTGTGAACTTAACACCTGGAGGTAGTGTAGGTAACACTATTGATCCAGTAGCTCCAGCTCCATCAAAATCTGCATCATCCTTTTCATACGTCATGTGCACTGGATGTTGAGCTCTACCCCTTAGAGCTATTGGTTGGCGTTGGGGAGGGATTAATCCATCCACTCATCTATTTTCATCTACCACCCTAGGCTGGTTGTTCACAACGTTCTGATGAACACCTCTTGCAACGACTTCAGGTTCTAGTCCCATTCTTTGTATATCAGCCTCAAGTTCTTGTGCATTCACCATTTTTCTAATAGTCTTTCAAAGTTCTGGGTCGTAAGGGATCAATGGAGCTCCTTTACTCCTAGTATTTGGCATACACAGTAGAACTCACCTAAAAGAGACGAAGACAAAGAACAAGACATAAAATTAGGAAATATAACTACCAATATAATAAAAGCTAGTAAAACACTTCTATTTGAAATTCCTCGGCAGCGATTCCAAAATTTGATACGTCCAAACTCACACCTCAATTAAGAGGTGTAAATGGTCGATGTCAATTTACAGAACACTCAACTTGTGTTGAGCTCGATCCCACAGAGAATTTCTTCACATAAAAGGTTTCACTGTCTCATTTATTTGAATGTCATTATTATCTCCTAAGCAAACAATGCCAGAAAGTAAATTGAGTTTAGTCTAGATTTTATAGTTACTAAAACTTGCAGTAGAAATCCGGATTAATGACTAACAGAATATCACGTAATAAAGTTGATTCAGTTGATTAAGAGAAACTAGGATTGTGTTCACCATAACATTAGTTCTAGTGCTCTTTTGTAATTGAGTTTTAGGCAATTCAATGTTTACAACATTTACGCGTGTTAAATTCATCTGACACTTCTCAGTCTAATCAGACAAGTTTTACTAACATCCTCTTGGCCCTAGAGTGTTACTAACATTGACCCTCGCTTACAATGGTTTGATGTTAAAGTTATTTTCTCTCGAACTCAAACTTTAACTCCAATTCATCAGGTTAGTTCAACTTTTTCCTAACTGGTATTTTTCTCTCGAACAAATGCCAGATACAAGCTTATTCTAATGGGTGCACTTTTCATATTAAAAGGATAACGAAAGCTAAAACTACAGATTATAACCACAGATTGCTTGTCACTTGTGTTACGAAATTACAGTTAAAGTTATGTCATGAATCCCACAACTCCAGTCGTGGTATTTAGCCCCTCATGATTTCACGTAAACAATAAGATATATTGAATGAAAACATGATAGAAAAGACTTATGCAAATCTACAAATCAACAAGTCGCTTTAATAATTCAAGAATCGAAATCCAAACTTCAAACTGATTTCAATGTTCAAACTTGAAAATTGAAAACTAAGAGTTATGCAAACTCGTTCATCGTTCAAGCTAAAATAAGATTAAAAAAAAACATAAAAAAGTGACCTAATACATTAAATTAAGTGTTTTAAAATAGAGTCCTACTCGAAGTAGGACTGAAATTTGGGCAGCTTAACGGACAGCTCTACGACCCGTCAAGGGCTTCACGGTCCATGAATCCCTCCGTGGTCTTTTCTTGGAGCTTTCCCCACAACTGGGTCTTCAATACTTGACACTGGACAAGGTACTACGGACAACATCACAGATCGTCAAAGGGACCACGGTCCGTGAAGTCGTTCGTGATCTTCACTTGGACTTACCCATACTTAGGCCTGAAATGCTAGCACACTGGATCAGGACCACAATCAACACCACGGGTCGTCGTGTTGACCATGGTCCATATAGGTGCCTGTGGTGTTAACTTAGCCCCCATCACTTTGCAACTTCCCTTAGCCTCTTCACTAGTTCCACACCACAACCTGCACCACGGTCCGTAGTGAAGACCACGGCCCGTGAGGTTGTTCGTGGTCTTTACTTCCTTCAGTTCAACTTTACTGACTTGTTCTTCATTTCAACCTTCTTTCACTTTTCATTTGATTCACCTGTACAAAAACTACCAAACACATTATATCCACTTAAATAGACTCGATACTAATATTAATTCTCAGTTTTCAAGCATCAAATGTGCTAAGATTTCGCGGCACATCACCAACGTGGGTAGAAAGGGTCATATTTTTAGATGATTTCTTGTTGGTTTTTATCATAAACTAGTTGATCCATTTAGTAGTAGGTTTTATACCCTAGCAAAATATAAGACAGTTTTGGCAGCGTGGGATAGACGTTGTATCATCCAATAGCTCATTGTGATGGTTGTCGGTTAGAGAATCTCCCACATAGTTATATTGTATTTTTATATACAAACTGAGTTGTTATTGTATTCTTCAATACATTGAGTTGCTATTTATTGTTTTAAAAGCTTTCCATATAGTACATCTTTTATTGTTGCTTTATCTTGAGTTGAGTATTTTATTATTGAGTTGGGCCCTATTTCTTAGAGTTGAGTTGAACTATGTTTCACAAAGTTGAGTAGCTTATTGTTGAGTTGAGGCGTATTTCTCTGAGTTGAGTTGAACTATATTTCACAGAGTTAAGCCTCTTATTATTGAGTTGAACTATGTTTCATTGAGTTCAGTGAGTTGAGAAGAGGTAAGTATGTTTCATTATGTTTATGTTTTAGAATTCCTCTTACATGCTCGTACATTCCATGTACCGAGCCATTAGCCCTGCATCATTTTACGATGCAGACTTTGGTATTCAGGATCATCAATAGGCGTTTCGTTAAGGTCATGGGATATTCCAGTCAGCTTTGGTGAGCCTTCTATATTTCGTAGGACTTCATCTTTATCTTATAGTTAGTAGTTTTGAGATGTCACGAGTCTTGTACCGATATCCTTCTATAATAGTAGAGGCTTCATAGATAGACAGAGTAGAGTAGTTTTCAATATGTATCTTCTTTGAGATGGTTTTACAAACTATGAGCTTATCTATTGAGTATTTTTCAGATTATTTTAAAGATTGGGTATTTAAGTGAACTTAATTCAGTTTTTAAGCTTTTATATGCTTGAGTTAGTCCTCTGCTTGTAGCCAGCCAGGAAGAGGGTTCGCTTGGGGACCAATAATGGTTCTCGAGTGTCGGCCACTTTCAGGGTGTAGGATCGGATCATGACAATATATACATAACTTGTAGTTATTTTCACCTTGGATGAAACCTAAATTGGTTATTCAAAGCTACTTCATTTAGCTCTCTTTGGAGGCACTCCACGGCTATGACAATAGATACAGAGACATAGGTTACCCTGTATAATACCCCTCTTCCTAAGGAAAGAAAGTGTGATTTCTCCATTTAGTACGAGGGAATAAGTTAGAATTGTTATGCATTTCATGATCCACTAAATGAATCTACATCAGAAGCCCATATCTTTTGGCACATTTCTTAAGAAGCTTCATTCAATAGAGTCAGAGATTTTCCTCAAGTCAACCCTTATTACACATTTAAGAGAAAGACCTTTCTTGGGTACCATTTCAAAAGTTCATGCCAAAAATTATTTTTTGTATGTGTAACTGATCTATTTTAATTTGATTTTTATAAGTCAAGAAACTATAATTTTTTTCAAATTGTTCTTATGTGTTATTCTCTCCTTCCAACAATAGTTGTCCACTATATTATTTTGGGATTTCTAACAATACTTGTCCACTTTGTGATATCAATGGATAATTTTACACTTAGTTCCTATTTTACCCTTATCATTAATTATAGTAATTTGTTTATTACATTTTTCAAGACATTGCATTTATTATATTTAAAGGGTGATGCAGTAAAATTACCCTGCCATTTATATTTCTTAAAAAGTGTCAAAGTCAATAGTTGACAAGTATTGTTGGACAGAGGAAGTAATTGATATGAAACAAACTTTCATAAAAGAAATTCAATATATATATTTATATAAAATCAAATAATTTTATTAACTAAATTAAAGAGGCTTGGAAATAAAAATTGTAACACCCCATTAATTGAAAGAGCTAAAATTAGAAAGAACCATTTCTCGAAAGATCAAATTTGGAATGTTTGGCAAGTTTGGCTAAGTATAAGTTTTGGGTCAACTTCAAATGACAATAACTCTCAACACATGCTGATTTAGTTGTTCTATAAGATATTAAATGAAAGGTCTCTGAATTATCTTTCTAACGCCACCAAGTTTGCTAAATTTTGAGTTTGTATGAGAGAGATATGCCCGTTCGAAGTTGGGATGTCTAGATAAGAAAAGTTAACCGGATTTTAGAGGGGTATTTTGGTCTTTTCATTAACCAATTAATTAAATCTATTTTTAGTAAATTATTTGGGGACTAAATTGAGTTAGTTCAGTTTACTCACTCAAATTTCACGCTAGGGTTTCTAGAGAAAGATCTCAAGAGGAGAAAAGTCAAGTGTTCTTGGAGATTTCTTGCAGAACTGAAGTCATTTCACCAAAGGTTGATCCCTCAAGAGGTATGTGAAACTTTCATAGCGTTGGGTTCGTTCACCCACACGCCAATCATCTTTGTTTCAAAGAACATTCTAGAAAGTTGAAAGTATATGTTCTTGAAATTGGCTTTCGTTCTTGAGTTTATATGAGATTGATGAGTTCTTGATGGAACCGTTTTGATTTTATTTCGATTTTAGAGTTGTGTTTGATTTGATTCTTGTGTGCATGTACTGGGTATCAGAATCTAAAGAGGAATTGAGAAAAATAATCAAATTTAGGTGAATTGGGGTTAGAAAACAAAGAAGGAAAAAGTCGAGCAGAATTGGCACGCAAGTTCGCGTCGCGAACTTTCTCCCATAGTGAAAATTTTTTCTCTTCGCGTCGCGAAAAGGACGCGGACTCCATTGTCTCAAAATTTATTTCCAACCAAATATTATAATGCAGCTCCGCGTCGCGGACTTGCTTCTAAATAGTGATTTCTTGATCATTTCTCATGTTTAACTATCTAAAAACACTCCTAAACATCACGAGATCTTTCCTATCACAAATCACAATCCTTGAATCCATAAATTCAAACTCAAGGAAATTTAAGAGCCAAGTCTAGAGAGATCTTAGAGTCCTTTCAAAAATTCTTTTGCAAATGTTTTAAACATGTTTTAAGACTTGAGTTTTTAGTTAAGTAAGAGTAACAAATGAAGTTCATTTCTTCAAAAAAAGTGTATGGGAACTAAGTATTTTCAAAGTGTAAATGTTTCCTCATTTAAACAAGAGAGGAAACACCCATTTCCAAGAGAGCCTTTGAGCTAATTTTTGAGTAATTGTCTCAAACCACAGAAAGAGTTTTCGTTTTTAAACATATGAGCTGATTATTTTGGGAGTAGTATTGAGCATCGATGTGGGGACGAGTTCATAACAACTCAATGTCTCCATGAACCATGTTGCCAACGTGGGTAGAAAGGGTCATACTTTTTAGATGATTCCTTAGTGCTTTTTAGCATATACTAGTGGATCCACTTAGTTGAGGTGTTCTATATCCCGACAAGTTATAGAACAGTTCTGGCAGTGTGGGCGAGACGTTGTATCATCACATAACTCATAGTGATGGTTGTCGGTTAGAGAAACTCCCACAAAATTATATTACTGTACTATATGATTAAAATTGAGTTGCTATTTACTGTTTAAATGCTTTATATAAACCACACCTTTATTGTTGTTTATTTCTACATTGAGTTGAGGATCCCCGAGTTTGAGTAAAGTTGAGCTAAGTGTTTCTTTTAGATTCCAGTCAAGCTTATGTATTATCTAGAATTCCCCTCACATGCTCGTACATTGAATGTACTTATGCCATTTAGACTGCATCATTTTATGATGTAGATACAGGCAATCAGGATCAGCATCCAGTGCCTCGTTGATCCAGTTGAGCATTCAAAGTCGTTTAGTGAGCCTCTTTGCTTTTCAGAGGATCCCTATTTTCTTTGCTTTAGTACTTTCAGTTATTAGGATGATCGGAGGTCTTGTCCCGACATCCCTCACAGTTTAGAGGCTTCATAAACAACTAGTTAGTTCATTTGTCTTTATTCATTTTAGTTGTGTGATTATAAGACTTGAGTTGCCTTTATGGGCAGTTGAATATTTTCCTTTATAACATTCTAGTTTGTTTCATGGATTTATCTTTGTTGAGTAAAGTATTCCGCTGAGTAGTAAGCCAGGCCAAGGGTTCACTTGGGGCCATCAATGATTCGCGAGTGCCAGTCTCACCCAGGGTGTAGACTTGGAGCGTGACAAACTTGGTATCAGAGCCAGGTTCAAGAGTCCTAAGGAGTTTATGAAGCCGTGTCTTTAGATCCCTAGTTATTGGTGTGAAGCGCGCCACATCTATAATTAGGAGGCTGCAACATTTATGAACTATCTTAGTTCTTTCATATTCATGTCGTGCGATAGAGTTAATCTATACTTCAAGGATCCATGAGTTCTTAGGGTATATACTCGAAGTTTCACTGGTTCAAGCACCGCATAGGATTTAGGAAACTCTGTAGAGGAACTGCAAAAAGTGTTTGAGGTTATGCACGTTGCCAATGTTGAGCGAGTGGAACTAGCTGCCTATCAACTGAATAGTGTTTCTAGGACTTGGTTTGACCAGTTGTAGAAGAGTAGGGCTGAGGATGCACTGGTTTATAGTTGGGCTATGTTTGAGAATGCTTTCTTGGGGCGTTTCTTTCCCCGTGAACTGAAAGAAGCCAAGGTACGGGAATTCCTTATCGTTAAACAAGAACCTATGAGTGTTCATGAGTATAGTTTGAAGTTTACCCAACTTTCACGCTATGCTCCGGAGATGGTTGCTGCCATGAGAAATAGGATGAGTTTGTTTGTTGCTGGGTTGTCTTCTCTGTCTAGTAGGGAAGGCAGGGCAGCTATGCTGATAGGAGACATGGACATAGCAAGGCTGATGATCCATGTGCAACAGGTTGAAGAAGAGAAGATTAAAGATAGAGAAGAATTCAGAAACAAGAAAGCTAAGACAGGGAATGAGTCTGGGCAGCAAAGGAGTAATGTGAACCGGTCTTCCTTTCAACCTAAACAAAAGGGACCTACTCCATCATCTACTAGTGCACCTGCACCAAGGAACAAATGTGAGTATAATAGTCAGAATTCGCAAATTTACATAGCTAGACCTGCTCAGTCTCAGGGTAGTGTAGCACAAAGAGGTAATTGGGCTCTTACATGTGCTAAGTGTGGTAGGAACCACCCAGGTTCTTGTCACGATGGCTCTACTGGATGTTTCAAGTGCAGTCAAGAGGGTCACTTCATGAAAGAGTGTCCTAAGAACAGACAGGGAAATGGAAATCGGGGCAATAAAGCCCAATCTTCTTCATTTGCTCCACCAGACAAGGCTGAACCTAGAGGAGCTACTTTAGGGACTAGCGGAGGAGCAAACCACCTATATGCGATCACTAGTCGTCAAGAGAAGGAGAATTCTCCAGATGTTGTCGCTGGTATGATCAAAGTCTTTAATTTTGATGTTTATGCTTTGCTAGACCTAAGAGCGAGTCTATTTTTTGTAACTCCTTGTGTTGCGATGAATTTTGATGTTTTTCTTGATAAACTTTGTGAGCCCTTCAGTGTTTCTACACCTGTTTCTGAGTTTATTCTAGTTGAGAGAGAGTCCATCGTGATTGTACCATTTCCGCCAATCACAAGAGCACCATGGCTAATTTAGTTGAGTTAGACATGGTAGATTTTGATGTTATTCTGGGTATGGACTGGCTTCATGCCTGTTATGCCTCCATTGATTGTAGAACTCGAGTTGTTAAGTTCTAGTTTCCTAATGAGCTAGTCTTTGAGTGGAGGAGTAGTTCACAGAGCCTAAGAGTCACTTTATTTCGTACCTTAAGGCGAGAAAGTTAGTTTCCAAGGGTTGTGTCTATCACTTAATCCAAGTTAATGACTCTAGTGTTGAGACACCTCATATTGAGTTAGTTTCTGTTGCGAGTGAGTTTCCAGAGGTAGAGGTATTTCCAAATGATCTTCCCGGAGTCCCTCCTGAGAGAGAAATAGACTTTGGTATAAATATTCTTCCCGATACTCGTCCTATATCTATTCCTCCATATAGAATGGCTCCAGCAAAGTTGAAAGAGCTAAAAGAACAATTGAAAGATCTCATTGATAAGGATTTTATTCGACCAAGTATCTCACCTTGGGGCGCTCCGATCTTATTTGTGAGGAAGAAGGATTGTTCTGTTAGAATGTGTATAGATTACCGTCAGTTGAACAAAGTCACTATCATGAATAAGTATTCTCTTCCGAGAATTGATGATCTCTTCAATCAACTTTAGGATGCCACTTGTTTCTCTAAGATAGACCTCAGATCTGGTTACCATCAGTTAAGAGTAAGGAAATGTGATATTTCAAAGACAGCTTTCAGGACTCGTTATGGTCGTTATGAGTTTCTGGTCATGCCGTTCGGTTTAACCAATGCACCTGCGGCGTTCATGGACCTTATGAATAGAGTATTCAAGTCTTATTTAGATATGTTTGTTATCGTAATCATTGATGACATTCTAATCTATTCGAGGAATGAGAAGGATTATGCTAGAATCTCTGAATAGTACTCCAAACTCTAAAGAATAGAGAATTGTATGCTAAGTTCTCTAAATGTGAGTTTTGGCTTGAGTTTGTGGCATTCTTAGGCCACATTGTTTCCGGTGATGGAATTAGAGTTGATACCTAGAAAATAGAGGCAGTGTAGAATTGGCCTAGACCCACATCTCCAACTGATATCAGGAGATCCTTGGGGTTGGTTGGATATTATAGAATGTTCGTAGAGGGGTTCTCATCTATTTCGTCCTCTTTGACTAAGTTAACTCAGAAAACAGTCAAGTTTCAATGGTCAAAAGCTTATGAGAAAAGCTTTCAGGAATTGAAAAAGTGATTGACTACTACCCTAGTATAGACCTTACCAGAAGGTACTCAAGATTTTGTTGTGTATTGTGATGTGTCCAGAGTTGGTTTGGGTTGTGTGTTAATGCAGAATGGTAAAGTTATAGCTTATGCCTCCAGACAGCTGAAAGTTCACGAGAATAATTATCCAACCCATGATCTAGAGTTGGCTACCGTAGTATTTGCTTTGAAAATATGGCGTCATTATCTTTATGGTGTTCATGTAGATGTGTTCACCAACCACAAGATACTTTAGTATGTATTCAGTCAGAAAGAGCTTAATCTCAAACATAGGAGGTGGTTAGAGTTATTCAAGGATTATGACATGAGTATTCTATATCACCCACATAAGGCTAATGTTGTTGTTGATGCCTTGAGTAGGTTGTCTATGGGTAGTACCGCCCATGTTGAGGAAGAGAAAAAAGAACTAGTAAAAGATGTGCATAGACTTGCCCGATTGGGGGTTTGTTTAATGGATTCCAATGAAGGAGGAGTAGTAGTGATGAATGGGATTGAATCATCATTCATGTCAGAAGTTAAAGAGAAGCAAGACCAACATCCTATTTTGCTTGAATTGAAGGCAAATGTTCATAAGCAAAAAGTAATGGCTTTTGAACAAAGGGGAGATGGTGTATTGAGGTATCAAGGTAGGTTGTGTGTACCAAGGGTGGATCAACTCTAAGAGAGGATCGTGGAGGAAGCTCATAGATCCAAATATTCCATTCACCCGGGTTCCATATGTATCGTGACTTAAGAGAAATATATTGGTGGAATAATATGAAGAAAGGTATTGCTGAGTTCGTTGCTAAATGTCTGAATTGTCAACAAGTTAAAGTAGAGCACCAAAGGCCCGGTGGTATGACTCAGAATATAGAGATTCTGGAATGGAAGTGGGAGATGATCAATATGGATTTTATTACTGGCTTGCCGCGGTCTCGCAGGCAACATGATTCCATTTGGGTGATTGTTGATCGAATGACAAAATCAGTCCACTTTTTGCCAGTAAAGACTACCCATTCGGTAGAGGATTATGCCAAGTTATATATTCAAGAGGTAGTAAGACTTCATGGAGTTCCAGTTTTGATCATATCTAACAGAGGTGCACAATTTAATGCACAGTTTTGGAAGTCATTCCAGAAAGGTTTGGGTTCAAAGGTAAACTTGAGTACTACTTTTCATCATTAGACAAATGATCAAGCAGAGCGCACTATTCAGACTTTAGAAGATATTTAAGCACCTATGTGATTGATTTAAGAGTAATTGGGATGATCACCTACCTCTCATTGAGTTTGCTTCCAATAATAGTTACCATTTCAGCATCTAGATGGCTCCTTATGAATCTCTTTATGGGAGAAGATGCAGATCTCCTATTAGATGGTTTGAGGTTGGTGAAGCTGGGTTGATAGGACCAGATTTGGTTCATGAAGCTATGGAGAAAGTGAAGGTTATTCAAGAGAGGTTGAAAATAGCGCAGAGTCATCAGAAATCCTACACTGATGTTAAGAGAAGGGACTTAGAGTTTGAAGTAGATGATTGGGTATATTTGAAGGTTTCACCCATGAAGGGTGTTATGAGATTCGGTAAGAAGGGTTTCCGGTATATTGGTCCTTACAGAATATCCAAAAGGATTGGGAATGTAGCTTATAAGTTGGAGCTACCACAAGAGTTAGCAGCAGTTCACCCAGTGTTTCATATTTCTATGTTGAAAAAGTGTATAGGCGATCCTTCATTGATTATACCAACCAAAGACATTGGTATTAAGGATAGCTTGTCTTAGGAGGAGATTCATGTTCAGATTTTAGATCGCCAAGTTCGCAAGTTGAGGACCAAGGAAGTAGCATCAGTCAAAGTTATGTAGAGGAATCAATTTATTGAGGAAGCAACTTGGGAAGTTGAGGAGGATATGAAGAAAATATATCCACATCTCTTTGAGTCCGAAGATATTCCAGATCAAGGTACTAATTCTGTTCTTAGTACTCTTTAATTGATATACTTAATGTGTTAGATTTGCTTGGTGGGTGTTTGAGCTGAATGTTAGATATTACATCCTTAGTCTATTAAGAGTAATCTCATTTGAGGATGAATGTTTCCAAGGAAGAGATATTGTAACACCCCGTTAATTGAAAGAGCTAAAATTAGAAAGAACCATTTTTGGAAAGATAAAATTTGGAAAGTTTGGCAAGTTTGTCTAAGTATAAGTTTTGGGTCAACTTCAAATGATCATAACTCTCAACACAGGATGAGTTAGGTGTGCTATAAGATATTAAATGAAAGGTATTTGAATTATCTTTCCAACGCCACTGAGTTTGCTAAATTTCGAGTTCGTAAGAGGGAAATATCCCCGTTCGAAGTTGGGCTATTTAAATAAGGAAAGTTAACCGGATTTTAGAGGGGTATTTTGTCTATTCATTACCCAATTAATTAAATCCGTTTTTAGTAAATTATTTGGGTCTAAACTGAGTTAGTTCAATTTACGCACTCAAATTTCACGCTGAGGTTTTTAGAGAAAGAACTCAAGAGGAGAAAAGTCAAGTGTTCTTGGAGAATTCTTGCGGAATCGAAGTCGTTTCGCCAAAGGTTGATCCCTAAAGATGTATGTGATACTTTCATAGCATTGGGTTCGTTCACCCACGCGCCAATCATGTTTGTTTCAGTGATATTCGTTCTAGAAAGTTAAAAGTATGATGTTCTTGAATTATGTTCTTGAAATTGGCTTTCGTTCTTGAGTTTATATGAGATTGATGAGTTCTTGATGGAATGTGTCGATTTTAGAGTTATGTTTGATTAGATTCTTGTGTTCATGTACTCGGTATCTGAATCCGAAGAGGAATTGAGAAAAAGAAATGAATTTAGGCGAATTGGAGTTAGAAAACGAAGAAGGAAAAAGTCGAGCAGAAATTGGCACGCAAGTCCGCGTCGCGGACTTGCTCCCCTAGTGAACAAATTTTCCCTTCGCGTCACCGAAAGGACGCGGACTCCACTATCTCAAAATTTATTTCGCGACCAAATATTAAAATGCATCTCAGCGTCGCGGGCTTGCTTCCAGACAATAATTTCTTGATCGTTTCTCATGTTTAACTCTCTAAAAACACTCTTAAGCATCACGAGATCTTTCATATCACAAATCACAATCCTTGAATCCATAAATTCAAATTCAAGGAAAGTTAAGAGCCAAGTCTAGAGAGTTCTTAGAGTCCTTTCAAAAAGTCTTTTGCAAATTTTTAAACTTGTTTTAAGACTTGAGTTTTTAGTTAAGTAAGAGTAACAAATGAAATTCATTTCTTCATAAAGAGTATATGGGAACTAAGTATTTCCAAAGAGTAAATGTTTTCACATTTAAACAAGAGAGGAAACACAGTTTTCTAAGAGAGCCTTTGCGCTAGTTTTTGAGTAACTATCTCAAACCATAGAAAAAGTTTTTGTTTCTAAACATACGAGATCAGTATTTTGGGAGTAGTATTGAGCACCGATGTGGGGACGAGTTCATAACAACTCAATGTCTCCATGAACCATGTAGCCAATGTGGGTAGAAAGGGTCATACTTTTTAAATGGTTTCTTAGTGCTTTTTAGCATATACTAGTAGATTCACTTAGTTGAGGCATTCTATATCCCGACAAGTTATAGGACAGTTCTGACAGCGTGGGCGAGACGATGTATCATATCATAGCTCATTGTGATGGTTGTCGATTAGAGAAACTCCCACAAAATTATATCACTTTTCTATATGATTAAAATCGAGTTGTTATTTACTGTTTAAATGTTTTATATAAACTGCACCTTTTCTGTTGTTTATTTCTACATTGAGTTGAGTATCCCTGAGTTTGAGTAAAGCTGAGGTAAGTGTTTCTTTCAGATTCTAGTTCAAGCTTATGTATTGTTTATAATTCCCCTCGCATGCTCGTACATTCAATGTACTGATGCCATTTGGTCTGCATCGTTTTATGATGTAGATACAGGTAATCAGGATCAACATCCAGTGTCTTGTTGATCCAGTTGAGCATTCAGAGTCGTTCGGTGAGCCTCCTTGCTTTCCGGAGGATCCCTATTTACTTTGGTTTAGTACTTTCAGTTATTAGGATGATCGGGGGTCTTGTCCTGACATCCCTCATAGTTTAGAGACTTCATAGATAACTAGTAATTTCATTTGTCTTTATTCATTTCAGTTGTTTGATTATAAGACTTGAATTGCCTTTATGGCCAGTTGAACATTTTTCTTTATAACATTCTAGTTTGTTTCATGGATTTATCTTTGTTGAGTAAGTCTTCCGATGAGTAGTAAGCCAAGTCAAGGATTTGATTGGGGCCAACAATGGTTCTCAAGTGCTAGTCCCGCTTAAGGTGTAGGCTCGGGGTGTGACAAAATTGAACATTCTTCTTCGTAGATTCTTGAAGCGACACAACTAAAATAAAAAGAAATTTCCATTCCTCTTTATTCTAAACATCCACAAATCTAATTAATCCTTCACTTCGTTTAATTTTTCAGCCACAAACTTCGACAAATGCATTATTGATTCTCAATTAGAGGGATGAAATTGTTACTCCATTGCTTTTTTTTTACAAGAATTAGTAAGTATTTACTTGTGAGGGTCCTTATCTCTTTATTAAATTTTCTTTTTAATTCATTTATAGTAACTCTTAATTTAATTTGTAAAGAGTCAAGAGAATATCTTTTTCTTAATAAAAAAGTTTCTTATGTGTTAAATGATGTAAATAAATTTTCTTTAAAAAATCTAATATTTTCTTTTTATAAAAAATATATAAAAGGTAATTTAATCAAATAATTCTCTTAAAATTTTCTAGTGAGGGTTACTTATTTTATATGATATACAATAATTTTATTTTAATTGAAGTTATAAATTTATTTCTAATTTTTTTTTATAAGTCGTAATTTAATTTGTAAAAGTGAAGAAAATGCTACTCTCTCCCCCCACCCCCCCTCCTTCAAATTACACTAATACATTTTCATTATAAAGTTAAATATTTCTTTACATTTACCTATAAAATTTTATATGAAAGATATTAATCAAATAATTCTCTTAACTAAATTGAACAGGGTTGAAAATAGGGACGTGCAGAAATCAGTTCAATCGATAAATCGAACAAAAAAATTATAGGTTATTGGTGTTGGATTATTGGGATAACAACAATGAAATATTCTTCTAATTTTTTTTGGAAAAAATAGTCAAAAGACACCTCAACCTAATATCAAATTCTCAACTACACACTTATATTTTATGGGGTTTCTATCATCCCCGTGACTATTTTAAAGTGAAACTAATTTCACCCTAAAACGTCATCACTGTTTACATCCCAATTTTTACAAATAAGGTGAAACGTCTTGGTAACTCAAAGAATAATATACAATTTAATTAAATTAAATTAATTAAAATAATTTTAAGAAAAAGATTTAGGAGTTGCCATCTAATTTTAGGAAAACTAGGAAATCAATTAACAAAAAAAAAAATAGTATGTGAAATCAATAAGTTCTAGGTAAGGATTTAAGTGATTACGAAGAGAAGATATTAGCACTCTTTAAAACTCACAACCTTGGGACCCGACTGAATTTAATTTTACAAATTGAGGAGACGAAATAATGTACTAGTATAGTAAACATGTAATATACACAAAGAATAAAATAAAGCAATAATATGAGAAACGGACTAATGTTTGCCTAACGTTAACAATATACAAAACAATGAATGAAAATATCATTCGAAACTTAATTCAAATAGCTTCCTCGATCAGCTTTGGGTACCTATGAACACACTTAGTAAAAGTGTTAGTAATTGATTAATATGAATCAAAATAAATAAAATAAATAATAACTTAAAATAAAACCCGTCTTATATACATGGGAGATCTTGAAAATAGACTATAATTTCTTTATCGGCCAATTTTATATAATTAGTCCATTAAATAATATCAATATAAGAAGTGTAACAATTAATAAATATCAAGACATAGACCTCAATAACTAAAGCTAATTGAAACTGCCAGAGGACAAATGGAACACTAATATAACCAACTCAATCATGAAAATATCCATAAAAATTTTTTAGAAGGCACAGAGCCACAATTATACAAAACTATATATTATAAATTAAATATATCAGCCCGTGCCAGCACGGGCCCAGCATATATTATTCTAGTATCCTAATTTATGTGATATCGATAAAATTTGGAGAGCCAGCCAAATTTTTTAAAATGTTAATTATTGTCATTTATAGTATTTTCATAATTTTAAACAATATATTACTTTCTTTGTCTCAATTTATGTGACACATATAAAATTTAGAGAGTTAATAAAGTTCTTTATATGATTATCAAATATTTTAAATTGTGATTTATAATATTTTATGTGATTTTTAAAAAATCTTTTTATATTTATTACTCAATCAATTTAAGAAATAATACATTAAAATCAATAATTTTATTTATTACTTCTCAAATAATATGGCAAGTTAATAAAAGTAGCTAAATATTAGCGGATAACGTACTATGATGATGTCACATATATAAGTTGATAATGGATAGACCTAACTCATCTTTCTTAAATAATTGCAAAAGCAACACCATGTTCAAAGTAGGGCCCATAGTTTTTATTTAAAATAATATTTTGTGAAGAGAAATAAAAAGACTCTTTAGTAAGTGCATGAAAACGAAAGGAAAAATTACTTGTATGGTACTATTATCGTTAGTATATATTACCTTTTATTGTGTTATGCCTTTTGGGGCTAATTTCTCGTTGTTTTTTTCAAGTTTTGTTTGAAAATTTACACCGATAATTAAGCTTTATCCTCTATGACAAGCTATATTATTTTTATTTTATTTTGCATTATATCGTTTAGTTTTGGGTGTTAGATTCATGAATTTTGCACTATCTTAATGAGTTTCGAAACCCTAGTAATGTTACTTTCATTTTTCCATTTTGTATATTTATAAATTTGTTACAGTTTTGATCTAGTTTTATTTTATGATGTTGTAATATTCATTTACTTCTTTTTACTATTGTTATGTTGCGTTTTTGTTTATTTTTAGTTTGTATATCTAGTTCCTACTATATATAAGTGGCTAGAAGCAGACAGTTGATAGACCACATACCTGCTCCTAGCGGAGGGCCATTTTGAAATTTCAAAAGTTATGTTATTTCTACCAATGATACTTAACTGCTTATGGGCTTTGCATTGTTTCTCCTTAAGACCAAAAAAATCAAGCTATATCTTATTTATTTGTTTTTTAGCCTTCAACAGACTTAAGTGTATCCAGAAAGGTGGACCCCACGTATATTTTGTTTTGGAAACTTACATAAATATACTATATTAAAAAAATATTTTTATTTATAGCAATAACATTTTTTGTTCACTTGATCACTTTTAATATATTTATAATACAGTTTTAATGCATATTATACAAAATAATTTGTAGAACACATATAATACAAGTTTTATTGATAGATAATACATTTATCACACATTTTAATACACTTATAATACAACGTGTCAATTTTTTACTAAACAAGTATAATATATTTTGAAAAAAATAGTTATAATACAAATATATTGCATAAGTAATTCACTTTAAATACATATTGCAGATTTATCATAGTATTGCTATGTATTGTTATAAATGATAATAAATAAAATGTATCGCTAAAATATCCAAGTAATTTTTCCTTTTATTTATTTCAAATCAATTTATTTTAAAAGGTATTTACAAAGACAAATAATTAATTATTGAAGAATGAACTTTTTACTTGAAGAAGTGGTAATTGTAAATAAAGTCCCGGCATTTGAATACACTTGTCCTATGATGACTTTTTGCATGAAAATTAATGTCCACGTGTATTGGACACTTGTCTTTTGATAGGCTCCTCTCTTGGCCTATAAATGACATGTTCTCATTGAAATGAAAAATGAGACAAAAAAACATTTTTGCCTTCCTTTCCATTCCTTACTCACATTCTGCCCCTCTCTAACTTTCTCTTTTAAGTTAGTTAAATATTTAGGCTTTGTTATTTTATTTCCCCACTAATTGCTTGCTGATGTTAATTATTTTATTGATTCATGTATTTTTTATTTAAATAGGGAAGACTTGTTTAATCCTGGGAAACATTTCACACTATGAAATAGTTTTTTTGGACAGTACCCAACATAACTCAAGTATTAATATTATGCACTATTATTTATAAATCATCGTAGTAATATTTATCTCACTTTTAGAATTATTATTTTGCTAAATAATAAATTATCATTATTATTGTGATATTTAATTGTCCCCCAACAATTTAAGAAACTAGGGTAAATAATATGTATGTAACACACCGAAAATTTCTAAGCTAAGACGCGAATCATTCTATAGCACCACACAATTCTAGTCTTAAAATTTGAATCGTTTATGTAACACTCGGGACTTGGAAAAAGGTCAAAAGGGGTTAACAGGCATGTCCACAACCTTAAAATAGACCATGGACCCTTCACTAAAGCCTAAACAGCTCGTGAAAGGGACCACAAGCCATTTGGGGAAAGGTACCCAACCGTCTAGGGCTGCCAAGTGATGAGTCACCTGACGGGACCCTAGACAGTCTGTGGTGTCTTGTACGGTCCATTTAGGGGTCCTTACAGGTCACCCATAGACTTTTAAATATAAGGTCAACTTTAAACAACTATATCTATCAGCAAATAACAAATTAGGTGGTCCATGGCCTATTAAATTAAAGGTCTTGAGTCCTCATTTCAACCCACCAAGTTTGCCTCATTTCAAGTTCAGAGTAAAAAGTTATGCCCTTTTTAGTGAGGCCTTCTCAGATAGTCGAAGTTTCACGAATGACTTGACATATGGTGACGCGTTTCACAGACCGTGGAGCCCTAAATGGTCCGTGAAGCCTCTTTTTTTAAGGCACTCCATCAGTTTTTAAGTTGGGGTCATTTTGGTCTTTCCCCTATGCATTTAGGTACTTAAACTACGTCGCTTTAACCACTATTCTAAGCCTAAACCATGAAATTTTCACCTAGTTAAGAGGTTAGAAAGTGTTAATCAGTTCTTTTATGTTCATTAACACTTCAAGTTATTAGAGAAAGATTACAAGAGGAGGAAAGCTAAGGTTTCGAGCATTCTTCGAGCTTCATCGATTTTGCTAAGAACTTTATTCTTCCAAGTATGTAAGGCTATCATAGTGTCAGACTAGTTTGTTCTCACACCCTACATCTACTTTCAAATCAGTAAAAGAGTAATTTAGGTCTACTTATCGAGCAGGAGATGGCTATGAAGGCCAAGTAGAGTCATACCTCTCTCCCCTTTCCCATTTTGATTACTAAGGTGTGCGGGTTGGCCCATGTTTCGGTGATTGCCAAGACAGATATGGAAGTGACTCCCACTTCCTCTACTCACGTCCGGAGGATAGAGGCCGAGTATATGAGGGATGAGGCTGATCGGAGGAGAGCTGCACCTGAGGATACGTCCCCGGTAGTCGATGTTGCTGACAGAGGCAATACTTACCTCTCAGTCCAGTGAGCCTACAGATACCCCTGGAACCTCTATTTATGTACCTTCAAATTCGACAGTTGTTCCACCTCCTTCTATTGCCGTTGTTGCTCCTTCCCGACCCCCTATCACCCAGGACATGTTGTATAAGATGGGCCATCTAGCTCAGTCTGCTGATGTGCGTGCCTCCCGGGTAGAGGAAGTTGTGCCTGAGTTGATTGAGCGAGTAATTGTTGCTGCCTTGGCCCTGATTAGGGCTGAGTTGAGAGAGCACAGGGGGTTGATAGATTCCCACAGATTTGCAGTAATGCCCTTATTGTGAGGGTAGAGCCTTCTGAGCAAGGGCAGGGTACTTTTGTTGATGCGACGACCTTGAAGGTCGATATTGTTGGGCTGAGGAGAGATATGGATGAGCTGAAGTTCACCGATCTATCGATGCTATTCAGTACAATAGACATCCCCAAGGTTTCAAGTGTAGATTTTCCCAACCAGTTTCGAGATTACTCTTGCTACTACTACTGGAGATGTTGTTATGGATGAGGTTGATGCTGAGTTTGAGGCTGAGACCGATGAGGAGGAGCTGGGTATTCGTGACGCAGCGGTGTATAATGAATTGGAGGACCTTGAGGGTTCTATGGTCCAGTCAGTTGTAGAGGTTTCTTTGAAAGATACCTCGATGGTGGGCTCCAGTGGAGCGAAAGATAGTGTTGAGCCGGGCACTGATGCCTAGACAGAGGATGTTACTGACATGGAGAGTTCACCCAGGTTTAGCCTGGCAGGATGATTCTTTTGACTCTATTTTCTATTGTTTTTAGACTGGTTTTTGCGCATTTGAGGACAATTGATAGATTAGTTTGGCGGGGTGAGGTATTTCCATACCTACCTCTTTTGGGCTATTTTCTGGATATTTAGTGTTTGTGATTACTTTTGTGAATGTTGATTTTAGTTGATATATATTAGTTTTGATCCATTGTGTTGGTCCTCTATTTTGAAATGCAAACTATTGGAATGTTGGTATTGAACCGATTTTGAAAATTGCCACCTCTTGATGTGTTTGAATGTGGTTGTTCTCTTGCAATTTTGAGTGTCGGTTGTGATCAATAACGATGATTTGAATAGTGGTTTTGATTGAACGATATGAGTGTACGGCTTCAATGAGGCAAATTGAGTTAGATAAGTCATAGGTGAACTCCTAGCATCTCATTGTGACTAGCCGGTTGTTAAGTTGATCTCTTGTGATGATCATTGCACGCTAGCTGAAAATTGTAGAGTCTTGTTTGATGATTGTGTCGAATGCCATGTGTGGTTAGATTTTCTTGAAACATGTGCTTGGTAATACCTAGAACTTGCCCCATTAGTCCAATTTATTAATGTAAGCAAGCGATTGAGATGATCTTAGGAACAATTTGTGAAGAGTGAACCAAAATTGATCTTATATGTCTTTCTGAGCACCTTGTGAGAGTGTGAACCTAGATTGGCAACATTTGATCCTATCCTTTTCTTTGGAAGAAACTTGAAGAACTTTAACGTCTTTGTCCCATCACCTATAACCTTCATGAAGTACTGGTTCGTTTGAATAGGCAACTTAGGAAAAAAACCTAAGTTAGGGTGTGGTGAAAAAGAATGAAAATCAAGAAGTTTGAAAAATTCGCCTTTGAAGTATCATTTTCAAAAAGATGGAACCTCTCTATGTAAAAAAAAAGAGAAAGAAAAGAAAAATGTGAAAATAGAAAAAGATTGAAAAAGAAAAGAGTTTGTGAAATAAAGCTTGTGAAATGAGTAAAAACATGGAGTATCTAATGAGTCATGCTTAGATGAACATAGGGTGGATTGTGAACATCATATAGTGTGAAAGAGAAGGATAAAAAGTGGAATGCAGGGGCATGTTTCATGAAGGTCGAAGTCACTAAACCAAAATGATCATACATTTTACCCTCAGCCCCATTACAAGCCTTGAAAGACCTTTGTAATCTTGAGTGAGCTGAAAATAATGTTGGCTGGAAAATAAGGGCAAGCTTATGGGTAGAGTTATGAATGTGTTTATCTTTGGGAGTGTGAGAGATGTTTTTAATTCCGAAAATCTAAATTGTTGATGAGTTTTGTGTGATCATGGAATCAATCTTGGTGTGAGGGCATTTGAATGATTTTGTTGAGCTTGAACTTGCATTTGAAGCAAGCATTGTGGCTTGAGTTTTATTTGATAATGGTTAGCAACAGTTTGAATCTTAGAGTGCACAATTGAACATTGCATGAGTAGTTTGAACATGTCACGACCCGAGCCTACACCCCGAACGTAACACTGCGTAAAAGATTCCGAAGAGCCTCATACAAGCCTCATAGCATTCATAACATAAGACATAAGAAAATGGTACGGAATTTAAAACTTTTAATCCATACAATCGAAGTCTTTATTTAAAAACAAACAACGGAAGTCTAAAATATCTCTCACGGCCATCTAAGGCAACTTGAATCAAAGATAAGGTCACAACCCTTCAACATAGTCCGAAACGTAAAATGACATAAAGAAACTAGAAATGACAATTCTCGTCCTCGAACCATGAGGACTCACCAACTAGCTTTGGAGAGAATCAATCCAAGCTTTGAACACTAGAAGTCACCTTAAGAACTGGAACCTACACTTATTAAAAATGTAGAAGAAATCTGGGTTAGCACACAAAAATGTACTGAGTATGATAGTCATGAAAAAATCATGCTAAAAAGGACATTTTGGTTGAAAACAACGCTATATGCCAATTTTGAGAAACATCATGAACTATAGTATAAGAGGCATAGCATACAAGCATATTCAACATGTAAGCCATTACAACACATTAGAACCATCATAATAACTAACCCTAAGCTATACTTGTGCAATGTAGAAATGACACCCCATACTACCATTCATACTAAGCACCACTTTGAGGCCACTAAAGATGTATTTACCATTCTTCATTTTCATATTTAGTCAATACTCATGGATAAGGAACATTTTCATTTAATAAGTCATAGCAAGTAAAGCATCTCATAATAACATTCCAAGTAAAGCATTCATCATTACATTAAGTCTTTAAGTCAACATTCTCATTAGCATCATTATGAGCACATTCATTCATTAGACATTATGAAATTAGAGAAACACACCATAGCCCTCTCAAAGACTACTCGTGCAATGCATGATTGACATCTCATACTACTAACCACACTTCATAGAACCTCTTGAGTAACCATAGCCAGTAACTCACATGATGGGAATAAGCACTAACCGACATAGACCATGTGAGCTTAACATGGAATCTGGTGTCTGTCCCACACCGTAAAAGGTTGGTCTACTTGCCTAAGGTAGGACCGCTAACAGTTTAGCTTAGGTGGATCCACTAGCTAATATCCTATGTGGGCACATAGTTATGGGATAAGAAAGGTGTTTATTAAAACTCGACCTAACATGGGTAGAGCTTCCATCTTACCATATCCACTCGATGCTAAGCTTACATTCCCATAGAGTAGTTCATTTTCATTAACATTATCATACTTGAGAGGGCTACCACCATTAGGTCTACCGAGTCAAGGAACATTATTAAGATATAAAAGGGCCACCACCATTAGGTCTACCGAATCAAGGTTCATCATTACATTAGTAGTTCATAGACTCATCATGAAGGGCTACCACCATTAAGTCTACCGGTTCAAGACATAGGAGTACTTCATTAATAATTTATGAAAGGGCTACCACCATTACATTATTCATTACATGAAAGGGCTACCACCATTAGGTCTACTAATTCAATGTTCATTAAATAAAGATACATTAGTTACACAAGAAGAGGATGTTCTAAGCCTACCAAATCAAGGTACATCAATCAAGATCACTTTCAATTACACAAGAAGAAGATGCCCTAAACCTACCAATTCAACATGTATCATTACATTGAAGAAACCTTTAACATTATACCATCATCATTCACAAGTGTGTAATTATGAATAACCCTTCAATAGTAACACAATTGCATTGAAGTCGTGCTCATATTACTTTCATTGAAATCACAAAGCATATACATAGCATCATGATTATACATCAATTCTTCATAATTTGCCCTCCAAGGCTATGAATCAATCTCAACCCAAATATATAGAATACTACATTTGATAAGGGGAATATCATGATTCAATAATTCAATCAATATACACATAATCAATTAACATGCTTCCATAATCAATCAACCCACATCATAAATTCACAATTTAGTATTTTGGGGAATTCATGGGTTCATGAGGGAATTTCATCATAAATCCATATTAATTTATTAATTCAATCATAATTCATCATAAATCAACCATTGACAACATTTTGAAAGAGAACCCATGACTTAGATAAAAACCCTAACTTTTGGGGAAAATTGAAAGCTTTGAAATCATGTTTGGAAGGGACTCTATGGGTGATAGCTACCCATTGATGAAAACTACCATACCTTAATTGAAGATTCCTCAAGTGGAAAAGTTGAGTCCTCTAGACCTAGACGTTGACCTCTTCTTCTCTAATGGAGGTTTCTAGAGAGTGAATTATTTGGAGAGGAAAGTTGGTTACTATTTGGATTTTGCGAATTATGAGTTATAAAGGGGTGGCTAATGACTTAGAAGGTCTTAAATAAGTCTAAATAATCAATATAAAATGACCCCTAACTTAACCAACCACCCTAGGAATTTACCACCTTGCCCCTTATTTGGCCGAGCTTGGGCAGTCTACAGGTGTGACTCACGCCCACCTGACCCACGGGCAGTGAGTGGAGTCACGCCCCATCCTTAAGGTCCTTGGGTGGTGTCTGCAACACTACATCTTGGGTCTTGACCTACGACTTGGTTCCACGGGGCGTGGATGGACCTACGCCCAGTAGGTCCCATCCGTAAGTCATGAAAATTTGGCAGCTTTTTGGTTCTTGGGGCAGCGTTGGAGTTAGACTTTAGGGTCCTCCTCAAGGAACCTTGGTTGGTCCTTGGGGGGTCTTACTTTGACGTTTAACCCCTAAACCCCTCAACCTAAGCTCGGAAAATCATTTTACAACATAAAACTCCACATCAATCTTAACAACTCACTCGTAAGGCTCTAGTTTCACCTACTAGTTTTCTGAGTCGTAACATTGTCTCCCCATTGGGAACATTCGTCCTCAAATGACACTTCTAAATACTTTACGAAAATAACGATGAAATATCATAACAATGCACAAAACAATGAGGAAACATCAACTCCATCTCAATATACTCAATGCAACACAAGGAATTAGGAACTACATCTACCAACCCATTATGCATGAAAACTTCAATATTTCTCATATCATTGGAGGAATTGCCTTCTCCAACTCAAAGCATGCTCATCATAACATCATGAAGCAATTATGCAATTATTCTAAAAAGCACATTTAAGCATGTTCAACAATTCACCTCATGAAGCATATAGACAACTCATACTAAATGCATATCATCATGAGGAATAAAAATCATGAAAACTCATGTCTTCATTAAACATTAATTCATCAAGAACATGCATAACATAAGGAGACCATGGAAACACATAATCACACATGACTCTAAAACATGAAACAAGCCACAAGGAACTCTTTGCCTCAAGCTTGAATAGGAATAGAAGGAAGTGATAAGGATATCGGAACTCTCAACAACCTTGCTTTCTAACCATACCATCTAACCCTTGGGAGTAAATCCATACTAAGGCTAACATGAAAATAGCATAGGGACCTTAATAAAACACTCACAGCTATAAGGAACTATCAACATACATGTGCCTTCATCCGGAAGAGCTCCTTTGTCCTCCCTAGACTGGAGTGCATAAAAATGACCATGCTTTGGAGCATAAGGATCCGGGATACTAGGAGAAGCTTGCTTGGCCTCTCTCCCATTTCTCGTAAGAGTAGGGCAATCTTTTACTTGATGATCACTCTTTCCACAACCATAACACCGATTTGTATCGGCTAGGCACTTCCCATGATGCTTCTTTCCACAATTTGTGCAAGTAGGTTTAGGAAATGGAGACCCACTACCTTTCTCTTGGTTAACCCTAGGAGTGCTTGAAGAATCTTGGTTAGAAGCCCTCTTTTTGAACCTTGGTTGACCTTGTTCATCGGACCTAGCCCTCTTCATCTCCCTATTATTTCTCTTAAGTTTAGACTCCTCAATTTTTTGAGCAAACACCATAAGCCTAGAGATATTCATGTCATCATGGAGCATTGCCGTACGACATTCTTCCTCAACTTGGTTGGACACACCCGTCACAAATCTACTCATCTCATCCCTCGGATTTGAAACCAAAGATGGAGCATACTTAGACAATAGGGTAAATTTCAAAGAATTTCTTTCACACTCATGCTACCTTGCCTAAGGTTGATAAATTCTTCCATCTTAACTTCCCTCTTCTCACGGGAAAAGAACCTATCAAGGAATGCTTTCTTGAACACTTCCCAATCTATGGGACCCGCTCCTACCGACCTATTACTCTTCCATTGAGTAAACCAAACTTGGGCAACATCCTTCAATTGGTAAGTGGCTAGCTTCGCTCTTTCTACCGAAGTCACCCTCATAGCATCAACTACCTTATACACCTCATCCACAAATTCTAGGGTGTCCTCTCCCACCTTGGAACCAAGAAACACCGGAGGGTTCATCCTCACAAAGTCCCTCAACCTAGAAACAATAGTGATCACATTAGGGTTCACATGAGTCTCAACACCTCTATTGGCTTGAGCCGTCAAAGCTTGGGATTGAGTTGTTACGGCTTGAGCCATCATTAGAAGAGCCGACCTAACTTCTTCATCCAACATAGCCGGAGGGTTAATCGGAGCTTGATTGCCTTGAAGAAGTTGATTCTCTTGAGGAACTCCTTGATTCACATTCTCCTCTTCCACCCTTCTAGCATTCGCCCTTCGTGTATCATTTCCTGAAGACACAAGAGAAGGGTTAGGAAAGGGACTTTTATAAAGCTAAACTCTATGGCACGACTTAAAGAGTAATGAAAGAAGTGTAGTTTCCTAACATCTTATATCCTCTCATTCATAAATGTGGCGCGCTTCACACTCATGAACAAGACTCTACAAGACGTGGCTTGTGAGACATCAATCCTAAAAACCATCCCAACATCTTGTGCTCTGATACCATATTTTTCACGACCCGAGCCTACACCTCGGAGGTAACACGGCGTACAAGACTCCAAAGAGCCTCATACATGCCTCATAGCATTCATAACATAAGGCATAAGAAAATGGTACGGAATTTCAAACTTTTAATCCATACAATCAAAGTCTTTATTTAAAAACAAACAACAGAAGTCTAACTTGTCTCACATGGCCATCTAATACAACTTGAATCAAAGATAGGGTCACAACCCTTCAACATAGTCCGAAACGTAAAATGACATAAAAGAAACTAGAAATGACAACTCTCGTCCTAATACCATGAGGACTCACCAACTAGATTTGGAGAGAATTGATGCTTATCGTGACCAACGACACTAACCTACGTATGAGTGTCTACGATCGTTGATAGTATAGTAACCCAACTAAAGGTTGGGGTCGTGACCCAAGGCAATGGTTTTGAGAATTAACAGAAAAGTAAAATTAAGCTCTAACTAGTCGTAGCTAAAGATATTAACGAGTAAAAACATAGTAAATTAAAGGGGGTGACACAAAAGTGTCAAATAACGATTTGGGGTTTTTGTCACAATTAATAAAAATAGCAAAAATTAACAAGAAAATCAAGTATGGGAAAATGTTCTTGGTGTGTGACCGTAATACAAGTTAAGATAAGTAGTTGGGTACATGCTTTTGAAAGGAAATTTGTAAGATAATAGTGACTACGCTAAGATTTAAATGGAAACAAGTTCCCTATCGGCCAACTTACCCCGTTTCAAATGCGTTCCTCTCAGACACCCATTTGCCGGATGAAGACCAGCCTACGCCTTACCCCACTCACTCTCTCAAGTTAAGTGTTAGGATATGGGACTAGAGCTCACCCTCTCGGGTTGAACCTCATGTCTACCCACTCCTTAGACCATCAGTATAGTGGTCTTGGTTTCGCGACCTCCCTCTCGGACAAGCCGAAAACACATGGGTGACTTTGTATTTGCAACTACAAACCCTTTAGATTAAACCACAACCACTAGTTGAAATCACCATTAAACTACATCTAACCTATCAGCAAGCAAGACCCACCAATAATATCAACAAATATTCGCTAAATCACACCCCAAGAATGGGGATTTTTAGCCACACATCAAGAAATAACAAAATACACCTAAAATAATAGTAAAATCAAATGGGTATAAGAAATTAAACCTTGATTTAAGCGAAGGAAGAAGAATAGAGAAGACCCACTTCCAAATTGGGGAAGATGAAATCCTTCTTTTCTTCAAGTCTCCCAAAAACCCTCTCCAAACTTGAAAGAAAAATATCCAAAAAGTACTATTCTATTCTGAAAATAATATAAATGTTTGAATCTCTAAAATTAATAACAAGTTCAGTATTTATAGACTTCAGAAAATAGCGTTGGCGGATCTTTCAGTGAAGTTAGTCGATATCGTCAAATGACTTCGACGACTCACCCTTCGTCTGTATCATCATCATTTCGTGCTTGCCTTCAGCATCTTCACATTTTGGACCATTGGGCAGTATAGTACTGCTTCGTGGAACTATTCAGCGAAGCGCTGACTGCTCCTTTCATCGCCTTTTTTATCCTTCTCCTTCAGGGCTTCGCGTACTGGAACAAAGGGCGGAGTAAATCCCTTCGGTGAATCACCAAGTGTGCTTGGCGATGCTCGGGCTTCAGCTTCTTCGTTCTTTTCAGCCTTTTTGTTCCTTTTTGCACCTAAGTGTCTATGTTTTCACTAAAACTTCAAATACCTGAAACTTCAGAGTTTTCATAAGATATTTAGACAAAATAAGCATTCGAGGACGCTATTCTTATCAAAATAAAGCCCTAAATGAGTCAAATTTGTGGACTCATCAACACCTCCAACTTAAACTTTTGCTTGTCCTCAAGCAAACTCAAGTTCAGCCGTTCAAAAAGGGTTTCTCAAACAGTGCTACACAAGACTCAATCATGAACATACACAACAAGACTTAAATTACTTATGCAAAGATCAACTGTGTACTCTAAGATTCAAGTTGTCACACACCATGACCAGAGATTCTCGTGCTCGCAATACTTGCTACTGGTGCAACTTCAAGCTTGACAAAAAGTATCTAAATGCCCTCACATGAAGAATGAATCCATATTCACACACAGAGATTAATCAATTCAAGATCAGGAATCAGATGCAACACTCACACTCAAAAAGAGGAACACAATGCATGCTTTCACCCCTAGGTTTGCCCTTATTTTTCAATCGACTTTTGATTCGGCTTACTGAAGATCAAAAAGGTCTTTCTAAGGCTTGTAATGTGGCTGAGTGTAAAGGTATGGCCATTTAGGATCAATGACTTTTTCATCCTCGTGATATGTGGTATTCTCAAGGCATTCCATTCTCCTCATTCATCAATTCTTTTTCTAATGCTTCTAAGTCACCTGTTTATTCACCTTCATGGATTGCTTGGAAATCCGATTTCCTTTGTACCTTATTCCATGGTTTTTTTTAAGTTGAATTGAAGGGGTTTCCACTTATGCAATCCCATGGGTTAGGGGGGGCTTTTTCTGCACTTCTTGACTTTTCCTTTTTCTTTTCACCACACCCCCAACTTAGGCTTTTGGCCTAAGTTGACTATTCACTAAATCACAAATTAAGAGGATTGTAGGTAGTGGTCAAGTAAGGTCTAGGGTTTATCAAGGTTCTTCCAAAGAAAGGTAAGGCTCAAAGGGTGTTCAAAAGAGTTTCATACACTCATGGTTAGGCCACAAAAGAGGTATATGTCAAATTTGGCTCACACTCTTTAAAACTGCCTAAGATCATTTCAAGAGGACACATTTCTAAATCAATCAGACTAACATGGCAAATTCTAGGTTTATTTATGCATGGTTCAAAGCAAGCTAATCACACAAGGCATCGACACTTAAGTCAAGCAAGACTACACACTTTCGCTAGTGTGCAACAATTATAACAAGAGAATCAATTCGATAAATGGCTAATCACAATGAGATGCAAAGAGTTCACATATTGTCTATGCAACTTCATTTGGACTCATCGTAGCCATACATTCATGTTCGTTCAATTGAGAGAACTATTCAAGTCATCGGTATTGATCGAAACCGAGACTTAAATTTTTGCGAAAGAACAACCACAATTAACTCACAAAGGGTGGCAAAAATGTGTGAAAATTTCAAATTTTTTTGGAAAGGTCAAAATCATTTGCAATTTAAAAACAAAAGAGAGCCATGAGCTCAAACATCCACGAAAAGTAGTGTAAACACAATTTTAAACAGAATAACCCAAATATATACAAAACACGAATCATAGTAGCACACAAAAGGTGAGCCTCACCCCACCACAAATAAAAGCATTTGTCCTCAAATGCAAGTAATAAATATCTAAAGATTTGAAAGATAACTACGAGCAGAGAGGGAGGTAAATAGGGGATCCTGGCTATGCGATTGCTCCATCTGTCATGGCATCAATGTCCGGAGTGACCACCAGAAGGGCCAGCTCCACTGGATCCCGCAGCAGGAGACTTTGCTAAGTAAGCTTGCACAACAGCATTTATCATAATTTCTTCAGTCTCGGCTATGTCATCCGCTGTAGCTTTTTCAAATATCTCTTCGTCAGTTTCTGCCTCCGATTCAGGATCAACTATATGCTCTATTCCATCTCCATGTTTTGCGGCATTCTGAGGCTTTTCGGGCGCATCTGGAACTTTCACTTTTCCAAAGATCATGGATATATCAGTGGACTTTTGGTAGTCCACATCTTTCTTCAGCTCTGCAATGGTGGCCTTTACGACTGTTACTTCCTATGTGGCTCCTTGATCTGCTCACATACTAACATCCTAGCCTCATGAGCATCAATAGTAGTGCTCGGTGGTCTCACAGCATTGTCGAGGGCAACCTGAATCATGCCTGGAATGGAGCTCTCTATGTTGGCGGTCCAATAATTAGCAGTTTGGGTAAGTTGTCCATTCGAATCAAGGATGCTTGAGTGATCGGTTCACAGAGGGAAACAACAACTGAAGGTCTGGGTGGTAATGAAGCAGCAGAGGAACCTATAGAGTCAAAAGCAGTTGTAATGACATCAGATATACCTGAAGGCCTAGGGGCTGGAGTATGCAAAGATGCTTCTGCAGGTATAGATCTAGTGGTCACAACTTCCTTCTGTTTCTTTTCTGCCTGGTCCTTAAGATATTCGGTTTCGATCTTTCGAATACTGGTGGAAACGGTGGCAGCCAATTCCACATCCTTCGTTGCATCTCCAGGCACCCGAGCTCTTTTGCATAATTCAGTGATTAATACCGGGAAAAAGAGAGATGTCTGGCCCAGCTTTGCACGCATATGGATTTCAGAGGAAATGATCTTCCCAAGATTTATCCTGGTTTTTTCCATGATGCATCAAAGACAAGCTGCCTTAGTGTGATAAAGAATTGATTCATTCTGTGATGGCATAACTGTGTTGTTGATGAATCTGAACCAGTACTGTGCAACTATGTTCAGATTTTTCTTCTCAATTGGAACTCCTTCTGCTAACCATGTTGGAGCATTATCATCTGAGACTAGCAGGGCTAACCACTTTTTCATTGCATCCATCTTCTGTGTCCTGATCAAGTGCTGGCAGTGGTCATTAATCTTATCAGACATTCCCAAAGCTAAGTTGATAGTTTCACTGTCACAGGCTACCTTCCTCCCTCTGACAACCAAGTGGTCAACTGCTTTAAAAGATGAGACTAGCCTTTTCCGTTGAGGTACTAATGTACTGTATGCATTGTAGAACTCTCTAACCGAACTTGGTATATAAGAGACGCGATGTCTTATGAAGATTTGGAATTTGTGATATTTTAGGCACTTCATCACTTCTCCCCATCTATGGAAAGTCGTTTCTCCTCAATGATCGTCCTCAGACCATCCGCTTTTGATCTATTCATTGATCCATGTTTGGGGCCTTGTACTGGATGTGCCAGAACTAATGTTTGCCCTGAAGTTGGAGGAATTGAAATGGTGGATTGACTATCTCTGATTTGATATGGATCATGTATCCTTTTGGATCGTAACTCAACCCTCATTGCCTCTGTCTGGTAATGTTCGTTAAACTTTGTACTCTCACTGTGGGTGACTCGTTAGTGTAGAAGCATGTACTGTCAGAGCTTGCGTCTAATAATTTTGAGGTCTTTGCCCTTTCTAGCCTTGCCCCTGGGTGGAGGTGAATTTTCTCTGATTACAATTCCTTTCTCCCTCCCTCTAGTCGATTGTTTGGCCATATCTGTGAAACATTGGAGAAAGAATAGTGAGTAATTACATTGTAGCATAAGAGTTCAGACAGACTTACCGACCTAATCAGCGAATCCCCAAACCTCTTTGGCGATCATAAGTATGTCCGCCGAAAGTTACCGAACCAACAACACTTAAGATAAGAGTTTAAAGGCGATTTAGGTCTAGAGGGCGAACCGATGAGTGATTCGGTAAGCTCAACTCCGCTCGCCGACTAACTTATCATGCCTGAGATTCAACCCACTTTTCAAAATCGATCGCACAACCCTCAAAAGCAAAATTAAACCAAGTATTGATGAAATTTAACCCAGAACCATAGCACCCATTCATGGTCAACACCCATTATGCATAGTTTTCCATAGCACCCATTCATGGTCAACACCCATTATGCATAGTTTTCCACATTTAGATTCACAGTAAGTAGAGTGAAAAAGAAAGTCGAACAGTAAAAGCAAATAGGCCCCAACTTACAAAACAGAAGCAGGTACTCGAAAATGTCTACTCATATCAGAGAGATATAACATGCATTAGTGGAGTCCTAGGTTGCAGATAAGGTCTATCTTTTCGAGAACAAACAAAGGGTTTTCAGAAACTAACCTTTTCGCTGAGTAAACAAAGTTGTAATGCTAGGCAGCAATGAAAATCCGAGTTCCAAGCACTAATCCTCTACTCAAATACTAATTTAAACTGAGAAAATGTAAATTACTTCCTTGGTGTGAAGTTATGGAGTTTGAAAGTGAGAAAGAATGAAGGAGTGTGACTATTGGCCATATACGTTATTCAATTTGTGTCCATTTGGTGACGTTAGTCGTACTCGCCAACCTGCTCGGTGATTCGCTGAGTGATCATTTATCTAGCCCTTTCTTCAGAAATCTTCAGTTTTTAGTGGGTGAATTCGGCGGTCTGCATCGAGATCATCAAACTTGTTAGCGATGCGCCGAGTTATTTTTTGAGTATACTGAGTTTTACAAGCTCTGTACGACTCTCGTATTGAGCCAAACGGCGGATCCAGTCAAGCTCGCAAACCTGTTTGGTGACTCGCGAAATGGACTTTCTGCTCGTCAACCTGAAATTTTCCACACTTTCCTCGTTTTAACCTGCAACACAACACCCCATTATTCATAAAAGTAAAATCCTAAACGTTTAAGACCATGGGTTGCCTCCCAAGAAGTGCCTTATTTATTGTCATGGCACGACGCAAATCTTTGCTCAAGTTTCGTTGTTGGGGTTGGCCAGGTCCTCATTAGGCCACCCCTTGTTTCTCTGCCGATGGAGTTGAGGCAACATTTTACTCATCAGGTCCTTGAGCAGTTGGACAGCTTTGAAATGAGACCAAATCATCCGCTTCATTCCTTTAATGTCTTCATTCATTCCTTTCAGCTCTATATCTTGCTCATTCACCTTATGGAGAATGATTGAGAGTATTCCCTCTCGGGCTGAACCTCATGTTGACCTACTCCTTAGGCCATCAGTTTAGTGGTCTTAGTTTCGCGACCTCACTCTCGGGCAAGCCGAAAACACATGGGTGGCTTTGTATTTGCAACTACAAACCCTTTATATTAAACCATAACCACTAGGTGAAATCACCATTAAACTATATCTAACCTATTAGCAAGCAAGACCCAATAATAATATCAATAAATATTTGCTAAATCACACCCTAAGAATGGGTGTTTTTAGCCACACATCAAGAAATAACAAAATACACCTAAAATGATAGTAAAATCAAATGGGTATAAGAAATTAAACCTTTATTTAAGTGAAGGAAGAAGAATGGAGAAGACTCACTTCCAACTTGGGGAAGATGAAATCCTTCTTTCTTCAAGTCTCCCAAAAACCCTCTCCAAACTTGAGAGAAATATATCCAAAAAGTACTATTCTATTCTGAAAATAATATAAATGTTAGACTCTCTAAAATTAATAACAAGTTCAGTATTTATAGACTTCGAAAAATAGCACTGACGGATCTTTCAGCGAAGTTAGTCGATATAGCCAAATGACTTCGGCAACTCGCCCTTCGTCTGTATCATCGCCATTTCGTGCTTTCCTTCAGTATCTTCATGTTCTGGACCATTGGGCAGTATAGTACTGCTTCGCTAAACTATTCGGCGAAGCGCCGACTGCTTCTTTCATCGCCTTTTTTATCCTTCTTCTTCAGGGCTTCACGTACTGGAACAAAGGGTGGAGTAAATCCCTTCGGCAAATTGCCAAGTGTGCTTGGCAAATCTCGGGCTTCAGCTTCTTTGTTCTTTTCAGCCTTTTTGTTCCTTTTTGCTCCTAAGTGTCCATGATTTCACTAAAACTTCAAATACCTAAAACTTAAGAGTTTTCATTAGATATTTAGACAAAATAAGCATTCGAGGACACTATTCTTATCAAAATAAAGCCCTAAATGAGTCCAATTTGTGGACTCATCAAGAATCAATCCAAGCTTTGAACACTAGAAGTCATCTTAAGATCTGGAACCTACACTTTGTAAAAATGTAGAAGAGATATAGGTTAGCACACAAAAATGTACTAAGTATGATAGCATGCAAAAATCATGCTAAAAAGGACATTTTGGTTGAAAACCATGCTATATGCCAATTTTGAGAAACATCATGATCTATAGTATAAGAGGCATAAGATACAAGCATATTCAACATGTAAGCCATTACAACACATTAGAACCATCATCTTAAGTAACCCTAAGCTACACTTGTGCAATGTAGGAATGTCATCCCATACTACCATTCATACTAAGTACCACTTTGAGGCTACCATAGATGTAATTACTGATACACTCAAATTACACCTCCCTAAAGAAGTATAAGGGATCGTTGTCAAATAAAGAACCCAACTTGTAGGTTGGGGTCGATCCCACGAGGAATATGGTTTACACTTAAACTTAACTCACTATTATATTCGTTTAGTCAACTTATTTCTGAGACAAGTAAGTAAAGGGGAGGATTTTTGTGAAACAAATAACTAATTGTTGTTAAGTAACAAGTGAGCAGGATTCGAACTTTGTTGTTATCAATGAGAGAGAGAAACTAGGGTGTATGTGTTCCCCATAATCTTTTAATGCAATAATCCTAATAATAGTAATCTTTTACTAGTGTATCACATGCAAAGTGGTAAGGTATTTATCCCTAAGTGATTGTTCCTCCAAATAGAGAATTTCACTCTGCACATTGGTTCGGCTACGTGTGTATAATTTACTAACCCTTACCTTTACCTCAGATTAGATATCACATCAATGTATGGCTTAGTTTTCACCCTCGCACCAATTGACATTAGACTATTAGATAGTATCACACTAAATCTCTCTTGATAATTCTTTTCTTATTAACTACCTCCTTGGTCCGGCAAGTAGCAACAAGGCGAGTTCTAACGCGTGCACTCGTTAAAAAGACTTCTAAGCGAAAGAATTACCAATGCATGCATCAACACTATTCAAGAATTACTTAATTATTATTCATACTTTGTTAACTTTTCATGGTTCCCACAACCCTAGTTGTGGATTTAGTTACTCATGCTTGGAAGAACACAATTCATATTTGTAGAAGAAGAATTCATGAACTTACGTAATGAGTAGAAGAAACTCGTAATCTCCAATTGAAATATAAAGCCAAAATCTTTACAAACTGAAATTCGGAAATCAAATTGCTAAAGTTTACAAGTTAATTCCCAAGAAAATACCAAGAACTAAAAGTAAACAATAATGTCTAACCCCCCAAAAATGAGGCTTACATACCCTATTTATAGAAAAACTTGTTCTAAACAAAAAGGAAACGAAATAAGGAAATAATTCTTCTGGACGTGTATTCGATCGACGAGACTGACCTGCGGACCGTGGTTAGACCTACGGTCCGTAGGTCCCTACCGTAGCTTGATACTTAGAACTTTTTCCACAGAGGCTTGAACCTTCAACTCTTAGATACAAACGACGGGTGTGCAGTACATACCGTAGGTTGGCCTATGGTCTGTGGGTCCCCTTTCATGGCTCCACACTTAGAACTTTTCATCAGGTACTGGAACTCCAAATCTCTGATCTCATCGACAGATGTGCAGGACGGCCCGTGGGTTGACCTATGCTCTGTCATTGGCCTCCGTGGTTCCACACTTAGTCAGACTTCCATGGTGATCATTCCACACCTACCCACGATGGACCGTGACTGTACCTACGGTCCGTAGGTCACCTCTGTGGGTGGATCCTACTGCAAAATTTTAGTTGTCATCTCTCTCGACCTCGTCCAAGCCTATTTCCTGCAAATATAACACAATAAACACTAATTCTAAAACAAAATGGCCCTCGACAGACACAACTTTTAATTGAAATGTATTAAAAATATCGTAAACTCATGGTATATCACTTACCGTTCTTCATTTTCATCTTTAGTTAACACTCATGGATAAGGAACATTTTAATTTAATAAGTCATGACAAGGAAAGTATCCCATAATAACATTCCAAGTTAAGCATTCATCATTACATTAAGCCTTTAAGTCAACATTCTCATTAGAATCATTATGAGCACATTCATTCATTAGACAATATGACATTAGAGAAACACACCATAGCCCTCTCAAAGCCTACTCATGCAATGCATGAATGGCATCTCATACTACCACCCACACTTCATAGAACCTCTTGAGAAACCATAGCACGTAACTCACATGATGGGAATAAGCATTAACCGACATAGACCATGTGAGCTTAACATGGAATCCGGTGTCTATCCCACACCGTAAAGGGTTGGTCTACTTGGCTAAGGTAGGATCGGTAACATTTTAGCTTAGGTGGATCCACTAGCTAATATCCTATGTGGTCACATATTTATGGCATAAGAAAGGTGTTCATTGAAACCCGGTCTAACATGGGGAGATCTTTTATCCTACCATATCTACTCGGTGCTAAGCTTACATTCCCATAGAGTAGTTCATTTTCATTAGCATTATCATACTTGATAGGGATACCACCATTAGGTCTACCGAGTCAAGGTGCATTATTAACATATGAAAGGTCCACCACCATTAGGTCTACCGATTCAAGGTACATCATTAGGATAGCTCATTGAATCCTCAAGAAAGGGCCACCACCATTAGGTCTACCGAATCAACGTTCATCATTACATTAGTAGTTCATAGACTCATCATGAAGGGATACCACCATTAGGTCTACCGGTTCAATACATAGCCTTATAATACTTCATTAATCATTTATGAAAGGGCTACCACCATTAGGTCTATCGATTCAAGGTACATTATTCATTACATGAAAGGGCTACCACCATTAGGTCTACCAATTCAATGTCCATTAAGTCAAGATACATTAATTACACAAGAAGAGGATGCTCTAAGCCTACCAATTCAAGGTACATCAATCAAGATCACTTTCAATCACACAAGAAGAGGATGCCCTAAGCCTACCAATTCAAGATATATCATTACATTGAAGAAACCTTTCACATTACACCATCATCATTCACAAGTGTATAAATGAGAATAATCCTCAATAATAACACAATGGCATTAAAGTCATGATCATATTGCTTTCATTGACATCACAAAGCATATACATAGCATCATGATTATACATCAATTCTTCATAATTTTCCCTCCAATGCTATGAATCAATCTCAACTCAAACATATAGAATATTGCATTAGATAATGGTAATATCATGATTCAATTACTTAATTCAATATAGACAAAATCAATTAACATGCTTCCATAATCAATCAACCCACGTCATAAATTCACAATTTATTATTTTGGGGAATTCATGGGTTCATGAGGGGATTTCATCATAAACCCACATTAATTCATCAATTCAATTCGTCATAAATCAACCATTGAAAATGTTTTGAAAGAGAACCCATGACTTATATTGAAACCCTAACTTTTGGAGGAAACTGGAAGGTTTGAAATCATATTTTGAAGAGACTCTATGGGTGAAAATACCCATCTATGAAAAATACCATACCTTAATTGAAGATTTCTCACGAAATTGAGTGGAAAATTTGAGTCCTTGAGTGCTAGACCTTGACCTCTTCTTCTCCAATGGAGGTTGCTAGAGAGAAAATTACTTGGAGAGGAAAGTTGGTTACTTTTTGGGATTTCGGAATTATGAGTTGTAAAAGGGTAGTTAATGACTTAGAAGGTCTTAAATAAGTCTAAATAATCGATATAAAATGACCCCTACTTTAACCAACCACCCTAGGAATATACCACCTTGCCCCTTATTTGGCCGAGCTTGGGCAGTTTACAGGTGTGACTCATGCCCACCTGACCTACGGACCGTGAGTGGAGTCACGCCCCATCCTATAGGTCCATGGGTGGTGTCTACAACTTTACATATTGGGGTCTTGACCTATGACTTGGTTCCACGGGGCGTGGATGGACCTACACCCAGTAGGTCCCATCAGTAGGTCATGAAAATTTGGCAGCTTTTTGGTTCTTGGGGCAGCCTTGGGTTTAGACTTTAGGGTCCTCCTCAAGGACCCTTGGTTAGTCCTTGGGGGGTTGTACCTTGACGCTTAACCCCTAAACCCCTCAACCCAAGCCCGGGAAATCATTTTACAACATAAAACTCTACATCAAACTCAACAACTCACTCGTAAGGCTCTAGTTTCACCTACTAGTTTTCTGAGTCGTAACAGAACCTCTTATGTGCATTTGTGCTGAGTTATAAGTAGCACTGTTTGTAGACATCCTTATTGAACTGATTGATTTGCTGTTTTACTTGAGGATAAGCAAAAGTTTAAGTTAGAGGTATTGATGATTACGTGATTTTGACTCATTTAGGGCTTTTTATTCATAGGATTAGTGTCCTCTATACCTATTTCGTACTTTAAATTGATATTAAATGTTAATTTGCATATATAAAGGCAAAAGAGCAAGGCAAGTACATTACCGGGTAAAAAGGAACGAAAAATATGAAAAAGGCAAAAGATAGTGAAAGCTCATAATCGCCAAATCCACTCAGCGAGTCGCCGAGTGCTACTTCAGCTCGCCGAATGTTCCAAACTGCCATCCCTGGGGAGAAGCCAACTTGGCGATGGAATTAGAACTTTGGCGAACCGCTAAATGGATCGGTGATAAAAATTTTGACCGCCTAAAGTTACAGGGTCTAAATGATGAAGAGTTAAGGCAAACGGAGATGGAGAAGAGCAATTGGCGCATCACCGACTTGGTCGGCGATGCTCGACTAACTCCGCCGAGTGACCCCGTAGGCCAAAATCTGGGAATAGATAAATTGATTTTTAAAAAGAGAAAATAAGAATCCTGCCATTGTTAGACTGCGAGTTTTGATTGAAACATTGTTTTTCTTAGTTTTTTTTAGAGTTTTCTAGTAAATTTGAAGTTGGGTTTTTGATACTAAGCAATTTGGACCATTGTAAAGAAGTGCATTGCATTGCCCAACTTATGGATAACATAGTTGGTAATCTTTTCTCATTTTGCAATATGTGTAGCTAAAACCCACATTCTTGGGGTGTGATTATGTGATTAATTGTCTTAATTAGCTTATGGATGTTAGTAATTACTGATTTAATTATTGTTTTGAAGTGAGTTCGATTGGTAATTATGCATTAACTCATGAATTGTAGTTGCAAATGCAGTTCTAGTCTAGTATTCTATGCTTTCTTGAGAAAGAGGTTTTAGAATTAAGGTTATCAATTGATGATTGTAGTGATTGAGTTGTTGTGGATTCATCTTGAGAGAGAATCTTAATTCGATCCTACCTATCTAGCTCGAGAGAGTAGATAAATTGAGGTTTTGGGTTGTTTATAGTGTGATGCTTGTTGAGTTTTGAAAGAACTCACTTGATTCGTGATAGTTGATCGAGAGATGTCTATTACATCTAAAGTCTAGCCTACCCACTAAGATTCAACGACTTTTGGTAATTAGTAATCACCGTATAGTGAAATTAGCAATTAATCGATCACATCCCCAAGTATCCCTTTCTACTTGATCACTCCCCTTTTTTTGTAGTTATTAATTGAAAACGCCGATCCCCCCATTTGACACTTGTTGTCAACCCTTTAATTTAATCTAATGATTTTTATAATTTCTATTCCTACAACCGTTTAGAACATGTTTTTCTCTTCGTAACTGAATTCTTGATCACATCACTCCATGTGGGATCGACCCCAACTCTTCGTTGGGTTTATACTAGATTGTGATCGCCTACACTTAGTATTGGAAGAAGTGTAGTTGAGTGTTATCAATGGAACTGATAGATTTGTGGTTTATTGTGATGCCTCAAGAATTGGCTAAGGATGTGTTCTTATGCAAATTGGGAAGTCATTACCTATGCCTCAAGGAAACTCAGGATTCTTGAGAAAATTTATCCTACCCATGATCTTGAACTAGCGTTGGTCGTGTTTGTTCTAAAGATTTAGAGGCCTTACCTATACAATGTTCATGTAGATGTTTTTACCAACCACAAAAGTCCGCAATATCTTTTTAAACAGAAAGATCAAAATCTTTGTCAAAGGAGGTGCTTGGAGTTATTAAAGGATTATGATATGAGTGTTCTTTATCACCCCGGTAAAGAAAATGGGGTGGCGGATGCTCTTAGTCGGTTGTCGATGGGTAGTGTTGCTCACATTGAAGATGATAAAAAGGAATTGGATTAAGATGTTCATATGATGGCCCGATTGGGTGTTTGGTTGGTTGACTCTACCAAAGGTCGTGTTATGATTCACAATGGTTCAGAATCATCTTTTGTGGAAGATGTGAAAGACAAGCAAGGTCTTGATCCGACATTGATTGAATTGAAGGAAGCGGTACTTTAAAAGTCCGTAAAGGCTTTCTCCTAAGGAGGAGATGGTGTGCTTCGATAACAAGGTCATTTTTGTGTTCCCAATATTGATGACTTGAGAGGGAAAATCTTATCAAAAGCCCATAGTTCTCGATATTCGATTCACTCGGGAGCCATCAAGATGTATTATGACTTGCGAGAGGTCTATTGATGGAATGGGATGAAGAATGATATTACAGAATTTGTGGCTAAGTGTTCTTATCGTCAACAAGTGAAAGTTGAGCACCAAAAGCCGGGAGGTTTGTCTCAAGACATCAACATTCCTACTTGGAAATGGGTAGATTTGAATATGAACTTCATTGTTGGTTTAACTCACACTCGGTGACAACATGACTCGATTTGGGTTATTGTAGATTGTATGACGAAATCGGCTCATTTCATTCCCATCACAATTTATTATTTGGTGGAAGTCTATGCCAAGTTGTACCTAAGAGAAATGGCTAGGTTGAATGGAGTGCCTTTATCCATTATCTCTGATTGTGGTACCTAATTCACTTCTCAGTTTTGGAAATCTTTTCAAAAGAGTCTTGGTACTCGTGTGAAGCTTAGTATGACATTTCAACCACAAACTGATGGGCAAGTGAAGCATACTATCCAAACATTGGAAGATATGTTAAAAGTATTTTTTATTGACTTCAACGGTAATTGGGATGATCACTTACCTTGGATTGAGTTTGCATACAACAATAGCTATCATTCGAGCATTGATATGGCTTAATTCGAGGCTCTTTATGGTAGGAGGTATAGATTTCCTATAGGTTGGTTCAAAGTGGGTGAAGTTGCATTGATAAGTCCTAAATTGGTATATGAGGCTATGGAAAAAGTTTAGCTTATTAGAGAAAGGTTGAAAATAGCTCAAAGTCGACAAAAGTCCTATGTCGATGTTAGAAGGAGAGATCTTGAGTTTGATGTAAATAATTGGGTCTACTTGAAAATCTCACTCATGAAGGATTTAATGAGGTTTGGGAAGAAAGAGAAGGTTAGTCCCCACTATGTGGGTCCATATCAAATTTTGAGGTGTATTGGCAAAGTTGCTTATGAACTTGATTTGCCTAATGTTTTGGCATCGGTTCATCCAATTTTCCATGTGTCATTGCTAAAGAAATGTGTTAGAGATCCGACATATATAGTTCCTTTAGAAGGTTTGGGAGTTAAAGAGAATCTTTCCTATGAGGAAGTTCCAGTTGAGATTTTAGACCGCCAAGTTAAGAAGCTGAGAAACAAAGAAGTAACTTTCGTAAAGGTTTTATGGAAGAATTAGTTCGTTGAGAGTTATACTTGGGAGGACGAGACAGATATGATGTCCCGTTATCCACATCTCATTCCTTCCTTCCCTACTCTAGTTTGAGGTATTTAGTTCCTCATGGTTTACTCTTTTGGGTGTCATGTGTCTTAGATATTCCAATGATTTCCCCATTATGCATGATTCATGAGAAGCTTAAATTTGAGAAAATTAGTTAACTTGATTGATTTCTTCATGTTTATGTGAATTTGAGTATGAGTTACATATAGTCTTCATGATACGATTTTTTGAACATGCTTTAGCTTGGAGTAAATGTTTTCTCCTCGGATATGTGCATTTAGGTGATTGCATTCATGTTGGGCTGTTAGATTAAGTTCCTACCCTCCTTATGATGACTTGAATCTCATTCTAGCACGAATGTTCCCAAGGGGGAGATAATGTAACACCTCAGATTCAAAAAGATAGGAAATTGTAGCTTTTCCATGATCTGATGCGCCAGAACCAACGGAGCCACCAATCGCTCGTAGTCTGACACACGGTCCGTAGGTCAGCCTAGGGTTGGCTAGTCCAGATTTCCTAAAATTGTCAAGTTTCAGATATTTTTCATACAATTCACTAGGACGGTCCTTAGTCCAATGCATGAGTCGTAGGTAGGTCTCGTAGGTGAGTCCTGAATTTAGAGAAATTTTAGATTCAAAAGTTGAGACCACGGCCGAGATGTACGGCCTGTAGGTGGACCCACGGACTGTACATGGGTCCGTCGTTGGGGGTCCAAACAAGCAATCTCTGATCTCACCCTCGACCAACCAGGACAGTGTGTGGTTTGACCAACGAACCGTAGGTTTGGCCGTTGTGAGGTCGGCAGTTATTTTATAAGGGGTTTATGGGTCTTTTTCTAATTTTTCTAACTCAATACTATGTCGTTTTACCCTCTATTAGAAACCTATATAAATTTTTTTACCCCAAAAGTGTCCTAATCCAATTCATTCTCTCAAATTTCTAAATGAAGAACAAGTTCATCATCCCAAATATTTCTCTCTTTAGAAGCTTGAAGAAGAAGACTAGGGTTTCAAGTCAACTCTCCAATTTCACCATTAATTGTAAGCTTTTGACATCAAGATATGATAGTATTCACCTTTGGAATCCTTTCCTCCATAGAGTTCCTAAATTCTCCTCTTTTCACAAGGTAAAATCTCAAATGGAAGCTAGTGTTTCTACTCAATCTCATGGGTTCTTTTCAATTATCATATTATTGATTGGTTTATGTCTTTTTATGCTTGAATTGAAGAAATTGCATGTGTCTAAGTTGAATCTTCATGAACCCATGTGAATTGATCATATGATAAAGCTTTTGAATCATGAAAGATAGAGTTTTATGAAGATATGCATGTTCTTATAAAATTGATGAAAATGATTTAAGATTTTTCTTTGAGAGTAAAGCATCCATATTGTTGTTGGTGTTGTGTTTTGAAAGGATTTCTCATATACACATGAAAGTATGATTGTTAAAGGGTTTTCTCACATAAAGGATTCTTAGAGTTCAAATATTTTTTCAACTAAACTTTGAATCAAGATTAAGGAGCTCTTCTAATGAAATCTAGCCTGGATTGATTGCTTAATTATACATTTCCATGGATGATAATGTGACTTTATCTTGGATTGGTTACTTGATGTGCCTTTCCATGGATAATAACACAAGTTAATAATAATGACTATTCTGTGAGATTTACGCTTATCACTGAGAGGATATTGAGATGGAAGCTCTCCCGTAGCTTGAGGCCGGATTTCTAGTTGCAATATCCTTATCATACCTATGTGCCCTCATAGGATTATTGTCTTAGATAGACATTAGATAGTGGATCCACATAAGCTTGAAGTTCATGGTCTTACCTTGGCCTGGAAACTAGGACACCCCTTTTCGGTGTGGGGTACACACCGAATTCCATTTTATAGCTCACATGGTCTCTATGTTGGTTAAAGGTAAATCTTCCACAATAATGAACTAAGGTTACTTCTTGAAGTATCTCACAAATATTTTAAAGATGTTAGCTTGCACTGACCACGTTATATGATTCATGTTATCTTACATTTTGATCTTATGCTTTAGCTTGGTCATTACATGTCATGAAAAGTCTTTTTAGCATGATTTCATACTTTTATGCATTGCTATAATACTTAGAACATTTCATGTACTAATTCATACTCTTGCCTACATTTTTTCATTAATGCAAGGTCTGGCGCTCCTGATTCGCATCTCCGTGGCTAGGAATCACTTATTAGATATTGAAGATTGGTGAGTTCTCATGTTTCGAGGACCGGACTTTATTGCTTATTGTCTTTACTACTTTTCAGTATTGTATGTGATGTCGGGTTACTTCCCGATCACTCTTGATGTACTAGATGGATTTAAGACTATGTTAGACTTCCGCAACATCGTATAAACTCTTATGATTTGAAATTGTCTTTTAAACTCTTAAATTTTATTGTCTTGTATGATGCATGCTAAGTGCCTTGTATAGGGCCTCTCGGGGTCTTATACGCCATGTTACGCGTATGGTATACTTTGGATCATGACAAAAATTTTATATATAATTTTTTTAATCGTTGTATTTAAAATTTATTGTTTTAAGCCAGTAATGTTATAAGTGGAATAATCAGATTATAAGTTTAATGCGAAATCTAATGTTATTTTTTTTATGATTGTTATTTTAATATTACATACGTTTTAAGTATGTGTGAATGTATTATGTCCATACATATTTAAATATCACTCATCTCTTATGCATATTACATTAACATGCTCTTTAACTTGACTTGCACTTATGCTCTCTTACTTATGAGCGTGCATGTAGACATGTAAACATGTATAAAGTTGAATAAATAGACATACGCATCCTACACATGAAATAATATGTGTCTTACATGACATAGTACTACTCAGTTTGAGTGTATCTCGCGCGAATTGTCATGTAGACGTATGTGTATTTGTTCAACTTTATATAAGTTTAAAAGTGTATTTTTGCACGCACATTCGAAGTTGGAAGGCATAAAAGACAATGCTAAAGCTAAGTTAAAAGGGAACGTTTATGTATTAATGTTTATCTCCATCCTCTATTATGTATGCACATAAATGAATTTTGATTGTCATTAATAATTTTTAAAAAAATATATAATTTAAAATTTATTTACAATATAAATAGATAATCTTGTGAGAAATTGTTATGAAATCTATCTCTATTTGTTCGTGGATGAGATAGTTTTTGTCTTCTTTTTCTTCCGTTGATGATACATGCTTTTTGTTTGCTAATTTCATGGATAAGAAGATCATAGCCCCATCTATGAGGTCATAGTTGGAGTATGGAGTAAAACTTCCAAATTTTCAGCTCCTTGATAGATTAATGTTTATCCGATTAATGTTCCCCTTCCTAGAAGTTCCTCTGCCGACACACCAATTATGCCTTTTCGTATCATAATATCTTAAAAGTTATGTCTCTTAATTCCTACAAAACTTATGACGATTAAAGCATAAGTTCAATTCAGAATCCATTAGTTATGCCGCAAAAGGTATAACTTAGTTCGTACACGATATATATGTTGATTGTCAAGCAAGACAAAAGCTTAGTTTCATAGGCATTATTCGATTCTTGCATAACTTATGTCGACTGAGCTGAGGCAAAATATTTCAAACTTATGCGGAGCGAATAGATACTACACAAATACATTGACCCACAAATTTTCATCAAATAAGTAATAGGAGCGGAAAAAAAATATCAAATTTGAGGGTAAATGATTAAACACCACCTCAAAATAGGGGCAAAGAGTTGATAATATAATATACAGAAAAGAGTGTTAAAAAATTTCAAACCAAGGCATATTAGAGGTGTGTTAATAATCCCTTGTTTTGTTGATGTGTTGCTCAGATTGTCTTATTAGTAGTGTTTGAAGAAGCCATTTCTGTATCAGGTGTATTTGGTTGTTCTTTAAACTTCTTGTATATATCTCCTTTGTAAAACTGTCTAGTTCTTGCAACCAAAATCAATGAGGCCATAGCTCCAAAGAATGTGACACAAGCCAGGATAATGAAAGGTAGTTGATAACATTGGTTACCAATACAAGTTAGCTCCTTGACAGATGCTCTAGTCAAACCTTTTTTCTCTAGATCCTTCAATGCCTCTCTATCATAAAGTGGTCCAGTAACTTTCACATTCAGAATGTATGAGCCAAGAGGGCTAGCCAATTGTCCACAATTGAACAATGTTGAATAGTACTTTAACCCAAACAGCTCAGAAATTATTGTGAAAAGTAATGGCAATTGAGCACCAAATGAGAAGCCGATAATTATAGACGCCACATATAGTGAACTGGGGAATGGAAAAGCAATTAGAAGTAGGCCAATGCATGACAGAAGAAGGACTAATGTCATCATCAGTGTCCGAGGAAATTTGTACCTGACTAGCAGGCTTTCAGACACGAATCCTGAGAAAATTCTCCCGAAAAAATTCCATATGCTGAGAAGTGACAAGAAGGATTTCACTGTAGTTTTTGGATATCCTAGAGAACCACCTATCTGACCCATGTTATCAACTGCAGTTAGGCTTGATCCAAGTCCACATAATGTTGCCACGAAAAGAATCAACATATCAGTACTTAGAAGTGCTTGTAAGATGGTATAATCTTCGCCTCTTGCTGGTTTTTCGAAGAATATTTTTGAAAAACATGAAGATGTTGATGTCTTAGAGTTGACTTGATCTTTTTGTGGCTGTGGGATTTCGGTTGGTGGTGGATTTTCGACGATTGTGTTTGCAACTCCTCCATTATTCTGTTTCATTTGACGCCAGATAGCTAACTCCTCTCTAATGAAAACTAAAAGAGGGGAGAAAAGTAAAGCACAAGATACAGTGGCGGCTACAACATATGCAGCATGAGAAAACGATATTGCTTTCTCGAGAAGTGTGGTGACCATAAGAAACAATGCGAGGACAATTGATATTAACAAGCAGTGGAAAAAAACAGTTTGCTGATTTGGTTGCCTAACGACTTTCATTTGTCGAATGGTATAAACAAAAATGAGTGATAATGCAGCTGGCATCCAGGCAATAAGGAGGATAAGAGATTGAGCATCATTTCCATAGACAGCCAAATATAGTTGTGTCATTATAGCTCCACTTAGCCCTGTAAATCCTTTTAAAAGACCTATCATGTTACCTCTACTCTCAGGGAAGTTCCTAACAGAGGTTACAAGTGCTCCTGTATTTGCAAAATTCTGAGAATTGGCTCCAAGGCATATGTATATGCACATTTGCCAAACTTTTGGCTTGGAAATCTTGCCAATAACAGAAAGCCATATCATAAAGTAGCCTGTAAAGTTCATAGCCGCACCAACTAGCAGCACGAACCATGTTGGACTTACCTCCGCTATTAGACCAGAGAGAACTCCAACGTTAGCTCCCAAATCCTTGAAGAAACCCAAGAGAACAAGTGTTGTCTGATCATATCCAAGAGTGTTTTTTATTTCCTGGGAGTATACCCCGAAAAGGTAAGTAGCCCCTGCTCCAGACATAATAAGGAACGAGGCAAAAAGTGAGAACCATCGTCCTCGAAGCACATGTAACACAAACTCGACACCTCCATCTCCACCACCCCCTTGCGTCTCAACCATATCTACTTGTCTGAAAATTCAACAAACAGTATCACAATCTTAGCTGCCATGACTTTTGTGATTATAGAATATATATACTATGTTTTCCTTTTAATTTGTTTCAAAAATAATGTTTCTTTCCTTATATGACAACTCTTTACTTCCAACATCTCACGTGCATGTTCAATACCACAAGGTTAAAGGTACATATTGTATTCCCTCCGTTTCAAGATATATACTAAAATACTCTTTAATCTTGTGATCTTAAGCATATCAAGTGAAAAACTGAAATTAAGAAGTTATGAGTCATGTTTCTTAAAATGGACTAAAAAGAAAAGTAGATTAAACAAACTACTTAATGTTAACTACAAATGCAAGATATGGTATGTTCCTCATACTAAATATGATTAATAACAATCACTCACCAAATTAGTAACTTAATAGTTTTCTGGTGTGCTTGGCATCAGCTTCCTGGATTAATTAATTGGACTTCACAGCTCCTTTCTTACTAGAAAGTTTATCAAATATCTCATTCTTTACCTTGTGTTTTCCTGGAAAACATAAATTTTCAGTATGAAAACTATATATGGCCAAACGAGCAAAATTTTGGTGGATAGAGTTACCAACGGACTACCTTTACCAAATTGAAACAACAGGTATTTCCTAAAATAATCATGGAACTAATCTAAGCCAATTAAGCCTTTTCTAGGTTAAAAAAATAATTATTTCCCAAAAAGACATTTAAGCCCTCTCATTTATGCGTCAATCACAATTATTCTATCTATAATATCTTAACGTTGGATTTTTGACTCATACAACGCACTTAAACGAATATATGAAGTTTTGATCTAGAGTCATTTATTCTCATAATAATAGAAATAAATACATTGTAAGATCAGACAAGATTTTAAGTTGTAAGCTTATTCCATGATAATCCCAATTGCAAAAAGCTAATTAAACGATTTTAATTAATTTCATGAATGAAAGAAATTTAAATGAACGTACGTACCATTCATTTCTTGATAAAATTATGGAAGGTAATCAGCGTTTTCAAAAATGGAAATCGTCAGATAATTGAGTAAAACAATATAATTAGGCAGCATAGAGGTATTTGCAGCCATGCACGTATAATGAAAGCTTGATTATGGAAGATACAAGGGATTGGAGGAGAAAATAATTATATATATTTTATTGAATTAATTATAAAAAATCTAACATTCTATACGCCTAAAATATCGATAGGGAAGTATGAACCGTAAATTCAACGTAAGGATCGACTTACCGTTATTTACTCTTGGGCTGTTTCTATTTCACCCTACCCCTTCCCCTTCCTCTTTCTTTTCCTTTTTCACATTTCATTTTGATTAGTACTCCCTCTGTCTCATTTTATGTGATGTAGTTTGATTCGGCACGAAATTTAAGAAATAATTAAAACTTGTAGTCCAAAATGAATGATAGAAATTTATGTGGCATAAATCATTTCATTAAGAGTAAATTAAACATTTTATAGTTAAATTGTTACTTAATATAGAAATGTGTCATTCTTTTTTGAACTTACAAAAAAAGAAGTAAGTCACATCAATTGGGACAGATGGAGTATATATGTATAGGGAAACTTACATGCACGTACCATCAAATTTATTTATTAATATGACAATATATAAGATATATAAATACATTCATTATTGGGAGCCCAAATCACTTATATTAAAAAAAACATTTAAAAAAAAAAGAAAAGATAGTTGACTAATCAATAATGTTGCTTATAAATTGAAGCAGAAGGAGTTTTTCAATTGTTAGGAAGAAACTAAATATTTCTACTTCTTAAAAAAACAGAAACAAAATTTATTTATCGTCATATATACATATTTACCAATATATCCATAATACTTGTTTATATTTGCTGTGAATTTTATCTATGTAGTAATTTTATTTGTGAAATAGTTTTCAAATTTATTCTGCTTGATTTTTTTAATTATATTTAAATTATCATGTTAATTATATCGATATTTAATTTATATTTTATTCATCTATATATAATATTTGTTGAAATTTTTAATATGTACATTTTAACTTAATAAAAATAAAAATTTTGTAATAGATATTTAAAATACTTTATCTCTATAAAATAATCTTAATATTAAAAGTGCATTGATACTTTTCCTTTTTCCTAATTTGATTCTCAAAAGTACTTTTAAAAAAAATTAGTCAAACACAATTTATTTATTAAATGTACTTTTCAAATGAATTAGTCAAACACAAATTATAAGTTTTTTCAAAAACACTTTTCTGAAAATCTATTTTTAGCAGTAATGTCAAGCATTTTCCAGATGAAAATAAAAAATTTACTTATATAGTAGAATCAGACGCCAGTGAAAAAAGTTATGGAGGAATCTTAAAATACAGGTATGATGAAGAAAAAATAGAATATCATTGCAGATACTATTCAGGAACATTTACTAATACAGAAATAAAATGGGAAATAAACAGGAAAGAATTATATTCAGTATATAAATGTTTATTATCATTTGAACCATATATTGTATATAACAAATTTATTATAAGGACAGATAACACACAAGTAAAATGGTGGCTAACAAGAAAAATACAAGATTCGGTAACTACAAAAGAAATAAGAAGATTGGTATTAAATATATTAATAGCTCTAATATGTTTCTTATATTTCTTATATTTCTTTTCATCCATAGCTCTAATATGTTTCTTTCTTATATTTCTTTTCATTCATAGCTCTAATATGTTTCTTCTTATATTTATTTTCATCCATAGCTCTGATAACCAAGATAATCTACTAATATGTTTCTTCTTATATTTCTTTTCATCCATAACTCTGATACCATTTTTCGGGAGTGCGGAGTTGGTGACTGAGGAATTCATATTTTTGGTAGTGTGGTAGGTGAGGAATTCATCTTAAAGATTTTATTATAATACTCTTTTTTCAAGGGTCTTAATCTTGATATCTCTTTAATATTATTTATGATATATCCTAGATATAACATATCTTGGGTTCTTAGATACATGTATAAATTATTTTCCATTAATTGTTCTATTAATTTTATATTTTCTATAGCTTCTGTCCAATATTGTAAATATTCGTAGTTCATTTTAATCTGAATTTATTTCTAAATCATATCATTTTATTCTTTCGAGGTCTAAATCATGTAGGTCTATTTTATACCATTGTTGGTTTAATATATCTTCTGATTTGTTATCATTAAATATTTTTTCTCATATGATTCTTCGTAATTCAATTATTTTTATACCTTTAAGTATATATAAGATTAAAGTTTCATAGTTTTTTATCATTTCATCATGCATGTATGTAGTCATGGTCTTTATCATGCAGGTTTTTTATTTCCAACTATTCATTCCTATCATATTCACAATTAATTAAATTCGTATTAGATCATTATGAACTAGATTATCTGTTTATCATGCTCTCCTGTCACTACTAGCATCGTACTTTAGCGGATACTTCCTTTTTATCAGCGCCTCAACTTTGTTTACTCCCCTAAACGACTTTCCTCGCCTACCGGTTTCAACATTAGGATGACATAGTATAGAAGTTTTCTCCCTGTTTCTAGTGTGCTAATAAACTAGAAATCATGATTCAAATAATTTTAATACATAATAACTAACATAAATTTATTCAATCATATATATGATATTCAGGAATATATGAAATTAGTTCTGCATATTTTTTGAACAATATACCTTTACCTCTTGCTTATCCATGATATCTGAAGGTTGTTCCATTATCTATTAAGTATTTAAATATTTGAGATAATGTTTTTTAAGAAAGCTTCGTTTATTCCAGACTTGCCTACTATGTTACATATACATTCCTTTATATAGAAAGGAAGTTCTAGCCTATCTACTGCACTCATACTTATCTGCACACTCCTTTAATAATGACACCTACCATACTTACCCACTTTACACTTGTCTCTTAATAATGCTACCACACCTACCCACTTTACACTTGTCTACTTGCTATTCTACTTTGCCTTACACCTATCCTATTCTACTTAACTTTACATTGTCCTTTACTACGTTACTTTACAATAATTTACACAACAAGTCAAAAACTTTGACTTTACTTTATCTTTCCACTATTTACTTTAGGACTTTTCATAACTTGTCTTCTTTTTCTTCCACTTATCTTCATAACTTGTCTGCCACTTCTTTTGTCTTTTCTCCTATCTTATTTTTGCTTTTTCTTTTGTTTCACTCTAGCTGGACATCTGATATCACATTATCTCCTCCGTTGCATTTTGAACATATATGATCTGGATATTTGTGTCCAATTAGCTTACAATAACTGGTTAATAGTTCATTTGAGATGAATCCCTTCTTTAATGCTCTAGTAATAGGTTGTTCTTCTGGTTTGAGTAGAGATAATATCCATTTTTGTACTTCGTCCATATCTGCTTCCCTTAGCTCCCTTGAGTTTGAATATATCATGAGTTGGTCTCGTGAATAATAACTTCATATTGCATTCCCATTTAGATAATTATTTGCTAGTTCTTGGATAATTGTTGACATACCAATTATTCTCTTATTATCATAGAAACTTGGTATCTCAATTTCTTGTATCTCTGGTTGTTGTCCGATATCTTCTGGAATTATCATATCTCTGGTTAATCCTATTTTTACAACTTGTATTATTGATTTTATTTCATCATATAGTATTTCTGTTGGGGCCGCATAAAACTTAACATAAAATAGATTGCCTTTTGTTACTCTTTTATAGGTTATAAATGCTCTGTGTATCTCTGGTATACCGCTTAGTTCTTCTCCATCGTATGTATAGACTGTACATAATAATCCATAGTTGTAACAGATTTTGACTAAATTTGCTTTAGTTCGTGGTTGAGCTATCAACTTATTGTACCCTTGTAACTTTTGGGTTAAATAATCTTGGGTTGGTTCTTTAGTAGTGGTAGATCTGGGATTAAGATTCAAATATGTTTGGATATTGTGTATATTCCTAATATAGGTTTGTGTTATATGGTTATAAATCTTTTTGTCTTTGTTTAGGCTTTCTGCATACGTTGAGGTTTGTGGTGGTATAATCAATGGGTCTTTTGGTATTTTTGATGTAAATAGTTATTCAAACATTTTGTTTAAATTAGTGCTTGTATATTGTTTCCTAATTGTTTTGCTTGTACCTGCAGCTGCATTGAAACAATCATTACGGATTTTTTGGAGTATCCCAATGTCTCCTTCTAGCTCTGAATTTTTAAAGTCTTTCGATCGACTTAACTCCGCATTTTTATAGTCATGTTGCTGACTTGTACTAGCTTTAGACTTCAGATTATCTTAATTAGTCTTTAACTTTTGTATCTCATTGTCCATACTGTCCACTTTGATACAAAGTATAGTAACGACTTTGAGTATATCTTCAATTGTATTTTCTTTCTCAGTTTGAGTAGCTTTGTCTTGATAAGTAATCTGCAATAACATTCTTGTCAGTTTTTATTACTTCAATATTAAATGTAAAATTTAATATATTTAATACCAATCTTCTTATTTCTTTTGTAGTTACCGAATCTTGTATTTTTCTTGTTAGCCACCATTTTACTTGTGTGTTATCTGTCCTTATAATAAATTTGTTATATACAATATATGGTTCAAATGATAATAAATATTTATATACTGAATATAATTCTTTCATGTTTATTTCTCATTTTATTTTTGTATTAGTAAATGTTCCTGAATAGTATCTGCAATGATGTTCTATTTTTTCTTCATCATACCTGTATTTTTAGATTCCTCCATAACTTTTTTCACTAGCGTTTGATTCTACTATATAAGTAAATTTTTTGTTTTCATCTGGAAAATATAGTTCATAATAATTTTACTTTTTGTATTTGTGTTTGGTCTTTTTTATCAAACTGATATTTTACATCTTTCTTTAATTTTTGCTGTAATGATTTTAAATTTTCTGTTAATTTTGGTATGTATTCTCTTACTTGATTATTAGTCCTAAGAATGATTGTAGTTTCTTTTTTGTATCTAGCTATTCATTTGAGTTAATTATTTTTTGTACTATATGCGTTTGCATTTTTATTCCATTTTTATCTATCTGTATTCCTAGAAATTCTATTTGGCTTTTCTTTATGTCTGTTTTCTTTTTACTTAGGCTTATGCCTGAATATTCTATAATATGTATGAATTTTTCTAATAATCATATGTGTTCATCTTGGGTTTTAGAATATAGTAATATATCATCAATATATACTACACAATTTTCTAGTTGTTTAAAGTAGTTATCCATAAAATGTTGGTATCTACCTGGTGCATTTTTATATCCAAATGGTAATACATTTTATTCATAAAATTCTTGTGGTACTGTAAATGCTGTAAGTTTTTTAGATTCTTCTTTTAACTTTAAGTGGTAAAATCCTGATTTGCAGTCAAATTTACTAAAGTAATTATATCATTGTATTTGTCCTATTTTTAATATTTTATTTGGTATTGGGTAATTATATGTTTTAGTTTTTGCATTTAAATTTGTATAATCAATAACCATTCTACTTTTTCCTCTTTTTTGTTCACTATGTTTATTTACTATAAATGTTGGGCGTGTATGCTTGCTATTGCTTTCTTGTATATACCCTTTTTCTAGTAATTCGCTTATATGTATCTTAAATTCTATTAAATCATTAAAATTATATTTTAATAATTTTTAGGTTATTATACTATTATTATCAATTAGCTCAATTTTTACTTTTGTTTTATGTTTTTCTCATCCTTGTAAAGGATCTTCACTATATAACAATTCTAACTTATCTTGGATTATTTTTACTTTATCTATAGAGAATATAATTAATTCTATTTTAGGGTCTTCTTCTTTTATATTTTCTAATTTTTGTGTAATTTTTTCACTTCCTTTTATCCATTCTGTTATTTTTTGTTTTTTGTTATTTACTCTTTTTGCTCCTATTTTTTATTTACATGGTGTTGCGAATCACCAGTGTGTTTTTGTTATTATATGTGTGTATAATTTTTCTAAAAATGGCATTCCTAATAGCATATCTTTTGTGGTCAATTCAAAGTTATATATTTCTTCTATAGTTAATATCTTATCCCATATTTGTATTTTTATATTTTTTGCCTTATATGTGATCATGCTTCCTTCATTATTAAATCATGTTACTACTATCGGTGTTTTTAATTTTTCCCATTTATCTTCTGGTAAGCAATTATATTTACATATATTAGTTCCTGCTCCTATGTCTATCATTGGTGTATAATATATGTTGTAATATCCTTCTATTATTATCTTTGCAAGTATATATATTTTCATGTTTTTATCATAAGAAAGTTCCTTTTATTATTATTTTCTTATTATTATAATTTATTGTTAACTGTTTGTCTTCTAAATTATATGGTTTTACTTGTTCTAACCATTTTATTCCTAAAGTGATATTTTTATCTCTTTGATATACTTTAAACTTTATTACTATTGTTACTCTTCCAATGATTATTTTCTTTTCTGTAGTTTCTTCGGTATATATTAATGCATTTGGTAGTTTAGGGCATGATTGTTCAGTAGTAATTATTTCATCTTCTGTTACTAGTTCTCTTGTAATATAGTTTTCTTCTTCTCCTGTATTTATTAATATTAGATATTTTCGTTGTTTCATTACTCCCGTTATGTGGTAATGATATGGTTTTATTTCTTCTTCTATTGATTTTTGTGGAGTTTTATCTATTCTTCTTGAGGTACTCATTTTTGATGATATTTGGGGTATTTCATAGTTTATTCTTTTTGATGTGCTTAATCTTTCTTTTACTATTTCTAAATCTTCTTCTATATCAATCTCATTATAACTATAATCATTATTATCTATGACTGTAACTATCCTTTCAAAAGGATTTTCTATTTTTATTTTATTTTTTTCTGTTATTTTATGTTTTGTTGTTAAAACATATAAGTTTTTACATCTAGCTGTAAATATTTTACTTCCTGGGGCTAGTTCTATCCCTGACATTTTCCAATATAATACTAGTGATTTATCTATGTTTCTGTCATTTATTGCTACTGAGTAGTTAACACTTATTATATATTTAAATTTTTGGTATATGAGGTTACCTTTTACTGCACTTATTATACTTTTTTCTATGGGTTATACAATTCTATTCCTTCCCTAAAAAATGCTTTTATTAATATTTCTGTTTCTCCTAAATGTACATATTTAATTGGATTTTTAGCCTTAATATCTTTTATTTCTTTATTTATTATTCGTTTGTTTATTATTAGTATTTTAGCCTTTTCTTTGGTGTATTTGCAATCTATGATATGTTCTCTTTGACTTACTACATAATATTCTTCTTTTTGTCGTTTAAACCAATTTCTCATTGTTGGTATTTCGAATATTTTTTCTATGCTTAGGTCTAATTCTTTTCCTTTTATTTGTTCAAATATATTATTATCAAATATTGTTTTTTGTTCTGTCGGTTTTTCATCTTGATATTTTTCTTTAGTTATTATTTGTATATTTGTTTCAGTCATTGATATAGTATTCATTATCTGATTTTATTACTGAATTATTTTCAATTTCGTCTGTTTCGTTTTCTGATAATTCATATATACTATCTTCACTTTCTAATTCATAATCTACGTACTCTATTTGTGTATATTTTTCATTGTCTACCAGTATTTCTAATATTTGTTTTTTCTTTGAATTTTTAGGTAATGTATATTTTTTAGCTATATGTCCTAATTTTTCACAATTGTAACAAGTACATTCTGTTAATTTTTTCTTTGGTCTATATGGCCTTTTAGTTTTATAGTTTTTTACATAGTATCTTCTTCTTGGTTTTTTATATTTATATTTTGATCTGTATTTTTTATTATATTTCTTTTTATAGTATTTGTCCGTACAACCAAATTGGGGTGCCGTTTTATTTTCACAACATGCTAAGTTTTTTACCAATATTTTTTCCATTTTTATTACTTCTTTATGTTTTTCACATAGTTTTATAAACCATCATTGTAAGAATTTCATTCTAGTTCCTAAGGTATCTGTTAATCTTGCTTCATTCCAACTTTTTATTACTTTTGAATTAAAAGGTTCTGGTAATTTTGTAAAATATAATTTCTTATTTCTTTACTTTCTTCTATGCAATATGTTCCTTTATAATAGTATTCTCTAAATGCACATGTATATTCATCTATATAACACATGTTACATATTGCTAATTTTGTCATTAGATTCCGGTTTATGATTTTTTCTTTATTTTGTTCTTCTACTTCTGTTGTCATACTACTAAATTCGTTTCTTATAGTTACTTCGTATTTATATAATATTTTCATAGTTGTGGTAGCTATTTCACCATCAAATTTTTTATTACTTTTTAAAGTTTTTAAATTTTCATCTGATAAATTTTGTAGCCATAATTTTACTGTTCCTATAAGTCTTCTTTCTATATATCCTGGTGTTTCTGTCATTCCTATTTTGTTATCTATTAATTGTTTTGATATATATCCCATCCATAATTGGATTGTTTAATTTATATCTGCTACACAGTCTAAATCTAAAAAATTATGTTGTTCAGTTATTGATTTATGTGTCCATTTTTTATTCAATCTTTCATCCCACATAGTTTTTTCTCTATAATATTGTCCATAGTTTGCATTATAGTATCTTGGATTTTTTGAATTTTTTACTCCTGATGTACTTGATTTTTCATCCATGTCTACGTCTCCTGTATTTACTTCTAAATTTTTTGTATTATTTATGTTTGTTAAGAGTTCCGTATATGTTTCGCTTGTTTCCGAATGTTGTTCATCTAGATCATCGTCATTTATTTCATCAATTCTTATTTCAGGTAGATTATCTTGGTTATTTTCTTTTTTTTCTTCTAATTCATCTTCTAATTGCAATTTTTCTTTAAATTTAATTATCTCATTTGCTAATTTTATTTTTTGTTCTTTTTCTTTTTGTTTCATTTCATACATTTCTTTTAACATTGCCAGCTCTTTTTCTAGTTCTATTATTTTAGTATTTTTTACTTCTTCTAATTGTTGTACTTCCTTTTTTGCTTGTTGTTTTATTTTTTCAATTTCCGTTTTTCTATCTATTTCTTCATTTTCTTTTGTTATTCTTATCATAACAGTTAAACTATCTTCTAGTTTTACCGTTTCTTTTTCTAACATTAAACTTAGATTGTCACCTATTTTCTTATATCTTCTTCCTAGATTAGAAAATATTATCTTTATTTTTAATCCGTCATAGTTTTCATATGTTTTTTTGTCTATGGCATATTCTTCCTTATTCATTTATTGATTGTGTTGAAGTTTATGTTCTAAACTTTCTATCTGTATCTGTAGATATAAAATAGTTTTCTTTTGTGCTACTATAGATTTTTTACAAGTTCCTGCGAATATATTACTGGTAAGTCTACTTTGCCTATGTGCTAATTCTTGTCTTTTCGCTATAATTATTTCAGTAAATTTTTGTCTATATTCGTTATTCTCGTTATTCATTGTATTTTTAAATACTGAATATATTTATATTCTATTTTAGATATATTATCTATTAATTGATCTAATTTGTCATTATGCCGATTCTTCATCTTGATATTTTTCTTTAGTTATTATTTGTATATCTGTCTCAATCATTGATATAGTATTCATTATCTGATTCTATTACTGAATTATTTTTCATTTCGTCTGTTTCGTTTTCTGATAATTCATATATACTAACTTCACTTTCTAATTCATAATCTACGTACTCTATTTGTGTAGGGCTCGTTCGAAACTAGATTAGGTACGGTAATTATCCCATAGTGGTATGTTATATAAGTTGGAAAAATTATTTGGATGAGTGCCTTTTAATAAATAATTACAAGTTTTAGCGATACTTTTTATTTATTACCATTTATAGCAATACTATGTTAATATATGCAATATGTATTGAAAGTGAATTAAGTATACAATATATATGTACTATAACTGTTTTTAAAAGTATATTATGCTTGTTTGGTAAGAAGTTAACACATTGTATTATAAGTGTCTAAAAATGTGTGATAAATGTATTATCCATCAATAAAACTTGTATTATATGTGAATAATAAATTGTTCTTTGTAATATTAATTAAAAGTGTATTATAAATGTATTAAAAATGATCAAGCAAAAAAAAATGTTATTGCTATAAATGATAAATATTTTTTATTTATAGTATATTTATGTAAGGTTCCCAAATAAATTCAATAGGTAGCAGTATTGCTTGGTGAATTTCTGTGCTAACTGACCCTTGAGCCTAATGCCATGTCCCACCACTTCATTGTTCAAATTCGGCATCGAAATAAGGGAAAATAATCTAGAGTTGAGGAGAGGCTTATGGAGAACTCTAGAACCCCCTAGATATTTTCAAGAAGGCTATAGAATTCCCCTAGAATATGTAGAGAATTCTAGAATGAGACCAAAGTACAAATATTGTAAGGACTTGCCAAATAATTTTTACTTGCACTCTAGACCCTAGGTTGTAGTATAAATAGATGGGGCATTCATTTGTAAGATATCACTCAAGCTGTAAAACATTCTCCAATTAACATAGCCTTCTTCCAAAACTTTCCAAGTCTTTCTAAGAATTTCTTTATATTCTCTTAGCGATTTTACTTTTAAAGGCTTAGTAGAGCTTACAAGATCTTGAAAGATTAGTGAGTAAATTGTCAAGTACCGCATGAAGTTTTAGTGAAATTCTAAGTCTGTGACACTAAGGAGTCATCAGTCTTTGTAAATTGCAATACTTGGTTGAATAAAATCTTTTATTATAACCCACCAAAAAAGTTTAATATTCAAAAAATAGGAATATATTAAAATCTAATTATTTATCATATAATAACAATTTAAAAGTAGTATTAAAATAAATAATTAGTGGACATAAATTGACTTGCAAAAATTAAGTACGCATAAGCGGGCGGCAAGCTAGGACGAGGACTAGCACTTTTTTTCAACAAAATATTCAGTCATTGCTACGGCAACACAAGACTAGGTCTTGGTGTGATTTCTTCAACAATATTTAACTTAATCATTCATATTTCACCATTAAAAGATAAGAGGAAAACAGAGGCTGATAATATAAAATAATCGTTATTGATGTTCAATAAATCCAAAGTTTTGAATTACCACATTGAGGTTCATAAACAATTTCGAGCTGGCTGAAAAGATAGTAGTAATTAGTTAAAAGTCAGGATAATAAATAGTATATATCAAGTTAATAGTTTATGCTTAGGTTTATGGAGTTAATATCTTAAAAGGTTACTGAACTATGAAAAATTATCTTGTAAAATAATTGAACTTTATTTTGTATCACTAAAATCTCTCAACTTAAAACTTTTATCTTCTAAAATAATTAAATTATATTTTTCAATGAAATTAACTTACCTGACATGGTAAAGTAAAATATTTTTTATGCCATGCAATAATGACTAGTGGCATATACAGAATTTTGATAAGCGGTATTGTTATTTAAAAAAATATATAACCACATTATATTAATAAAAACTAATTAAAACGTACTAATAAAACATAATTCAAGTAAACTACTACAACTTTCTGCAATAAATTTTCATAAAATTAAGTTCATAATAAAATAATGAATAAATTCTAGAAATTCCAAGTAGAACTAAAAAGCTGAAAAAAAATACTAATAAAATTGTGGTCACTAATGTAGAACCTGAGCTCCTACTACAAGTGTCATGCGTCCAACCAACAGGCCAAGATTAGTTGTTAGTACATGTATTATGATTTATTATAATAGAGGTTAAGTTCTGTTTTCTCAGGTTATTTATATTATAGTAAAGGAAAATTTCAACAAAGCAGTGTCGGCTGACACACCTCAACCTGATCATGGCCCCAAAAATAAATAAAATTATAAAATATATTTATTAATATATACACCAACCCGCAAATTGTCATTTCCTAAAAAAACTAAAATCATATTTCTCCTGCTAAATATGCCGCTTCTTCTACTTCTTTCTTCATTTCTCCACAATAAATAAAGAAATAGGTTTAGGCCATCTTGTTTGTTTTTAGTTCACATGAATATTAATATTTATTCTAAGTCGGGGGAAATCATTATAACTGTCCTTGAATTTAATAATTATTTTTCTTTTATTTTAGGTCTAATTTATCAATAGTTTCTTAAAGTTGACATTAATTTTCACTTACACACCTCAAGTAGTCTTGTTCTTTTGGAACATCAATACTAAGTATCTATTGTGTTATTTTGACACTTTTGAATGACTCAACATTATACTTGTACGACACGAACTGTGAGTGCGTTTGAGAAGTTGTTTTGGTGAATTAATTATTTTTTCCCTTCTTCTTCCTCTCTTTTCTCTCTCCTTCCATCATCCATCGTGAATTTTCTTTTTCTCGTGCTTCCTCCTCAAGTTCTCTCTGCCACTTTCCATCAACCCTAGCCATCACATGATTATTAAAAAAATTAGAATTTTTTTGTTGGGTATTATACTACTTGATTTCTTTTTCTTCTTCTTCTTTTTTCTTGAGAATTAACTTTATTTTTTATCCATAATTCAATTCAAAATACACAATATTTAATTTTTTGGCCGACCATTTCTTTTTTCTGATAAAGAGGTTTGCATTGAGAAACATTGCTTTATGGTCTCTCTAAAAGGACAGAAATGATATATAATAATTAAAATTCTAGATCAGTTAGAATATTGTAACATCATACGATCCCCAGTCCTCTTCGTGCTGCGTTTAAACCCATTATTTTGCTTGTTGACATCTTGTAACGACTCATTTGGTTGTTTTGAGTACTAGAACTTTTTATTTAAAAAAAAATACTTTTCGATAGATTCTAAATGGATATTTTGGACTATTCATAACTACAATTATAGAATTAATGGGGTTCTTTTAATAATTTATTTAGTTGGTGGTTAAAGAAAATAACATTAAAATTTATAGTGGGTCACTTTCACACTTTTATAGTTGGTCTTATATAAAAATTAAGGAATAAATATTCTGTAGAAAGAAATTATAGGGTTTAGTAGTTATTTAATTGTTAATTAGTGGATAATTATTAACCCTAAATAATTAAAAGAGGAGAGAAGAAGACTTACAACCGAACGAATCCCTACTTGCGGCGTCGAAGAAGTACCAACGAATCAGGTAAAGAATCAACCAAATCATAACCCTTGTGTATTTTATATATGAACATAGATTGTATGATTAATTATTTAATAATGGGGTGAAAGAATCAGAAACAGATATATAGATAGTGCTGCTTTGAACTTGGGTGGTAATTAATGATAGGAAAAATTGGGTGGAAATCCTTGGAATGCATTAGTTACTCATTAGTCTTATATATTCAATTCTATTGTTGTCCATTTTTAGTAAATGTTAGGCGATAATTCATATTATTATTATTATTATTATTATTATTATTATTATTATTATTATTATTATAATGTTGGGGGTAAGAAAATTGAGGTGTTGTATTTATAAGGGTGTGTATATTGATATGACTAATGGAAAATATAATCAGTAACTAAAGTTCCTAATTGGGGCAACTGATTGGAGTACTGGTTGTGAGAATCTTTTATAAGAGTAAGGTCATCATGGAATCTGGGTATTGCCATCGTGCAATATTTATGCAGGAGTATGGTTGAGGGTTGGCTGCCACTGGTTTCGTAATCGGTGGCTTCAAACATTTAATATTAGTATTGTGTTCTCGTATTATAAATTATAATTCGACATATTGAGATAGATAATTAAATATAAGGCATAATATATTAAGTGAATACCATTAAAGTTATGCAAATTGGAGAAAAATTGATTATGGAATCGGGTGAATTTTTGGGTCTAGGCTAGACATATAGTAACGTGGGTGGTGTCTATAGATTCATTAACTTACAAATTATGCATACTTGATAGATTAGAAACGTTCGAAGGTGTTAAGGAAAGGAAAGGCATTGGAGAGGTAGCTTGCCTGACGTCAGTTCTTCGGTGGAGGTAGGTTATGGTTTGTTCTATTTGATAGATAAACTCTTAATAGCGATTGATATGCATTGAATGATATTGTGAAGTTCTCTATGTACTTGACTGTGTGATTATGTGGCTTGGTTGTGTGGTTTGTGATTGGTCTAAAATCCTGAAACCGTGAGATTTATAATCTGAAAACCTCTCTATTAAAGTTATGCCTTGAATAAAGACGGCTTGATCTAATATTATTAATGAACTGAAAAGTAGTGATAATAAATGATAAATTAATAATATTATTGGATCGGAGTGTCACGTTTCGACACGGTATTTTTGGATCAGAGTGTCACGTTCCGACATAGTATTTTTGGATCGGAGTGTCACGTTCCGAGACGGTATTTTTGGATCGGAGCGTCACGTTTCGACACGGTATTATTGGATCGGAGTGTCACGTTTCGACACGGTATAATTTGATCGGAGTGTCACGTTCCGACATGGTAACCTTAAAGGAAAAAGATATTGAATTAACTTAATGTACTCAATCTCAATGAACGCATTTCCCAAACGAGTGTGATGTAGAGGCATGAGTCCTCGTGTGTGTGCTTGATATTATGATTGATTAATACTTGCTTCAACTGTTACTTGTTCATGTTGTGGTTTCTTATCAATTGCTAAGTGCTATAGTTGACTTTATACTATTATTCATTGTATATTAGTTTCTATTTTGGATTGGCCTATGATACCTACTCAGTACGCGTTCCTTGTACTGACCCCTACTTGTGTTTTCTTCGTTTTTCTTTTGTGGAGTGCAGCAAGTGTACCATTGACTTCGACTCGCCCTCAGCTCTAGCCAGTCTCCAGCATATCAGATTTCAGGGTGAGCTATTCCTTCTAGCTCGTGCTGGATTCTCTCAGTTATGGCTTGATGTCATTGAATTTCGGACATGGACCATCATATTTACTTATTTTGGGGTCTCTAATACATTTAGACTTGATATGTTAAGAACAGATGTCCTTGATGTGTTGACTTTCAGATTTTGGGGATAATTGTAATAGACTTTAGAGGTTTATTTGATTGGTTACTTTAATAAGTTTTGGAGCTTCCGCATTATTGTTGTTAGTCGTAGTTAAATTATTGGTATATGTTGGGGTTTAGATTCCTTGGTCCGCCCACTTAGGAGGTGAAGTGTGGGTGCCACTCATGACTCAATTTAGGTCGTGACAAACTTGGTATCAGAGCGTTAGGTTCAATGATCTCATCACACAAGGACATGTCTAGTAGAGTCTTGCGGAACGGTATGGGGACTCCTTTACTTTTCTTCAAGAGGCTATAGGGCTTTAGGAAAACTCACATTTTTCTTTCTTTCTGCTATTACTTGAATCCAATTGGTATCTAGGTGATACAAATTGGTATCTGACCTTCTTCACTCTATCTCGCAGATGGTCAGAACTAGAGCAACATGTGTGACAACACCAACACCGGCAAGACAGGGTACGCCTGAGCCAACCGTTGAGGCTGCAGCTCGAAGAGGAGCAGTGGCAAGAGACCGTGGTAGAGGTCGCGGGAGAAGGCCCATTAGAGGCAGAGGACAAACAACTGGTCCAGCTAGGGATAGAGTAGTGACTCATCCACCGACTGACGAGGTAGTGAGAGAGAGTGATGAAGGGGAAGATGAGCAGATTAAAGAGAAGGAAGTACCACCCCTGCCTACTCCAGAGATGATTAATCAGGTTCTCACTTATCTTAGCGGGTTATCTGATCAGGGGCAGGCACCCCCAATATTTTCTTCACTAGCACCTCAAGTTCAGGGAGTACAACATGCAGCCGATGTGGCTCCTCGCATGGATGCGTCGTTGGAAACAGGCACGTTTCCCCGATTGACTACAGGGCCTATAATGACTAGTGACCAGCATGATCTCTTTATTAAGTTCTTGAAGCTAAAACCTCCAGTTTCCAAGGGTGCTAAATCTGAAGATGCTTATGATTTCTTGGTGGATTGTCATGAGTTGTTACATAAGATGGACATAGTGGAGCGATTCGGTGTTGAGTTTGTGACCTACCAGTTTCAAGGGGATGCCAAAATGTGGTGGTGGTCTCATGTGGAGTGTCGACCAGCAAAGGCACCACCTATGACTTGGACAACATTTTCTAGCTTATTTTTGGAGAAGTACATACCCCGGACTTTGAGGGACAGAAGGAGAGATGAGTTCCTGAACATAGAGCAAGGAAGGATGTCTGTTGCAGCTTATGAGGCTAAATTTCATGCGTTATCTAGGTATGCCACTCAACTTTGCTTCAGTCCGCAAGAGCGGATTCGCCGCTTTGTAAAGGGATTGAGGTCAGATTTGAAGATCCCAGCTTTACAGGTAGCTGCTTCTGCAGAATCTTTTCAGGAAGTGATTGATTTTGTGATAGAGGTAGAACGGGTGAAGCCGGATGACTTCACCAAGGTGTCAACAGTTAAAAAGTTTCATAAGGGAGGTGAGTTTAGAGGTTCGTACTCCAGAGGGCAGAGTTCAGAGGGCTATCCACCCCGTCCTATTCAGTCTTCATTGCAGGCTTCAGTTGAGGGTCCGTTACGGACCAGTCAACCTTTTTCTGAGTTTGGGGGTTACCTCCAGTCTTCTTCGTCTTCACAGAGACCTACACTCGACTTTAGGACTTGTTATGGATGTGGAGAGGCTGAACATATCAAGAAATATTGTTCAAAGCAGAGTCAGGCTCGGGACGATCAGAGTTACAGATCCCCAGCAGTTAGAGGTAGAGGTGGTGATGGTAGAAGCGGTCATTCTGGAGAACGTGGTGGCCAAGGTAATGGTGGTCACCAGTTCAACCGGGGTGGCGGGCAGGTTGGAACTACTGGAGCACAGCCCGACAGAGGCAATGGACAGACAGGTGATAGGGCCTATTGTTATGCTTTCCCCGGAAGGTCAGAGGCAGAGACATCTGATGCTGTTATCACAAGTACTCTTCTGGTCTGTGATCGCATGGCTTCTATATTGTTTAATCCTGGATCCACATTTTCTTATGTATCTTCCTCGTTCGCTACTGGTCTTGATTTGCATTGTGATTTGCTTGACATGCCTATTCGTGTCTCTACTCTTGTTGGTGAGTTTGTGATAGTGCAAAAGGTGTATAGGTCTTGCCTTGTGACTTTTGTGGGGGGCGAGACTTATGTAGATCTGATTATTCTAGAGATGGTTGATTTTGATGTAATTTTGGGTGTGACTTGGCTTTCTCCAAATTTTTCTATCTTAGATTGTGACCTTGGCCAAGCCTGGGATAGATCCACTAGTGTGGGAGGGTGACTATATTCCCGCCCCAGTTCGTATTATCTCTTGTCTTCGTGCTAAGAGGTTGGTGAGTAAGGGTTGTTTAGCCTTCTTGGCACATCTCGGGGATGATACTTCCAAAGTGCCTTCAATCGAGTCTGTTTTGATAGTCCGTGAGTTTACATATGTTTTTCCTTCCGACCTACCTGGTATGCCACCAGATAGAGATATTGATTTTTGTATTGACTTTGAGCCGGGGACACGCCCCATTTCCATTCCACCTTATAGAATGGCCCCAGTTGAGTTAAGGGAGTTAAAGGCCCAACTTCAGGAATTGTTAGGTAAAGGTTTTATTAGACCGAGTACATCTCCTTGGGATGCTCCAGTTTTATTTGTCAAGAAGAAGGATCGTAGTTTTCGGATGTGCATAGACTACATGCAGCTAAATAAGGTAACTATTAAGAACAAGTACCCCATTCCTCGCATTGATGACTTGTTCGATCAGTTACAGGGTGCTTGCGTCTTCTCTAAAATTGATTTGAGGTCCGGTTGTCATCAATTGAAAATGCAGGCAACGGACGTGCCAAAGACTGCTTTTGAACCAGGTATGGGCATTATGAATACTTAGTAATGTCCTTTGGGCTTACGAATGCCCCTGCTGCTTTCATGAGCCTAATGAACGGAATTTTTAAGCCATATTTAGACCTCTTTGTTAATGTATTCATTGATGATATCCCGATATACTCGAAGAGCAGTAGGGAACACGAGGAGCATTTGAGAATTGTATTGGGGGTGTTGAGGGAGAAAAAACTTTATGCCAAATTCTCCAAGTGTGAGTTTTGGCTCGATTCAGTGTCCTTCTTAGGGCACGTGGTTTCTAAGGATGGAGTGATGGTGGGTCCCTCTAAGATTTGAGTAGTGAAGAGTTGGGTAAGGCCTACTAATGTTTCAGAGGTAAGGAGCTTTGTTGGTTTAGCTAGCTACTACCGCCGATTCGTACAGAGATTCTCTTCCATTGCTTTCCAGTTAACCCATTTGACCAAGCAGAATGTTCCATCTGTATGGTCGAATGAGTGTGAAGAAAGCTTCCTGAAACTCAAGACCTTGTTGACTACTGCACCAATTCTTGCCTTGCCCGTGGAAGGTAAGAATTTCATTGTTTATTGTGATGCATCTTATTCTGGTTTGGGTGCAGTGCTAATGCAGGAGAGGAATGTAAATGCCTATGCTTCAAGGAAATTGAAAGTGAATGAACGTAACTATCCAACCCATGATTTAGAGTTGGCTGCAGTTGTATTTGCATTGAAGCAGTGGAGGCATTATCTATATGGGGTCAAGTGTGAAGTGTATACAGATCATCTCAGTTTACAATATGTGTTCACCCAGAAGGATTTGAATTTGAGGCAGAGGAGGTGGATGGAGTTATTGAAAGACTATGATATTACTATTTTATATCACCCGGAAAAGGCTAATGTTGTGACAGATGCCTTAAGTAGAAAAGCAGGGAGCATGGGTAGTTTAGCCCACTTACAGGTTTCTAGATGCCCATTGGCTAGAGAGGTGCAAACTTTGGCTAATGACTTTATGAGGCTGGAAATACTTGAAAAAGGAGGATTCTTGGCCTGTGTGGAGGCAAAATCTTCTTTTGTTGACAAGATTAAGGGAAAGCAGTTTGAGGATGAGAAGCTGAGTCGAATTCGAGATATGGTGTTGCGGGGAGAGGCTAAGAAGGTTGTGATTAATGGGGAAGGCGTCTTGAGAATTAAGGGGCGGGTGTGTGTGCCCCGTGTTGATGACTTGACTCATACTATTTTTGCAGAGGCTCATAGTTCGAGGTATTCTATACATCCTGGTGCAACCAAGATGTATCGTGATCTGAGACAACATTATTAGTGGAGTAGAATGAAGCGTGACATTGTTTATTTTGTTGCCCAATGTCCGAACTATCAACAGGTAAAGTATGAACATCAGAGGCTTGGAGGGACACTTCAGAGAATGCCCATTCCGAAATGGAAGTGGGAAAGAATTGGAATGGATTTTGTGGTTGGTCTTCCAAAGACATTGGGTAAGTTTGATTCTATTTGGGTAATTGTTGACAGGTTAACTAAGTCTGCTCACTTCGTTCCGGTCAAGATGCCATACAATGCAGAGAAATTAGACAAACTCTATATCCGTGAGATTGTTCGATTGCATGGAGTTCCAATTTCTATCATATCAGATAGAGGACCTTGCATGCTGAATTAGGTACTAGATTGGATCTTAGTACCACATTTCACCCTCAGACCGATGGACAGCCTGAGCGAACAATTCAAGTGTTCGAGGATATGCTTCGTGCGTACGTGATAGATTTTGGTGGTCATTGGGATCAATTCTTACCTTTAGCAGATGTTTTCATACAACAATAGCTACCACTTGAGTATTGATATGGCCCCATTTGAGGCATTGTATGGGAGGAGATGTAGGTCTCCCATTGGCTGGTTTGATTCATTTGAGGTGAGGCCTTGGGGTACCGATCTCTTAAGGGAATCATTAGAGAAAGTGAAATTCATTCAGGAGAAGCTTTTAGCAGCTCAGAACAGACAGAAGAAGTATGCAGATCGGAAGGTCAAGGACTTGGAGTTTATGGAGGGTGACCAGGTCTTGATAAAGGTTTCACCCATGAAGGGTGTGATGCGGTTTGGTAAGCGAGGTAAGCTTAGTCCGAGGTACATTGGGCCATTTCAAGTTCTTAAGCGCGTGGGGGAGGTGGCCTATGAATTATCCTTGCCTCCAGGGTTGTCTGGGGTGCACTCGATATTTCATATGTCCATACTGAAAAAATACCATGGTGATGGAAACTACATTATTCGTTGGGATTCAGTACTGCTTGATGAGAATCTGTCTTATGAGGAGGAGCCTGTAGCTATTCTAGATAGGGAAGTTCGCAAGTTGAGGTTAAAATAGATTGCATCTATCAAGGTTCAGTGGAAGAATCGGCCAGTTGAAAAGTCCAATTGGGAGAGTGAGGATGATATGCATGAAAGATATCCACACCTTTTTGTCGATTCAGGTACCCTTTCTTACCCTGACCTTCTTTTGATCGTTCGAGGACGAACGATGGGTAAATTGGTATCTACTGTAACGACTCATTTGGTCGTTTTGAGTACTAGAGCTTTTTATTTCAAAACAAAATACTTTCCGGTAGATTCTACATGGATATTTTGGACTATTCATAACTACAATTATAGAATTAATGGGGTACTTTTAATAATTTATTTAGTTGGTGGTTAAAGAAAATAACATTAAAATTTATAGTTGGTCACTTTGACACTTTTATAGTTGGTCTTATATAATAATTAAGGAATAAATATTCTGTAGAAAGAAATTATAGGGTTTAGTAGTTATTTAATTGTTAATTAGTGGATAATTATTAACCCTAAATAATTAAAAGAGGAGAGAAGAAGACTTACAACCGAGCGAATCCTTACCTGCGGGGTCGAAGAAGTACCAGCGAATCAGGTACAGAATCAACCAAATCATAACCCTTGTGTATTTTATATATGAACATAGATTGTATGATTAATTATTTAATAATGGGGTGAAAGAATCAGAAACAAATATATAGATGGTGCTGTTTTGAACTTGGGTGGTAATTAATGATAGGAAAAGTTGGGTGGAAATCCTTGGAATGCATTAGTTACTCATTAGTCTTATATATTCAATTCTATTGTTGTCCATTTTTAGTAAATGTTAGGTGATAATTCATATTAGTATTATTATTATTATAATGTTGGGGGTAAGAAATTTGAGGTGTTGTATTTATAAGGGTGTGTATATTGATATGACTAATGGAAAATATAATCAGTAACTAAAGTTCCTAATTGGGGCAATTGATTGGAGTACTGGTTGTGAGAATCTTTTATAGGAGTAAGGTCATCATGGAATCTGGGTATTGCCATCGTGCAATATTTATGCAGGAGTGTGGTTGAGGGTTGGCTGCCACTAGTTTCGTAACCGGTGGCTTCAAACATTTAATATTAGTATTGTGTTCTCGTATTATAAATTATAATTCGACATATTGAGATAGGTAATTAAATATAAGGCATAATATATTAATTGAATACCATTAAAGTTATGCAAATTGGAGGAAAATTGATTATGGAATCGGGTGAATTTTTCGGTCTAGGCTAGACATATAGTAACGTGGGTGGTGTCTATAGATTCATTAACTTACAAATTATGCATACTTGATAGATTGGAAACGTTCGGAGGTGTTAAGGAAAGGAAAGGCATTGGAGAGGTAGTTTGCCTGAGGTCAGTTCTTCGGTGGAGGTAGGTTATGGTTTGTTCTATTTGATAGATAAACTCTTAATAGCGATTGATATGCATTGAATGATATTGTGAAGTTCTCTATGTACTTGACTGTGTGTTTATATGGCTTAGTTATGTGGTTTGTGATTGGTCTAAAATCCTGAGACCGTGAGATTTATAATCTGAAAACCTCTCTATTGAAGTTATGCCTTGAATAAAGAGGGTTTGATCTAATATTATTAATGAACTGAAAAGTAGTGATAATAAATGATAAATTAATAATATTATTGGATCGGAGTGTCACGTTCCGACACGGTATTTTTGGATCGGAGTGTCACGTTCCGACACGGTATTATTGGATCGGAGTGCCACGTTCCGACACGAGATAATTGGATCGGAGTGTCAGGTTCCGACACGGTAACCTTAAAGGAAAAAGATATTGAATTAACATAATGTACTCAATCTCAATGAACGCATTTCCCAAACGAGTGTGATGTAGAGGCATGAGTCCTTGTGTGTGTGCTTGATATTATGATTGATTACGTACTTGCTTCAATTGTTACTTGTTCATGTTGTGGTTTCTTATCACCTGCTAAGTGCTATAGTTGACTTTATACTATTATTCATTGTATATTAGTTTCTATTTTGGGTTGGCCGATGAAACCTACTCAGTACGCGTTCCTTGTACTGACCCCTACTTGTGTTTTCTTCGTTTTTCTTTTGTGGAGTGCAGCAAGTGTACCATCGACTTCGACTCACCCTCAGCTCTATCCAGTATCCAGCATATCAGATTTCAGGGTGAGCTATTCCTTCTAGCTCGTGCTGGATTCTCTCAGTTATGGCGTGAAGTTCTTGAATTTTGGACATGGACCATCGTATTTATTTATTTTGGGTTCTCTAATGCTTTTAGACTTTATATGTTAACAACAGATGTCCTTGATGTGATGACTTTCAGATTTTGGGGATAATATGTAATAGACTTTAGAGGTTTATTTGATTGGTTACTTTAATAAGTTTTGGAGCTTCCGCGTTATTGTTGTTAGTAGTAGTTAAATTATTGGTATATGTTGTGGTTCAGATTCCTTGGGCCGCCCACTTAGGAGGTGAAGTGTGGGTGCCACTCATGACTCAATTTGGGTCGTGACAAACTTGGTATTAGAGCGTTAGGTTCGATGATATCATCACACAAGGACAAGTCTAGTAGAGTCTTGCGGAACGGTACGGGGACACCTTTACTTTTCTTCAAGAGGCTAAGGACTTTAGGAAAACTCACATTTTTCTTTCTTTGTTCTATTACTTGAATCCAATTGGTATCTAGGTGATACAAATTGGTATCTAACCTTCTTCACTCTATCTCACAGATGGTCAGAACTAGAGCAACATGTGTGACAACACCAACACTGGCAATATAGGGTACGCCTGAGCCATCCGTTGGGGCTGCAACTCGTAGGGGTGCAGTGGCAAAAGGCCGTGGTAGAGGTCACGGGAGAAGGCCCACTAGAGGCAGCAGACAAACACCTTGTCCAGCTATCGATAGAGTGGTGACTCATCCACCGACTGACGAGGTAGTGAGAGAGAGTGACGAAGGGGAAGATGAGCAGATTCAAGAGAAGGAAGTACCACCCCTGCCTACTCTAGAGATGATTAATCAGGTTCTCATTTATCTTAGCGGGTTATCTGATCAGGGGCAGGCACCCCCAGCATTTTCTTCACTAGCATCTTAAGTTCAGAGAGTACAACATGCAGCCGATGTGGCTCCCCGCATGGATGCGTCCTTGGAAACAGGCACGTTTCCCCGATTGACTACAGGGCCTATAATGACAAGTGACCAGCATGATCTCTTTATTAAGTTCTTAAAGCTGAAACCTCTAGTTTTCAAGGGTACTGAATCTGAAGATGCTTATGATTCCCTGGTGGATTGTCATGAGTTGTTACGTAAGATGGACATAGTGGAGCGATTCAGTGTTGAGTTTGTGACCTACCAGTTTCAAGGGGATGCCCAAATGTGGTGGCGGTATCATGTGGAGTGTCGACCAGCAAAGGCACCACCTATGACTTGGACAACATTTTCTAGCTTATTTATAGAGAAGTACATACCCCGGACTTTGAGGGACAGAAGGAGAGATGAGTTCCTGAACATAGAGCAAAAAAGGATGTCTGTTGCAGCTTATGAGGCTAAATTTCATGCGTTATCTAGGTATGCCACTCAACTTTGCTTCAGTCCGCAAGAGCGGATTCGCCGCTTTGTAAAGGGATTGAGGTCAGATTTGAAGATCCCAGCTTTACAGGTAGCTGCTTCTGCAAAATCTTTTCAGGAAGTGATTGATTTTGTGATAGAGGTAGAGGGGGTGAAGCCGGATGACTTCACCAAGGTGTCAACAGTTAAAAAGTTTTGTAAGGGAGGTGAGTTTAGTGGTTCGTACTCCAGAGGGAAAAGTTCAGGGGGCTATCCACCTTGTCCTATTCAGTCTTCATTGCAGGCTTCAGTTGAGGGTCCGTTGCGGACCAGTCAACCTTTTTCTGAGTTTGCGGGTTACGTCCAGTCTTTTTCGTCTTCACAGAGACCTACACTCGACTCTAGGACTTGTTATGGATGTGAAGAGGCCGGACATATCAAGAAATATTGTCCAAAGCAGAGTCAGGCTCGGTACGATCAAGTTATAGATCCCCAGCAATTAGAGCTAGAGGTGATCATGGTAGAGGCCGTCATTCTGGAGGACGTGGTGGCCAAGGTAATGGTGGTCACCAGTTCATCCGGGGTGGCGGGCAGGTTGGAACTATTGGAGCGCAGCCCGGTAGAGGCAATGGACAGACAGGTGATAGGGCCCATTGTTATGCTTTCCCCGGGTTGTCAGAGGCAGAGACATCTGATGCTGTTATCACAAGTACTCTTCTGGTCTGTGATCGCATGGCTTCTATATTGTTTAATCCTGGATCCACATTTTCTTATGTATCTTCCTCGTTCGCTACTGGTCTTGATTTGCATTGTGATTTGCTTGACATGCCTATTCGTGTCTCTACTCCTGTTGGTGAGTCTCTGATAGTGGAAAATGTGTATAGGTCTTGCATTGTGACTTTTGTGGGGGGTAAGACTTATGTAGATCTGATTATTCTAGAGATGATTGATTTTGATGTAATTTTGGGTATGACGTGGCTTTCTCCAAATTTGCTATCTTAGATTGTAATGCTAAGACTGTGACTTTGGCCAAGCCTGGATAGATCCACTAGTGTGGGAGGGCGACTATATTCCCGCCCCAGTTCGTATTATCTCTTGTCTTCGTGCTAAGAGGTTGGTGAGTAAGGGTTGTTTAGCCTTCTTGGCACATCTCAGGGATGATACTTCCAAAGTGCCTTCAATCGAGTCTGTTTCGATAGTCCGTGAGTTTACAAATGTTTTTCCTTCCGACCTACTTGGTATGCCACCAGATAGAGATATTGATTTTTGTATTGACTTTGAGCCGGGGACACGCCCCATTTCCATTCTACCTTATAGAATGGCCCCAGCTAAGTTAAGGGAGTTAAAGGCCCAACTTCAGGAATTGTTAGGTAAAGGTTTTATTAGACCGAGTACATCTCCTTGGGGTGCTCCAGTTTTATTTGTGAAGAAGAAGGATCATAGTTTTCGGATGTGCATAGACTACATGAAGCTGAATAAGGTAACTATTAAGAACAAGTACCCCATTCCTCACATTGATGACTTGTTCGATCAGTTACAGGGTGCTTGCGTCTTCTCTAAAATTGATTTGAGGTCCGGTTGTCATCAATTGAAAATGCGGGCAACGGACGTGCCAAAGATTGGTTTTCGAACCAGGTATGGGCATTATGAATACTTAGTAATGTCCTTTGGGCTTACGAATGCCCCTGCTGCTTTCATGAGCCTAATGAACGGAATTTTTAAGCCATATTTAGACCTCTTTGTTAATGTATTCATTGATGATATCCTGATATACTCGAAGAACAGTAGGGAACACGAGGAGCATTTGAGAATTGTATTGGGGTTGTTGAGGGAGAAAAAACTTTATGCCAAATTCTCCAAGTGTGAGTTTTGGCTCGATTCAGTGTCCTTCTTAGGGCACGTGGTTTCTAAGGATGGAGTGATGGTGGGTCCCTCTAAGATTGGAGTAGTGAAGAGTTGGGTAAGGCCTACTAATGTTTCAGAGGTAAGGAGCTTTGTTGGTTTAGCTAGCTACTACCGCCGATTCGTACAGAGATTCTCTTCCATTGCTTTCCAGTTAACCCATTTGACCAAGCAGAATGTTCCATCTGTATGGTCGAATGAGTGTGAAGAAAGCTTCCTGAAACTCAAGACCTTGTTGACTACTGCACCAATTCTTGCCTTGCCCGTGGAAGGTAAGAATTTCATTGTTTATTGTGATGCATCTTATTCTGGTTTGGGTGCAGTGCTAATGCAGGAGAGGAATGTAAATGCCTATGCTTCAAGGAAATTGAAAGTGAATGAACGTAACTATCCAACCCATGATTTAGAGTTGGCTGCAGTTGTATTTGCATTGAAGCAGTGGAGGCATTATCTATATGGGGTCAAGTGTGAAGTGTATACAGATCATCTCAGTTTACAATATGTGTTCACCCAGAAGGATTTGAATTTGAGGCAGAGGAGGTGGATGGAGTTATTGAAAGACTATGATATTACTATTTTATATCACCCGGAAAAGGCTAATGTTGTGACAGATGCCTTAAGTAGAAAAGCAGGGAGCATGGGTAGTTTAGCCCACTTACAGGTTTCTAGATGCCCATTGGCTAGAGAGGTGCAAACTTTGGCTAATGACTTTATGAGGCTGGAAATACTTGAAAAAGGAGGATTCTTGGCCTGTGTGGAGGCAAAATCTTCTTTTGTTGACAAGATTAAGGGAAAGCAGTTTGAGGATGAGAAGCTGAGTCGAATTCGAGATATGGTGTTGCGGGGAGAGGCTAAGGAGGTTGTGATTGATGAGGAAGGCGTCTTGAGAATTAAGGGGCGGGTGTGTGTGCCCCGTGTTGATGACTTGACTCATACTATTTTTGTAGAGGCTCATAGTTCGAGGTATTCTATACATCCTGGTGCAACCAAGATGTATCGTGATCTGAGACAACATTATTAGTGGAGTAGAATGAAGCGTGACATTGTTTATTTTGTTGCCCAATGTCCGAACTATCAGCAGGTAAAGTATGAACATCAGAGGCCTGGAGGGACACTTCAGATAATTCCCATTCCAAAATGGAAGTGGGAAAGAATTGCAATGGATTTTGTGGTTGGTCTTCCAAAGACATTGGGTAAGTTTGATTCTATTTGGGTAATTGTTGACAGGTTAACTAAGTCTGCTCACTTCGTTCCGGTCAAGATGAGTTACAATGCAGAGAAGTTAGCCAAACTCTATATCCGTGAGATTGTTCGATTGCATGGAGTTCCAATTTCCATCATATCAGATAGAGGACCTTGCATGCTGAATTAGGTACTAGGTTGGATCTTAGTACCGCATTTCACCCTCAGACCGATGGACAGTCTGAGCGAACAATTCAAGTGTTCGAGGATATGCTTCGTGCGTACGTGATAGATTTTGGTGGTCATTGGGATCAATTCTTACCTTTAGCAGAGTTTTCGTACAACAATAGCTACCACTCGAGTATTGATATGGCCCCATTTGAGGCATTGTATAGGAGAAGATGTAGGTCTCCCATTGGCTGGTTTGATTCATTTGAGGTGAGGCCTTGGGGTACCGATCTCTTGAGGGAATCATTAGAGAAAGTGAAATTCATTCAGGAGAAGCTTTTAGCAGCTCAGAACAGGCAGAAGGAGTATGTAGATCGGAAGGTCAGGGACTTGGAGTTTATGGAGGGTGAGCAGGTCTTGCTAAAGGTTTCACCCATGAAGGGTGTGATGCGGTTTGGTAAGCGAGGTAAGCTTAGTCCGAGGTACATTGGGCCATTTGAAGTTCTTAAGCGCGTGGGGGAGGTGGCCTATGAATTGGCCTTGCCTCCAGGGTTGTCAGGGGTGCACCCGATATTTCATGTGTCCATACTGAAAAAATACCATGGTGATGGATACTACATTATTCGCTGGGATTCAGTACTGCTTGATGAGAATATGTCTTATGACGAGGAGCCTGTAGCTATTCTAGATAGGGAAGTTCGCAAGTTGAGGTCAAAAGAGATTGCATCTATCAAGGTTCAGTGGAAGAATCGGCCAGTTGAAGAGTCCACTTGGTAGAGTGAGGATGATATGCATGAAAGATATCCACACCTTTTTGTCGATTCAGGTACCCTTTCTTACCCTCACCTTTTTTTGATCGTTCGAGGATGAACGATGGGTAAATTGGTATCTACTGTAACGACTCATTTGGTCGTTTTGAGTACTAGTGCTTTTTATTTCAAAACAAAATACTTTCCGGTAGATTCTAAATGGATATTTTGGACTATTCATAACTACAATTATAGAATTAATGGGGTACTTTTAATAATTTATTTAGTTGGTGGTTAAAGAAAATAACATTAAAATTTATAGTTGGTCACTTTAACACTTTTATAGTTGGTCTTATATAATAATTAAGGAATAAATAATCTATAGAAAGAAATTATAGGGTTTAGTAGTTATTTAATTGTTAATTACTGGATAATTATTAACCCTAAATAATTAAAAGAGGAGAGAAGAAGACTTACAACCGAGAGAATCCTTACCTGCGGCGTCGAAGATGTACCAGCGAATCAGGTAAAGAATCAACCAAATCATAACCCTTGTGTATTTTATATATGAACATAGATTGTATGATTAATTATTTAATAATGGGGAGAAAGAATCAGAAACAGATGTATAGATGGTGCTGCTTTGAACTTGGGTGGTAATTAATGATAGGAAAAGTTGGGTGGAAATCCTTGCAATGCATTAGTTACTCATTAGTCTTATATATTCAATTCTATTATTGTCCATTTTTAGTAAATGTTAGGCGATAATTCATATTATTATTATTATTATTGTTATAATGTTGGGAGTAAGAAAATTGAGGTGTTGTATTTATAAGGGTGTGTATGTTGATATGACTAATGGAAAATATAATCAGTAACTAAAGTTCCTAATTGGGGCAACTGATTGGAGTACTGGTTGTGAGAATATTTTATAGGAGTAAGCTCATCATGGAATCTGGGTATTGCCAGTGCAATATTTATGCCGGAGTATGGTTGAGGGTTGGCTGCCACTGGTTTCGTAACCGGTGGCTTCAAACATTTAATATTAGTATTGTGTTCTCGTATTATAAATTATAATTCGACATATTGAGATAGGTAATTAAATATAAGGCATAATATATTAATTGAATACCATTAAAGTTATGCAAATTGGAGGAAAATTGACTATGGAATCGGGTGAATTTTTAGGTCTAGGCAAGACATATATTAACGTGGGTGGTGTCTATAGATTCATTAACTTACAAATTATGCATACTTGATAGATTGGAAACGTTCGAACGTGTTAAGGAAAGGAAAGACATTGGAGAGGTAGCTTGCCTGACGTCAGTTCTTCGGTGGAGGTAGGTTATGGTTTGTTCTATTTGATAGATAAACTCTTAATAGTGATTGATATGCATTGAATGATATTGTGAAGTTCTCTTTGTACTTGACTGTGTGATTATGTGGCTTGGTTGTGTGATTTGTGATTCGTCTAAAATCCTGAGACCGTGAGATTTATAATCTGAAAACCTCTCTATTGAAGTTATGCCTTGAATAAAGAGGCCTTGATGTAATATTATTAATGAACTGAAAAGTAGTGACAATAAATGATAAATTAATAATATTATTGGATTGGAGTGTCACGTTTCGACACGGTATTTTTGGATCGGAGTGTCACGTTCCGACACAGTATTTTTGGATCGGAGTGTCACGTCCTGACACGGTATTATTAGATCGGAGTGTCACGTTCCGACACGGTATAATTGGATCGGAGCGCCACATTCTGACACGGTTACCTTAAAGGAAAAAGATATTGAATTAACTTAATGTACTCAATCTCAATGAACGCATTTCCCAAACGAGTGTGATGTAGAGGCATGAGTCCTCGTATGTGTGCTTGATATTATGATTGATTACGTACTTTCTTCAACTGTTACTTGTTCATGTTGTGGTTTCTTATCACCTGCTAAGTGCTTTAGTTGACTTTATACTATTATTCATTGTATATTAGTTTCTATTTTGGGTTAGCCGATGATACCTACTCAGTACGCGTTCCTTGTACTGACCCCTACTTGTGTTTTCTTCGTTTTTCTTTTGTGGAGTGCAGCAAGTGTACCATCGACTTCGACTCGCCCTCAGCTCTAGCCAGTCTCCAACACATCAGATTTCAGGGTGAGCTATTCTTTCTAGCTCGTGCTGGATTCTCTCAGTTTTGGCGTGATGTCCTTGAATTTCGGACATGGACCATCGTATTTACTTATTTTGGGGTCTCTAATACTTTTAGACTTGATATGTTAAGAACAGATGTCCTTGATGTGATGACTTTCAAATTTTGGGGATAATATGTAATAGACTTTAGAGGTTTATTTGATTGGTTACTTTAATAAGTTTTGGAGCTTCCGCGTTATTGTTGTTTGTAGTAGTTAAATTATCGGTATATGTTGGGGTTTAGATTCCTTGGTCCGCCCACTTAGGAGGTGAAGTGTGGGTGCCAGTCATGACTCAATTTGGGTCGTGACACATCTGAATCAAGTCTAGTGGGGGAGGAGAGCAACATCTGGAGGTTTGTGGGGAGGAGGAGCCATTGGGGTTGGGGTGGGTGGGGGTGGAGAGGACGACTGGGTTGGGTGGGGTGAAGATGGCGACTGGGTTGGGCATATGGTGATGAAATCTTTTTAAAAAAATTATTATTTGAATTAAAATGCCACATGTCATCAAATTTGTGGCCATTTTTTTCTTACTCAAAAGTTATTATTTGAAATTATATATATATATATATATATATATATATATATAATATCACATGTCTTCGTTTGTTTCGTCAATTCGACACATCAACGGTGAGTATATTACACAGATTTGTGTAATCTGGTGATTGTAAAAAAAAAAGTGTCAAAATGACATAACGGGACTCTACATAAGGTGTCTAAAATAAACAAAGCCAGTTGAGGTGTCTATGAGAAACTTAATGCCAACTTTAGGTGGCCACCGATGAGTTCATCCTTTATTTTATTTTCAATGTTGGTTAGAAATTTTGCAAATGTTGTTGATAAATTAGGAATTTTGATTGTGTGTGATAGTCCAATTTTTTTTTATTTATGATTTTATTGCAAAAAGAGAATCATACCAATAAGAGGAGAAGGAATAAAATGAATAATTTTATAATTTTATTTATTTGTGGGTCCATGATTATATATTTATTTTGTTTTTTTCTGTCTAATTGAGCCTATTGCCCAAATACACTAAACGAAACAAAGAAATTAAAAAAAACAAGGGCATATGAGTCCAGCCCATTAGATTCTCATCCCTTAAACATATGCCTAGAAGTTAGGGTTCCCTAAAACACATCGATCTCTTCATTTCCTAATTCCGGCTCCTCGCTTCTTTCCAGCATACCCTTGCAATCTGAGTAATGTTCTCACTGTGGTTGAACAAAAGATTCCGCCTCCTCTTACTATGGATCATCAACATGATGATGTGGATATTTTTACAAATATGAATTTTAGTTATCAATAGTAAGTATTTCATTCTCTTCAATATTCCTTTCCCCTTTGTTTGTGTTTCTGACATCTCTGTTGTAAGTTGTGTTCTTCGATATAATGGATTGTGCTCTTTTTGTTGATCTTTTCAATGCCATCTAATGGGGGATGAATTATTCACTGGGTAGGGATGCTTCATTAACCTCCTTTGTTGCCTTGTACTCTACTTACTTGTTCCACTTATTTTCTTCAGGTGGTGCTCGACTGGGGTGCATGCATAGCTCCATTCCGCCACTTCCAACTACTGATAATTATTTCCTTCAGGTTTAAGCGCCTAAACCTTATAACTCCCATTTTGTCGAATCCTTTTTTGTTGGCTGAGATAGCCTAGGCTAGTAATGGTCCATGATTATACGATATTAAAATAAAAAAATAATTATTTTATTTAGTTGTGGGGTCCATGATTGCATGACATAAAAATAATTTAATTTATCATGTTAAATTTATTTTAATGACAAATGTAATTTAATGATTTTAAAAGATAAAACTTAAAAGTATTAAGTTGAGTGATTTTAGTGAAATAAAATAAAATTTAATGTCTTAACTAGATAATTTTTCATAGTTGAGTGACCTTTCAAGATATTAACGCCTTAGAAAGATAGATGGGCATGAGGAGTTTTGTAAAGTTTTTAGGTGGTATTCATTTTTTTGTTTATTTTTTATTTGTTATCTGATAAATATATTAGGTCCTTCAATTAATTCAAATTTGCATCGCGTAAGGTTCATATAAGTGAGTTAGTTCACTCTGATGTATGGGGGTCCGCATATACTCTTTTTTATCAAGTTATAATAATTTGTGACTTTTTTGAATTCTTAATTTCTCGTCTTACTAGTACTATATATCTTAAAATATCGAAGAATTAAGTTAGCTTTATTCTTCCTCTGAGATGAATCTCAATATAATTAATCACGATCTTCACAGGTAAAGAAATCCAGAAGGAAAAGAGACATGATCCCTTAATCAAAGGGATATAGATTTGCACAGCCCTACAACAGTTAAATCAAACCCACCTTGATTAATAATCAAGTCTGAAGATTAGTAATCTAATCCAAGAATCAAGCAAAGCTGCTTGAAGAAAGAAGAACAGGTCCAAGGCTATCTTGAATGAAATATGAAGATCAGCAATCACAAGAGACAATTAAGTCAAGAATCTAGAAGATCATCACAAGAAGGAAGTAGAAGTGATTTTACCATGCAAATATCTAATATGGACATGGATCAACAAATCACCCTAATAAAGGAAAGTGATTTTACCATGCACATATTCAATATGGACATGGATCAACAAAATGCCTTAATCAAGGAATCCATCAATAACTTTGATTGAATTACCCTTGGGTTTTCCTTTCAAGAGCATATACCTATCTATATAAACCTGCCTTTACATTAGTTGTGAAGTACACACTTCACTTGAACTTGTAATGTTGTATTATGTTGTCTTTCATAAAAGCATTGTATTCTTATGAGTATACAACTGAAAAACAAAAGAGAAAGAAGAAAATGAGTGTAGGTTATACGAGTAGAGGTTGTGTCAAACTAGAAGTTCTGATTTGCACATCAGACATGATTTACAGTCGAAATACCTTGTACTGCCTAAGTTCTTTTCTAGCTCTTAAGGAAACCGTGGAAACCTTAGGGGACTTGAAATAGGCATCACATCGGTGTTCTGAACCAGTATAAAAATCTCTGCGTTGTTTACTTACTGCATTTACTATGACTTTATAATTGTGTTACTAACTTGTAGGTAAGTCGACTTACCAATACAGGAAGTCGACGGAAGAAATTTTAATTCACCCCTTCTTTACTTTCAATTGGTATCAGAGAAGGTCTCACAGATAAAAAATGTTTAACCACACATGAGCAAAGATCCATGGGAAAGTATCAGTTTGCCAACGCTCTACTTCAAGATGGACATTTCTCAAACTGGCCACCCTACTTCAACGGTCAGCATTACTCTCACTGGAAAGATATGTTCAGAATCTTCGTGACTTCAAAAGACCTACAGGCTTGGATTGTAATAAAAAAGGGTCTAAAGCCTATTCTCGAACTTGCTATAAAAGACGGTACCGATAAAACTTTCGATCTTGAATCTTTCGATGACACAAAGGAACAACAATAGGTAATTCAAACTAACGCTAGACCTACAAGTTTGTTGTATTATGCAGTCAGCGAAGCAGAATATGACAAAATCTCAACATATGAAACTGCAAAAGAAATATGGGACACACTTTAAGTAATGTATAAAGGAACCAATAAAGTTAAAGAAACTCGGATCAGTTCATTGGTCAACGAATATGAGTTATTCAAAATGGAAGAAAATGAGAATGTGGAAGACATGTTCTCAAGGTTCAACAAAATTATTTGCGAACTCAAATCTCTTGGAATGGTATACTCTAACGGATTACAAGTCAGGAAGCTCATCTGATGTCTTCCCAAGGCTTGGGAAACTAAAGATGTTATTCTTGAAGATGGAGATCTGCAAAAAATGACCTATGAACTTCGTGGAAACTTGATGGCATACGAGCAGAATCATATTAACAAATACAATAAAGATGACAAAGAAACTTCTCACCTTTACTATTGGAACAACTAAAATCGAGGAAGAAGCTGATGAATATCAAAGTGAAAGAATGACTCTTATAAACAGATGAGTTAGACAAATGCTCTGACAAAGAAGGCAGAGACCTCAATCAAACTATACGAACAATGATATCAAGGAAATTATGATAGATATTATTATTGTGGAAAACCAGGACACATCAAACAGAACTGTCCGAAACGAAAAAGGAGAAAAAATCAGAGAACTGAAGATCCAACAAGTCTCAGGGCTTGGAGACAAGGAGAAACATCCGAAGATGATCATATGATGAAACTGCCAGCATGTGTTTCATGGCACGAGCCGAAACAAGTGAGGTAAAAACTTACAATTGTTCAAAATGTAATAACTTACAAGATTCCTTGGATATGGTTTGTGACGAATTGCGGAAAGTAATCGATGAATACAACAAAATCGCTCAAGAAAAGAAGGACCGGCAAATACTTCTAGAAGAAAGTCAAATTGAAGTCGACTTACTACAAGAGGAACTAGAGGAAGTAAAGATGAAACTGAATAGCATAAGAAAATCTCCTAGTCATAGCTCTAGTTGGATCTAACAGATCTAATCTTAACCTCATCAGAAACTCCCCTAACTATGGCTTCATTGGATCTAACAATTTTTTTCCCCTAGTTTATCATGCTGAAGCTTTTGTTAACTTCACTTGTTATACTTGTGCTGACCTTGGTCACAAATCTTTTAAATGCAGAAAATTTTCTTCTGTAAAATGGATTTGGAGATCAAAAGTTGTTAATCCTAACCCTTAAGGACCCAAAAATACTTGGGTACCTAAAAGAAATTAATCTACTTGTTTTGCAGGAGCAGACCAAAAGAACCTACAAAAAGGGAATGATGGTAATAGAAAGTGGATGCTCCAGACATATGTGCGGAAATAAAGAAAATTTCAAAACTCTTAACAAAATCGATGGAGGATATGTACGATTCGGTGACAATGCAAAAAGAGATGTAGTAGGAGTTGGATCAATCACTCTTATCTCGTCATGTGATCTATCAGAAGTATTCCTGGTGGAAGGACTTAAAAACAACCTGCTTAGCATCAATCAACTATGCGTTGTTGGATTCGAAGTCTCATTCAATGCTACAACTTGCACCATCAGACATGTGACTAAGGACATCACAATCGTTGGAGATCTTGTAGATAATATCTACGTTCTAAACAACGTGGACTTACCAACACTTACATGTCTAACTGCAGTATCAAATGATTCTTGGCTATGGCACAAAAAAACATGGTCACGCAAGAATGCACGCCTTAGAAAAATTGTCCAGACTTGAACTAGTCATTGGACTTCCAAGATTAAAATTCGAAAAGAACCATATATGTGACGTCTGTGAACTTGGTAAGCAAACTCGTTTTTCATTCAAGAACAAGGATACTGTAAGTACTACTAACCCTTTGCAACTTCTTCATATGGATATTTTTGGTCCCACTCGAACTGCTAGCATTGATTGTAAGAAATACGCTTTCGTCATCGTTGACGACTTTTCAAGATTCACTTGGAAAATTTTCTTATCTCATAAAAATGAAGTTTTCTCTAACTGTGAAGTGTTTTGTAGAAAAGTACAAAGAGAAGCAGGATACTTCATCTATACGATTCATAGAGATTATGGTGGAGAATTTGAAAATAAAGCATTCGAGGAATTCTGTGATAAAAATGGTTTCACTCAAAAAAATTTCATCTCCTAGATCACTTCAGCAAATGGCATGGTAGAAAGTAAAAAATTGTTCATTACAAGACACTGCCAGAACCATACTTCTTGATCGAAATCTTCCTTATCCCTTCTGGGCTGAAGTAGTAATTACTGCATACAATATTTTTAAAATATCTTTAATAGATGCCTTATCAGACTGATTTTAAAGAAAATTTCATATGAGCTATGGAGAGGTAAGAAGCCAAAAATTAGCTATTTTCATCCTTTCGGATGCAAATGCTTTATTCACAACAATGGTAAGACAAATCTAAGTAAGTTTGATCCAAGAAGTGATGAAGGTATATTCTTAGGTTATGCACCAGTCAGTCGTGCATTTCAAGTTTTTAATAAACAAAAAGTGTTGAAGAATCTGTTCATGTCGTTTTGATGACACTAACCCAAGGATACTGAAAATAGAATCAACAGATGATGAAACTACTCTTATATTGAGAATTTCTCAACACTTCTGAGAAAATTACAACTAAGGAGTCGACTACTCCAGAACCAAAGTCGACTAGTCCAATCGTAAAGACAGACACTCCCAAAGAATGGAGACACACCGCCAGCTATCCAAATCACTTCATCATGGGTAAACCAACAAACTCAATACAGACTAGAGCTTTATTGAGAAAACAAGCATCTTTAGCACTTGTGTCTCAACTTGAACCTAAGTGTATAAATGAGGCAATGGAAGATGAATCTTGGAGACAAGCAATGACAGAAGAACTCGACCAGTTTGAAAGAAATCAAGTATGGACTCTCACTGAATGACCGAAAAATTGTTCCGTAATTGGAACCAAATGGGACTTTCGAAATAAGCTAAATGAAGATGAAAAAGTCATTTGTAACAAAACAAGACTGGTTGCTCAAGGATACTCCCAACAAGATGGTATTGATTACGATGAAACTTTTGCTCCGTTAGCAAGGTTAGAATCTATTCAAATTTTACTTGCATATGTATCTTTTAAGGGTTTTAAACGTTTTCAAAATGGATGTAAAAAGTATCTTTTAAAACGGTTTCATAAAAGAAGAAGCTTTTTGTCAAACAACCCCTCGAGTTTGAAAATCCTTCTTGCCCTGATTTTGTTTACAAACTTTCCAAAGCGCTTTATGGTCTCAAACAGGCTCCCAAATCCTTGTATGAGAGACTAAGTGCCTTTTTACTTCAAAATAAATTTCAAAGGGGGGAAATTTATACAACTCTTTTTATTCAAATATCTGGTATATATATTCTTATAGATCAAATATATGTTGATGATATTATCTTTGGAAGTTCTAACCCCGCTCTGTGTGACAGCTTTGCAAAACTTATGAAAGGAGAATTTGAAATTAGTCTAATGGGAGAACTCACATTCTTCCTCGGACTACAAATGAAGGAGTCAACAAATGGGACGTTTATTAGTGAAACTAAATATACAAAGGGACTGATCAAAAAGTTTGGCCTTGACAAGGGAAAAGCATTTGGCACTCCAATGATTCCATCCACTTGCCTTGAAACAGAAGCACCAAGTAAAGACGTGAATGCAAAAATGAATCGAGGAATGGTTGGATCACTACTTTATCGTACTGCTAGTCGACTAGATATCATGTATAGTGTATGCAAGTGTGCGAGGTTTCAATCTGCTTAAAAAGAGTCACATCTTACTATAGTAAAGCGAATTATTCGCTATTTGATTGGAAATTTAGACTTAGGGCTTTGGTATCCTTATTCATCCCATTTTGATTTGATTGGCTATTCAGATGTTGTCTTTGCAAGTGACAAAAATGATCATAAAAGTACAAGTGGAACATGCCAAATTTTGGGTCAATCGTTGATCTCCTGGCACAACGAAAGGCAAACCTCGATTGCACTATCCACTACTGAATCTAAATATCTAGTTATGGGAAGTTTTGGTACTCAACTACTATGGATGATGCATCAATTACTTGATTATGATCTTTCTTATGAAATTGTTCCTATTTTCTACGATAATACTGGCGCTATAAATTAGCCTTTGTAAATATACTGTGCATCATTTTAGGGCCAAGCATATTGACAGTAAGCATCATTCTATTCGTGATCATGTTGAAAATGGTGATTTCTCTTTAAAATTCATAGATTCTAAAAATCAATTAGCTGAATTTTACCAAACACCCTGCTTGAGGAAAGATTTTGTTTTCTTCGAAATTGTCTTGGAATTACCTGCTTTAATTGATATGATTTATTTTCCTTTTATGATTTTAATGTTTGTTTTGGTTTCAGACCTTATTTAATGCTACTCCGCCCTTTTCTATTCTCCATAAGCAACCGTCTTTTCAATAATCACTCGTCTTTTCACCCTTTCCTTTCTGTCTTCCCTCCTTCCTTTCAAAACCTTTCATCTTTTCTTTTTCTCTCTCTATATATATGCACTATTCCTTCTATCTCCCTCATTCAACTATGCCTAGAATTCGATCCATGGCCTCTCTCAAGAACTCAGCTCCTTCGAGTTCCTCTGAAGTTCATATCTTGTCCCTCTCCTCCGATTCATCCGATGAATCGCTAGGATCATTGTCTCCCTCCTCCGAAAAGAGAGCCTCTTGCGCCAAGAAGAAGGCTCCAAAGATACCTCATCCAAATACGACAGGATTCTTTTCTCCAGAAGACATGCAACGCTTTTGGGGGATTGAGTAGAAGAACAAGTATGATCTCATCAAAACTCGACCAATTGTTCCTGGTCGCATTATCAATCTCAGTCAACCTAGGGACTTCAACTACCCGGTAAGTTCATATCTCAAGGCTAAAACATTATCCTTTTTGTTTAGTCTGTGTGGTCTTGAATTTTTTGAAGAAGTTGTTCAACTTCTCAATGTAAATCTTCGCATATCTACTGACAGTGGTGAGATGGAAATCCTAGTGATGGGAAATCGTATTATTGTTAATGAACTGTTGTTTGCAGATGTGTTTGATACAAAATTTTCTGGTGTAATTCCTTACATGAACGGGTTTGTCCTGATGAGATTGAAGTTTCTCAGGAATAGGCTAAGAAAGTCGTGGTAGAACCTGATTCTAACCTATCTGAGTTTGGACCTCTATCTCTTTGCTTTGAACATCGCATCTTAGCACACATTGTTGCAACCACTCTCATTCCTAGGAAGGGATCACTGAGTGACATCTCGAATCGGGATGTATTTGTCCTCTACTACCTCTTCAAGAAGTATCGCATAAACTAGGCGGTTTGGTTCAAATAATACATGCTGGAAAGTGCTTGAGATCCTAACGCTTTTGCAAGTCTGCCTTATGGGCTGCATCTCGCGTATTCTGATTGATCGCCTCGTAGATCTCTCTATATTTATACATGTTGTTATCAATGCTACTTATGATTCTCGTACTTTCTCTAGTATGGGGTATGTGCAGATAGAAAACAAGTGGGTGAAAAAGGACTGTGTAAAGGCATAAGTTGAAACAATCAAACCCACAAAAAATTCTGCAGAGTCGGCTGCCCTCCTACTACAGGATAATGATGAACTCAAGACTTGCATTCTGGCAGTGGAACGGGGACTGGAAGCTTTTCACCAAGCAGTTGAAAAGGTATTTCGCTTGAAAAAGGAGACGAGTACTGACGTGGATAAGTTGCGTATTGCTATGACATATATCAAACAAGAAGGAATCTCCATTGTCAAAAAGTTGATCCAACAAGTTGACGCTCTTAAGAGTGGAGTCAGCTCTTCCAACAATGATCTTGGAGTCACTGTCCAGACATCCTACTCTAGTCTCTCTCAAAATGTGGAATGCTCCTACAATTCCTTATGTGGCAAAGTCATCAACAACAACAACAACAACATACCCAGTGAAATCCCACTAAGTGGGGTCTGGGGAGGATAGAGTGTACGCAGACCTTGCCACTACCTCGTAAAGGTAGAGAGACTGTTTCCGAGAGACCCTCAGCTCAAGTACATCAAATCCAAGTGAAAGGCGAGGAAACAGTGTATAAAACATAAAATCCAATAAGAAAGAAAGTATATAATCAACAAAGGAGACAGTAACATCCATAGAACAATGCGATAGGTGAAACGCAGTAAACAACAAAAGGCTAGGACTACTACAAACGCTATCAACCCATACCCTCTCAAGGGAGGACAACACGCTAGCCCTACTAACCTTCAACCTTACTACGCGACCTCCACTCCTTCCTATCTAGAGTCATGTCTTCGATAATGCGAAGCTGAACCAGGTCCTGTCTAATCACCTCTCCCCAATACTTCTTAGGCCTACCTCTACCCCTCTGCGTACCATCTACAACCAGCCCCTCACACCTCCTCACTGGGGCGTCTGCGCACCGTCTCTTCACATGTCCAAACCATCTCAATCTCGCTTCCCTCAACTTGTCCACCACAGAGGCCACTCCCACCTTCTCCCGGATAACTTCATTTCTAATCTTATCACTCATAGTGTGCCCACACATCCATCTCAACATCCTCATCTCCGCAACATGCATTTTCTGGACATGTGAGTTCTTGACTGGCCAACACTCCGCTCCATACAACAAGGCCGGTCTAACTACCACTCTGTAAAACTTACCTTTAAGTCTAGGTGGAATTTTCTTATCACACAAGACTCCAGAGGCAAGCTTCCATTTCATCCAAGCAACCCCAATGCGATGTGTGACATCATCATCGATGTCGCCACTCCCTTGGATTACAGACCCAAGATACTTAAAACTTTCTTTCTTGGGGATGATCTGTGTGGCTAGTCTCACATCCACATCTGCCTCATCCAACGCATCACTGAATTTGCACCCCAAATATTCTGTTTTGGTCCTACTCAACCTGAACCCTTTGGACTCCAGCGTTTGTCTCCACACCTCCAACCTCGCATTAACTCTGTCCCGCGTCTCATCAATCAGTACTATGTCATCCGCAAATAACATACACCATGGGACCCTCTCCTGAATAGACCGCCTCAACTCGTCCATCACAAGAGCAAATAGAAATGGGCTAAGGACTGATCCTTGGTGCAGCCCCATCTCAACTGGGAAATGTTCCGAGTCACCTCCAACCGTTCTAACCCGAGTCTTGGCTCCACCGTACATGTCCTTTATCGCCCTAATATAAATCATCGGGACACCTTTAGCCTCCAAGCACCTCCAGAGGACATTTCTCGGTACTTTGTCATAGGCCTTTTCAAGGTCAATGAACACCATATGTAGGTCTCTCTTCCGTTCTCTATATTTTTCTACCAGTCTTCGCATAAGATGAATGGCTTCGGTAGTCGACCGTCCCGGCATGAATCCAAACTGATTCTCAGAAATGGATACCCCTCTTCTCACCCTTATCTCCACTACTCTCTCCCAAATCTTCATAGTATGGCTTAGTAATTTGATACCCCTGTAGTTGTTACAGTCCTGGATATCACCCTTGTTTTTATACAACGGAACCATTGTACTCCACCTCCATTCATCAGGCATCTTTGCTGTCTTGAAAATAACATTAAACAGCCCAGTCAACCACTCTATACCTGCCTTGTCCGTGTTCTTCCAAAAATCCACCGGAATCTCATCGGGTCCGGTTGCTTTTCCCCTACTCATCCTACTAATAGCACGTATAACCTCCTCGATCCTAAAACACCTGCAGTACCCAAAGTCCCGAAGACTTTCAGAGTGCGCCAAATCACCCAACACAATGTCTCCGCCCCCTTTTTCATTTAAAAGTTTGTGAAAGTATCTTCGCCATCTTTGCTTGATGGAGGTCTCATCCACCAATACTTTGCCTTCCTCATCCTTGATACACTTCACCTGGTCCAAGTCACGAGCCTTCATCTCTCTTGCTTTTGCGAGCCTATACAATTTCTTCTCCCCCCCTTTGTCCCCCAGCTCGACATACAAGCGTTCGAAAGTTGCCATCTTAGCCTTCGTAACTGCTAACTTAGCTTCTGTCTTTGTCGTCTTATAAACTTTCTTAAGCATCTGCTTCTCTTCCTCGTCTACGCACTCCACCAACTTTGTGTATGCAGCCTTCTTCGCTTCCACTTTGCCTTGGACTTCCTCATTCCACCACCAATCTCCTTTATGGCCTCCAACTTTACCCCTTGATACCCCCAACACTTTTGAAGCAGCTTCTCTAATGCAACTAGCTGCTTTATTCCACATGGTGTCCGCATCCCCACTACCACTCCAGGCCCCCATCTCACTCAACTTCTCACCCATCTCCCGAGAAAGGTCAGCGATCAAGCCACCCCACTTAATCCTCGGTCGATCATATACAATGTTCTTCCTCTTATCCCTCTTAATTGTCAGGTCCATCACCAAAAGCTTGTGTTGGGTAGTAAGATTTTCACTTGGGATAACCTTGCAGTCCTTAAAGAGGCCTCTATCACCCTTCCTAAGGAGTAAGAAATCTATATGAGTCTTAGCTACCGAGCTACGAAAGGTAACCAACACTCTAAAATACTTTCTGGCCGATCGCTAACTCCTAACCTTAGATATTTTTTTCTTTTAACTGTTTTTGTTGAACTATGTTTCAATAGGGGTTTGTCCCTACTTCTGTTTTGTGGATTTCTCCTGAAGATTCATAGTCTTCTTAACTGCTACCCTAATATTATCTACTCTATTTCTTCTTTGTCATTACTATGTGTGCCCTTTTTTTCCTCTTTTTTATTATATCAAAGGGGGAGAAAAAAAACCTACACCACAATTTTCATATAGACAGGGGGAGCTACCAGCACAACAAGGAAGCATAAAGACAGGGGGAGCTACACGTAAACATCAGAGAAGTTTCACTATCTTTCAACACTATATTCAATTGTGAATTAATTGTCATTATCAAAAAGAGGAAAATTGTTAACTCCATAGAATCAGTTGATTTTGATTAACGACACTTAATAATTAATCATGCTCTTTGCAGGAAAAATATCCAAAAGGAAAGAAACCAAGCATGCAACACTAAAAAGGAAAAGAGACATGGTCCCTTAATCAAAGAGATATATATTAGCACAACCTTGCAACGGTTAAATCAATTCAATCTTGATTTATAATCAAGTCACTGAAGATTAGCAATCTAATCCAAGAATCAAGCAAAGCTGCCTGCAGAAAGAAGAATAGGTCCAAGGCTATCTTGAATGAAATCTGAAGATCAGCAATCACAAGAGACAATTAAGTCAAGAATCTAGAAGATCATCAATAGAAGGAAGTAGAAGTGATTTTACCATGCACATATCTAATATGAACATGGATAAAAAAATCACTCAAATCAAGGAAAGTGATTTTAGCATGCACATATTCAATATGGACACGGATCAACAAATCGCCTCAACCAAGTAATCTATCAATATCCTTGATTGAAATATCCTTGGGGTTTCCTTTCAAGAGTATATACGTATCTATATAAACATGCCTTTACATTAGTTGTGAAGTACACACGTCACTTGAACTTGTACTATTGTCTTTCATAAAATCATTGTATTCTAGTGAGTATACAACTGAAAAAAAAAAAAGAAGAAACTGAGTGTAAGTTATACGAATAGAGGTTGTGCCAAAGTAGAAGTTCTGATTTGCACATTAGACACGGTTTACAGTCGAAATACCTTGTACTATCTAAGTTCTCTTCAATCTCTTAAGAAAACTCTTGAAACCCAAGGGGACTGAAAGTAGGCACCACATCGGTGTTTCGAACCAATATAAAACTCTATGCGTTGTTTACTTACTGCATTTGCTATTACTTTATAATTGTGATACTAACTTGCAGGTAGGTCGATTGACCAATACAGGAAGTCGACTGAAGGAATTTTAATTCACCCCCCCCCCCTTTCTTTACTTTGAAATACATGGGCATCAATTCCCCGAGGCCATACGAAGCCTC
>NC_064289.1:44984568-45021287 GCF_019186545.1 Solanum stenotomum | reverse complement strand
CCCCCCCCCCCCCCTCTCTTTAGAAAGCACAACTTGACATGTACTCTTTTTAAGCCCATATATATATATATATATATACTAGTCCTTGTGAACATGCAACTTCAAATAAAAAAGTTGAGTCATAAAATAGAAAATGCTATCAGGATTAATTTTATCACTTTCATTGTATTTATTAAACAAAAATCATAACAGTAGACCTAAGCATTTGTCATTAAAGAAAAATATATGTAGCTAACTAAGATAATATAGCCTCTAATACTATGAATACGTCAATACCATATATGTGCGATTTATCCTTTATAATATCATGTTCAACACTTTGTGTGTATGCCACGTAGTAATTTGTAAAGAGGAGATGTAGTGAAGGAAAACAAACTACAAATTTAAATGTACAATTAAAAATTACTAAAATTAAAATTACTCGTATTATTAGGATAACTAAAATTGTAAGAAAAAAAATATAAATATGAACACTTAATTTCATCAATAGAGAAATTCCTTAATAAACAGAGACATTTGGGATATGGAACGCTTCTTAGCTATTTTGATTTAAGCATATACATGAAGAATCAACATGTAAAAGAAGGAAGAATTAGAAAAGAATAAAACTATCGAAAATTAAAAAAAGTACTTCAAGTTGCTCGACTTCATGATCATTGATCCTTTTCAGGTATGTTTTTCAACCATTTCACATGATAACTTGATTCCTGTAACGACCCGAGAGCACCCCTTAACCGTTACATGCGTATTCGACCTCTCGGAGGTCTTATACAAGCCCTTAGCATTCGTCATAGCATTTATCATAGAAAAATAGCGGAAAATTTAAAACTTTTTCATAATATAACACAAGACTTAAATAGTCACCTCATTTAAACCTTTAATACAAAATCGGAGTACTACGTCTCAAGGTAGCCATCTTAACACATGACTACAACACAAGAGGGACACAACCCTTACAATACAAAAGAAACTACTATCTAGTACATAGAACTTAAGGAAACTCTTTAACATAAAGGTCCTTGAATCTTTAAGGACACACCCGAACTTGGGAATAGTAAGCCAAGCTCACCACTTCTAGGAAAGACCCTTTAGTCACCATCACCTACACTTGGTGTAAAAAGATGAAGAAGAATGGTGTTAGTACAAGAATGCACTAAGTATGATAACCATGCAAAGCATGCTCTTAAAAGGACATCTAGTTGGAAACTATGCATCATGCCTTTTTAGAGAAACTTCAAGAACATTTAGTACATAGGCACAGTATAAACCACATACATCATCATACACACGGAAACCATTCATAATAGCACATAGAGCCACTTATAACATTTTAGGCACATTCAATGCATACAATACATTACCTTCCTCTTTATCTTAACTCCTTTCCTCAAGCAACCCTTAGGGAATACTTGGTGCAATGTATTGCCTTAAGGTTACCAAAGGTGAACTTACATATAGCTTTCATCAATCCAATCACATATATTCATAGAGTCATAAGCACACCATAAGACATAGTCTTCACATAGGAACCATCACCTAAGACAACCCCCAAGTCACACTAGTGCAATGTGCAAGTAGCATCCCATAACACTACTCACACCAAGTGTTCCTAGGAAGCCACCATAGACTAGGTACATCATATTCAACAAGTCATAAAATCTTCATTTAACATTAGACATAAGACCAACATACTTCATAACATCATATAAGGACTCATTACTTTACTACATCATTAGTCATAACCCATTTAGTTCATATCATAGGTAAACCACCCTCACAATCCCTTCACAAGCTCACTTGTGCAATGCACACATGGAGTCCCATACCCCCACATATACTAAGCAAACCCATTAAGAAGTCATAAGTGTAATTCACATACATAAACATACTTCATGTCTTGACATAAGTAAAGTAAACCTTAACATGCTTTCATATTAACATACATAGACCATAGTCTTCATTACATAAAGAGCCTAATCATAAGCTCCCTTAGAGTCCACTTGTGCAATGAATAAGTAGGGTCCATAGTCCTACCTACACTAAGTAACTCTTCAAGAAATCATGACTAGAGTTCATATTCTTATCTTAGTTCATTTCTTAAGTTTCGGGAGACATTGCCATAACGACATAGACCATATGAGCTACATGGAATTCGGTGTTCTAGTCCCACACCGAAAAGAGAGGGTACTACTTGCCAAAGTAGGACCTACATACATAATAGCTATCTAGTGGATCCACTAAGCTAAGACCTACGGGGGCACGTAGTTATGGAACAAGGAGATTGCTACTAGAAACCTTGACTTACTAGGCGTGGAGGTTTTCATCTCATGAGACAGCATCTATGTTGGGAACCCGGACTTGCTAAATGTGAAGGTTCTCTTGTGGGAAGCCGGACTTGCTAAACGTGAAGCCCCCACTCTCATTTTTCATGTTCACTCGGTGCTAAGCTCCAACTCCCTTTTTAAACATCTTTAAGCCTTTATTTAACATTAGTTCATAAAATAGTCTTTAGGGACTTAATCCCTCATATCATATAGCTCAAAGGTTTCTAAGATGAGAATGACCTTTCATCATAGAACCTACATTATGTGAGAATGACCTTTCACATAGTCATACCATATTCATAACATAGTCTAGTTTAGAGTACAATTGAGGAAACCTTTCAAGAGACTCACTTTCACTAGATTATCATAAACCTTATTCATTCATTCATGTGTGTGTACATATGTGAGAAAGCCTTTCACATAAACACCTTTATACAACACATATTCATACCTTGCTAATCATACACTTTGCATGCATAATAAGATGTAAGGGTGCATATAAGAGTTAACCTTTCAATAGACACCATAACACATCATATTCATAGCTATACATGTAGAGTGTGTGTGTGCATATTGGTCCTCATAGTGACATAATAGCAACAACATTGATATTGAGTGCACTTCCCTTCAAGGGATCACAACACATTCACAATGTCCCCAAATCATGAGCAATTCACATATAAAGCCTTTAGGGATTCTAGACCACACACCCACACTTCATCATAGGAGACAAGGACACATTCAACATTGAATAGGTACTCCTAACATGTATATGATCACACATTCATATAGGGGTCATATAGGTAGGGGTCATTCCACAATAGTACTTAACATAATCAATCATGTAGACCACACCTTATCCCTAACATTATCATTCACATTATACTCCTCATCATCAACACACTTTAAACATCATGCTAGCATTGAGGATTTCATACATAACCTTCATAGCACAACTTCATAAACATATGCATCATAATCATCAATTCACTTCACATCTATTGCCTTCAAGGCCATGATCTCAACATGCATAGATAGACAAGAAGTAAACACCTCCACCATAAGTGGATCAAACCACACAACATCAATTCTCATACTATAGACTAGAAGTTAGGTCAACTTACCAATTCTCCAAGCCATGATCACCATGGACCAATCCTCAACAATTCATAATAAATTTACATATATAGCAATAGGAATCAACAATGTAATTCACTATCATAAACGTAGTCTAAGTACAATTCCATAAACAAAAGGATTAACCCATAACTTTGCCCATAAGGCCATAATTCTCAACTCATCAATATACCAACAATTCAACATGAATAAGCATAGATAATAATAGAAAACATCAATACAATCTAATCTAAACATAATTTCACCAATAGAGATCATATTCACAAAGACCCACATCATAGGCCAATTTTGAGAATTTGGGGATCATGGGTTCTTTAAGAATTCCTTTGAAAATTGTCTTAAAAACATTGATTCCACATTAATTCATCAATAGAATGATTTAGAAAATCGTTTGACAAGGAACCCATGTTTAGATTGAAAATTGGGAATTTTGGTTTTTGAATCACTTCTAAAAATCTTTGATAGGACTCCTTGAATGAGAGGTTATTCAAGAATCAAGAGTCACCATACCTTAATCATTGAAGACCCATGAAATTGAAGAAGAAATCTGTTGAAAACCCATCTTCTAGCTTGAGCTTCATCAAGGTCTTCAATGGAGTTTTTGAGAGAATCTATTTTGAGAGGGAAGGGTCAACTTGAAGAATGAGGTCTAATTTTAGGTTTTGGGGTTTTAACCAATTTAAAATACCCTAAAATAGGTAGAATAACCGTTTATAATAATTTCCCAAAGTACTCAAACTACCCCTCACTTAGTTGGACTTTTTAAACAAGTCAAACTTGAGTTTTTATTTTCGCAGATTTCGTCGGGAAACAAGTACGTGATGCGGAGGTGTTCCCACAAGTTTTCTGGAAATTAAATTAGAGACAGTAGAGTCCGCGACATGTCCGCGACGCGGATCAAACTTTTGTCCCTTGGTGGAGCTAGTCAAAGACGCGGACATGCTCCCTCCAAGCCCAACTTCAAGCTGCCTTGGCAGCTTGCTTGGCCAAGGTTGGGGTCCTCCTCGGGGACCCTTAGGGTGGCCCCTGGAGCGTCGTATCCGAACGTTTTGACCTTAAAAACATTTATTAAGACACTAGGATCACCTCCACTGATTTTAGACTCCAAATAACACATAAAAATATGAACAACATACTAGAACACACCAACACGTAAAAGACTAGTTTCCAAACGTCTTGGTCGTCCCTTGACGTTTGACTTCCAAACTCTTTAAAACTGACTTAAAAGGTTATTCTTCATTATTTTGACAAGTTATTAATGCATAAAACCCATGTGAGGCTCTACTTTATCCTACTTTATTTTGAGGGTCGTTACAATTCCTCCCTTTTTCAACTCTAAGAATATATAGACCTCATCATTTAAAATCGGGTGAAAAACATAAATATACAATTTAAGTATCTAAATAACTTCTATATAACAATAGTTTGACTTTTCACCTACATAACAATAGATTTTTTTACAAAACAAAACAAATCTAAAAAAATAAAATAAAAATCAGTGAATTAAATAATAACGAAAACGTTTCAATATTAAATAAGATTTATTTACTTAACTTTCTCTCATTCTATTATTTACCTTCCACAACAATTAATTGATCTTCACTCTCATAATTTCAAAACAAGTATTGTAACCAAAATAAAACTCTCTATCTTCTTTGACAATCATTTCAATGGCATAAAGCAAAAAATTATCAATTTTAATTTAGCACTGAAATATCGGGTGTAACAAGCATGTATCAGATTTTAAATTATTATTTTTAGTTTGATTGCTAAAGTATATAGTTCATTTTTTTTGTTGTTTTAAGTTTTTTTTGTTGTTTTTGTTGCTTGAATTTTTATTTAAATATATGTGTTAACTATGAAAAATATTGCTTGAATGAATGCTTCATATGTTGTTCATCACACCAATTTTAATTAGTTTGATTATATAAAATGATTGGAAAATTCTTGGTTAAATTATAGTGTATATCTTGGTTTAGTTTATGTATTTTGTATTATAGTGCACTGTACAAAATTTTTATCATAATGTACAATATTGTTCAAGATAGCAATGTTAAACTGTCATGTGCACATTTTTTTTATTAAATTGATTATACTTAAAAAATGGTAATTTCTTGGTTAGTTTGTGGTGTATATATTGGTGTACGTCATCTATTATATATTAGATTGAACTGTACACCAAATTAAAGCATCACCATATACTCCAAAGAGTCACCATACTGCACACCAAAACACCATATTATATAGTAAAAATTATATAAAGCACATAGTATAATAAACAAATTACTTCATGTCCCTACTCTTTCATAAATTACGAATTTCCCTTCTTTTTATTGTGTTGCGGATACTTTAATATGCGGCCAGATACTTTAATTAAGAAGCTGTAATTATTAGTTAGTGCGTTAAAAAAGGGATTTTAACAGTTTTATGCGTTAATTAAGGGATTTAAAAATTAACTGCCACAATTCACGCATACGTTTAATGCATCTGCAAATCGTTCAATCTTAAAACACTACTGAACTAAAATTTTGAATTTCAAATTTTGAAATTTTTATTTCTTGTTTTACGAAAAGCTCTGGAAATTCCAACATTTTTTTTTGGTTAAGATTTGTAATGAATATTTCCATCTTGTTAAGGCATTCAGGTATATGGGAAAGTGATGTTAGGTATGAGCGATACAAAATTGATGGCATAGTGGTTGGGGAAAATATTTCGTTGGTTAATCTCAAATCAGCAATTGCAACAGAATTAAACGTTGATGAATAAAAAAAATGGAGATCAGATACGTTGTAGAAGGTAATTCATGTCCATTGTGTATTCGGAATGATATGGGGTGAAATTGTACATAGAAATGAAGAAACATGAGGTAGAATTTGGTATGTAACCATTATGCATTGATACATCAAATAGAAGTGATGAAGATATACATAATTTTGATGCAACAACAGGTGCAATTGTGTGTGTTGAAGCTGGAAAAATGGACACAAATGCTCTAAGCATTATTGAATCGAAAATTTGTGATTCTTATTACATACCAGAAATAGAGGTGGAAAATTATATATCAGATACAAATATTTCTAATGTGGAAGTGAAGCAATTGTACAAGGATAAGGCAACTCTAATGGCTGTTATGGAAAAATATAAAATTAAGCATAACTTCAATTTTAGAGTTAAGAGATCTGATAGCAAAAGGTATGTGATACTTCAATCTTATAAAATTGTTGATTTTTTAAGATTTATTTGATATCGTGTTGATCATGATACACAAATAACATGTGTATGGTGCAATTGTAGTTGTTAGGTATCATAAGGGTTTCTGCTTGACAGTTTAATTGAATTTTGAACGTGCTATCTAATTTGTATATCAAATATATAATATGAGTCGTCATTGAACTGTGTGCAGATTACAATTTAACTAAAAGTCTTTGTAATAATGTATGGTGTACTGTTATTTTATTGCAGCTACGTATTAGTATGTCATTCAAATGCTTGTTGTTGGGAATTGAAGGCGTCCGTTAGGAAAAATACGGACATATTCAAAGTGAAATACTTCAATAGTGAACATACATGTCCATTGAGGGATAGGGTATTAAGTAAGGTACAAGCTACTGTTGGGTTTCTTAGTGGTGTGACAACTCAAAAGTTAGTGAATCATAAAAGAAAACATACTCCAAACGATATAATTGAAGATGTTAGGGCACTATATGGAGTTGAAANCTACTGTTGGGTTTCTTAGTGGTGTGACAACTCCAAAGTTAGTGAATCATAAAAGAAAACATACTCCAAACGATATAATTGAAGATGTTAGGGCACTATATGGAGTTGAAATTTCTTACCAACAAGCATGGCGTGCAAAAGAATGTGCATTGGAGATGATTAGGGGTAAACCTGCAGACGGATACAAACAGATGCCAAAATACATATATATGTTGAACATTGTGTATCCAAATTCATATATACGTATGCACAAGTCGTAAAAAAATGAGTTTATGTATCTCTTCATATCATTAAGGCCAATGATGAGAGGGTTTGAGTTCTGTATGCCTGTTGTTGTTGTTGATGCTTCACATCTTAGCGGATCTTATCGAGGGACATTTGTATCGGCAAGTACACTCGATGGGGAAGATATGGCATGTTGTTTATTAATTTGATTTTTCAAGATAGTAATATAACATAATGGAACAATTATATATAAAGAATGGTAATGTTATGTGTTTCAATCTGAAGGTTGTATCTTGCCGTTAGCTTATGGAATTGTAGACACGAAAAATGATTGTTCATGGACATGGTTCTTCCAACACTTTAAAAATGTATTTGATGATAGAGAACAAATGTGTGTTGTATCAGATCGAAATGAAAGCATATTGAAGAGTGTAAGTATTGTTTATCCAAGTATTCCTCATTTCGCATGCATATGGCACCTCTAGAAAAATGTGTGTACATACTACAAGAGAAGCAGAACCATACTAAGTGATATTTTCCATTCAATGGCAAAGGTTTATCAGAAAGATGATTTTGAAAAATTAATGGCTAAAGTGGAAAAAATAGATGGAAGAGTTAAGAAGTATCTTCAAGATGCTGGGTATGAAAGGTGGGCTAGATCTCATGCAACTGTGAACAGGGGGAGGATGATGACTTCAAACATAGCGGAATGTATCAATGGTTGCCTTGTTGATGCACGACAATTACCTATTATAGACTTTCTGAAAGAAGTTAGAATTCTATTTGGTACTTGGAATTGCAAAAATCGAGAAATAGCATCTTATACAAAGGAAACATTAGGGAGAAGATTTGAAGAAATATTGATTATAAACGCGTCCAAATGTGTGAAAATGAAGGTACATATTTGTATTATCAATTTTTATGATTCTAGCTTTTCTTCTCGTTATATCTTTAAGTATACCAATTACAAATTTGTTTGATGTATCTGTAATTTTTAAACATTTGCAGGTAGTTGCATCTTCTGAATATATCTTTGCAGTGTATGAAGGTGCGATAAGATACATTGTATGTCTTGAGAGAAAAACTTGTTCATGTGGTAGATTTCAACATGACGAGATACCTTGTGCGCACGCAATGGCTGTTTTGAAGAAGAAGAATATTAAAGATGTACATCCATACTGCTCTGATTACTATAAACATGATGCATTAGCAAACACTTATGCACTTCCAATAGAACCAATGCCAGACAAAAGTGATTGGATAGCTCCAGAATCTGTTTTGGAAGAAGTAGTCTTGCCACCAAGATACAAAAAAATGCCTGGAAGGCCAAGAAAAAAGAGGAAGAAAAATCCAGATGAAAAGATTACTACAAACACGAACTGTTGCGGACAGGAAAGTCACAATAGAAGAACATGTACTTTCTTCCCAAAAGATTCGTAATGGTTACTATTTTATCATGCAATAAATGAATAATGTTATGTTTTGGCAACATTATTTGATTGTCAATTTATTATAAAAATTAGATTGGTATACTATGTGCTTTTTATAATTTTTTACATCGATTAATAGTGCGAAATAGCTGTGATGTGTGCCAAATTTAATAGAGACAACATTTAAAAAAGGTATCATTTGAATCAATTATATATCATATACATAAAATTATTTTCTAAATATTGTATCTACTAATAATAGAGTATCAGAATGTGTATATTTTACCAATATTATATATCATATACATAAAATTTTGATATTTATGGACGAAATTTGAGTTTTCATGCACAAAATAGTTTTTTGGAAATTAAGTATAAGATATTTAAAAAGTTGGATTGATTTTATTATAAAATTTGTATATGATACTTTATATCTTTGAAACTTTGTCATGAAATGATAAAACTGTATCAATTTGAAATGTTTTAGGCACCTATGTATCATATACCTAATATTTATGTAAGTGAAAAATATTTAATAGCATCTTATAAAATATAAATTGTACAGTGTCGTGTGAACAATAATTATGTCATTTTAAGATACTTTAATTTTTGTATCATATACTTAATATGAGTGATGAAATTTTGTATCGAATTCACTATAGTGAAATCTACATTGACATGTATAATACTTATAATATAGAAAAAATAATAAGGTATTAAAATGCAATGAAAACTAATTTAGAAGCGACATAAAAAGTCTGAAAATAAATGTCCTTCAAAAATATAATAATTAATTACTTTGAAATATAATGTAGACTTGGAGAGGAATACTACAAAACACTTAATGTATCTTCAAAACAGTAAAACTTCACATCTTTACAGTAAGTCAGTCAATAATCAACTAATCTACATTAAACAATTCATCATCTGCCAACAGAATGGAAGCAGCCTTTAGCCTTATAGGATCATCATTCTCGCTAACGTATCCAACATTGGCCTTGTCGGTACCATATTTCCATAACAGTGTTGCATATCTTGAGCGAAGATATTCACTTTGAAAAGGAATCGATGGGACCTTGATTTCATCGCTTAGAAATTCAGCAAAAGCAGCTATATATGTTCCGCAGTCGCTGAAAACATAAAGAAGATACATTATAATTTGAATGAAATGTGTAAATAAAGCTGGGTGGATTAAATACTGACAGGCTATCGTTTTTTTGTTGCATAATGCCTCGAGCAAAGTCCACTTCAAACGGATGTTGTGGACCCAACAATTCACCAGTTTTGTTGTCTTTGTATGCATCCAATGTTGCCCAATCACTTCTGTCGGTTTTATCAAAGAATCCACTATCATGAAGGTAGTTAGGAAGGATGATAGATTTATCTCATCAGATTGACTTTTGTTCCTTGTTCCCAAATTTGAGTCATAAACTCAGATTAATCGGTTCCTTAAAACAACCACAGCCAACACCCAATGAAATTCTTCGTCATAGTTGATCGGAATATATACCCCATCTACTAGATGCCATAGTAAAGCAGCAGGGATAGAAAAACCATTGATGACGTCTTTGATGGACCTTTTATATACAGATACAACATCAGCTCGGGCAATGTGTTGCTGTGTACTGAGAGTATCATCTGCAGGACTGTAATAGTACCTTTTGTATGCATTTTTTATATAGGTATTGAACAAGCAGTTGCATGTAGTGTATCTGTATTGATCCATGCTTCTTAGTTTTTACTTCTTGCGTAGATAGTAAAAAATTACATCTATGTGCTGCAAAATTAAAGAAAAAAAGAACACAATACATAAAACAACAATATATGATAAAAAGTATATGATACATGTAATAATTATACAACATAATTAGTAATCTATTTTTTTGAGTTACACATGTTAATTGTGTATCGAATACATAATTGTATTGTATATTGTACTTGATCAGTCCAACATTTTTTTGGCTGTGACATAGTATAAAATCAGTTCTTGTCCAAAGGAAATGCGACAACAAAATTCATATAATCAAAGCCAAATAGAGCATTTTTACCTCTATATTTATCATCCGAAGGTTTCCTATGAGAATGATTATAGCAACATAAGAATAAGCTAATACAAAATAATAGTATAGAAATAATATAAAACAAAAACTTACTTATTTGAATATGCTTTGATAAAAAGATACATTAATAAAAAAACTTACTTGTTTGCATGTGTTTTGAGGAGTCCCTTTTGTATCCACTGGGAGTACTCTTACATTAAAAGTGACGAAACTTGGTAGGTGATGCCACATCCTTCAAATGGAGTATATGGGCGAATGTCATCGTCTATTTTCACCTTGCCCTTATCGCTAGATCCAAAAGTATTCACATAAGGAGACTGCAAAATCTTTGAAGGGATTCTGTTACGTGGAGCTGGAGTCTTTGTATCAAGATTGTGTGCACATTCCTTGATTGGAAGTTGGGTGGGTAGCTGGCTATCAGATAGAAAATCATCACTATTGGTTAGCTGTGGAGGAATGATTACACTCAGTGGTGCGACATTAATTGGCTCGTTTGAAAGTTTGTAGACAATTGCATCTAATGACTGTTTCAGTGCCAGATGGAATAGATGCCGCTTTGGAAGAATCCTACATGATTAGTAAATTATAAGAAAATAGTACAATTTATACACAACTGTTGACATTTGCATTAAACAATTTAGAATCAGATAGATGTATCAGCAATTACTGGATTTGAAGCATGTCTTTTGGAGTCTTGTTTAATTGAAGCAGCAACAACTTTATCACATCTCAATACTTTTGTGTGCAATTGTGTGACCTTATGTACTGCATCCTCTTAATAAATAGAATATTACACAACATTTCGATTTAATTTCAAAAATAATTAATTATAACAATTCAAAAGCTCTTAACTTACCACTTCCTTATTATGAACAAACTCTTCTATCGAAAAATCACTATGGTGTATTGTGGGTATAGCATTTGTTGAATCTTCCATAGTCTGATCCTTAATGGATGTCTCATAAATCTGTATTTGTAAAAAGATATATTAAGATGCAATTACAAGTATCTGTTACTAGTGATTCAAAAAAATAAAATAGTATCAACCGATATTTAAGTATCTACTGTACACCAATGATACACAAAAAAACAATGATTATTTCATTATATGAATTAAAATTAATAATGTATCAGTCATTTGTAAATTATACATTGTTAATAATTTAATTTTAATGAAATTAACTAATGATTGAAAGTCATTAAGTTGTATAATTAAATTCAAGTATCATATGCATACCTGTGCAACATTTTCTTCGTTAACATGTCGTTGTTCAACCTCCACATCATTTGCATCAACATCATGATGAACAGTTGCAAAATCCTTATTGAATGGCTCTTCAATTTATGTTTGTAAAACAAAATATAAGGAAGGAATTATAAAGTATATGTAAATTTAAGTATCATATGTATACCTTTGCACATTTTCTTCATTAACAAGTCGTTGTTCAACCTTCACAACAGATGCATCATCATTGTAATCAACAGTTGCAAAATCCATGTGTATAAGTGAAATGGGTTGTTGGAATAATTGAACAGAAGCAGATTCTAAATCAACATTAACTTTAACTACTGAATCATCCACTATATGTGGCATAGAAATGCCACCAATGTCCTTCATGATGGAAAAAATAAGTATAACACAAAACTAAAAAGATAATCTAAAAAATAAAAATACTACCTTATCACTTTTGTTATCTTTCGCAGCCATTGCTTTCATCAACTCAGAATGATTTTTTATAATTAACGCCTCAAGAGCTCCAATTTTTTGGTCAACCTGGATTCAAATTAAGCATAGTAAGTGAGATTATAAATAACAATGAAAATGTTTAAATGACATAGTTATGTTTACTTACATAAGACTTAATGTGACTCTCCAGATCCTCGAGTCTTGCATTGTCCGATGATGTTCTTCGGAGAACTGTATTAAGATGAACACAAGATACATTATCAAACTTTAGGGGTTGTGAAATCGGAGTTTGAAATGGCTGATTCTTTTGCACGTCTGGTGTTGTCTTTGGCACATTATTCTTTGTTGGATGTGCAACCTTTCTTCTCTTGGGGGGTGGGGTGGATCCTGTGGTAGAAACACGTGTGCATCTCCTTAACAGTTGCTCCGGAGGTTTTGATGAAAACTCTTCAAAACTAGAAACATCGTCTGGTTGCACTTCTTCCTAATTAGCAACTGATGTGGCTGGCCGATTTGGAGATACATGACTATTATTTAGTAAATCAAATGATTCGAGTTCCTCTTGAGTTGGCTGCACGTTAGAACAATCATTCTATAGAAACAAAAATTAAAACATTGTTAGAACTATTTAAATAATGTATCACAAATAAAACAATAAAGTAAAAAAGGATGCTATATACTAATTACCTCAGTAAATATGTTTTCCATAAACATCTCGTATTTAGACCTTGCACCCACAACTTTCCAATTGCATACTCTTGGTATACCATTTCCTTCTCTAACAACTATCTCGTTATGCATTGCCGACGCACATTCATATACCTAAATATTAAGTGCGTATGGAAATCCATTCAACCGATACATTGTTTGTCAGGTTTGTACTCTTTCCTAAATGATTTCATTAACTTCGTGAAGGCAACTTGTCCCCACGGAAACTGTTTATAGCTGCCATTTTCAACCATAAAGAAATCTTCTATAGGAATTGGTGCATCACCGAGTTGGGAGAAAACAAACGTATGAATGAAATACAATATAGCCATCTGAAGAGCATCATTACTGCTGTTCCAAATACCCAACTCAAAACGATCTACCAGCAGTCCTTTGGTTACCTTATAATTTGGACCAGGAAAGTATCGCTGAACCAGCCTACTGATTTTTGAAATCGGATATGTAAAATCTTTAACATTTCAGGTACACTTCAGAACAGTAATAATTGCAAATTCTCTAATAGAAAATTGCAATACATTTCCTTTAGCATGTCGAATATGGATTTCTTTGTCTAAATTACCATGCTCTACCTCTAGAAGATATAAACATTTGGTAATTTGTCCTTGGTAGTGGCACTTGGGGATATTAAGGTACTGGTCAAATATGGTATCCTTAAACATGTTCATACCTTCATCCTTTATTGACAATTCTAAGTTTTCTTTAAAATTAGAATTGTAAGTAGGACCAAACTTTAGAGGTTGCTTTGGAATATGTTTAATTACATATTTCATAATCTGCAATTACAGAAAGATAAATGATGTTGATCAATAACTAAATCGATAAATGATGCATACATAACTAAAATGGAAATATCATAATTGATTCAAAATACTATGTTTCAGATCATTTTATACTTAGTATGCCAAAATTGCATGACTGATACAGGAAATCATATTACTTATGTATATACATTGACTTCTATTTAAACATGATACAAAATGTTAACTAACATATATGTTAAATTCTGTTTTCGCATCATTCATGTGCATATCTACGAATATGATACATTGTACAACAAATAACCTCTATATCATACAACGAATTGAACGCCTATCTTAAATACAAATCGCAGCACACAAAACTTACCTTAAACTAGTGTTTCATCTACAAATATAAAATAAATACTTATTTTTCTATCATCTACATATATGAATCACAAGTAAAAGATACTTTATTTCAACAATGAAACCTTAATATCAACGAGTAACAGATACTTTATTTCAACAAGTATGAATCACAAGTAAAAGATACTTTATTTCAACAATGAAACCTTAATATCAACAAGTAACAGATACTTTATTTCAACAATGAAACCTTAATATCAACAATGAAATATCAGCAATTGATAAACATATATATGAATCACAAGTAACCGATCCTTAATATCAACGAGTAACAGATACTTTATTTCAACAATGAAACCTTAATATCAACAATAAAATATCTGCAATTGACAAACAAATATATGAATCACAATTAACAGATACTTTATTTCAACAATCAACATTTCAGAATATACCAAGATACTTTATTTTTCAACAATACGTTTCATCAACAAATGTAAAATTTATACTCAATATCATTATCAGATAAAACATCAGTGTTTCCGGTAAAAAACTCCAGATTTGAATAAATACAATAAAACTATAATTTTCAACCATATCTTTCATTTACAAATTTAAAAGTAAAACTCAAACCCAAACAATCAATGTTTCTAGGTTAAAACTACAGATTACAATATACACTATATATATATATATATATATATATATTTATTTATTTTTCAACAATGTGTAAAATTAAAAGCAAAAGATAGACATACCATGGGTAGTGTTGGTCGTAAAATGGGAGGGGCAACCTTTCTACCCCCTTTCTTTTTAGTTTTAGCATCCTTTGCTTTAGATGATGACCCCACTTTCATTTTTGATTTTCTCTTGGAAGAAGTTCGATTTGCCATAATGTCGTTGCATGCAAGCTTTTAGACCTCTGTTCATTCAAGTTTCGGTGTTCAGATTCAAAAATTTGTTCATTGTTAGGTGTTATTAATTGGGAAATCCCAATATTAAAAGACGGATGATCCATTGTGACAAATAATCCAAAATCGATTGAAACAAAAAATTAATTTTGAAAGAAAAATGAAGAAGAAGAAGAATACCTATTTTGAACTTTGAGACTGCTGAATCGTTTGAAAATCAAATTGCTTTGAAAGCGGTAACTGATTTGGTAGTGAGAGAGATTATAGGCGAGATTTTGGGGGTGAGGAAGATGGGTTTGATTTCTTTCACAATAAAGTATCCGGAAAAGAGGAATTGGGGAAAAGTAGGGATTTTTGAATTTTTATGAAAGAGAAGGGATTAATTGATAATAGGTAATCCTATGTAGTGTACTTTAGTAATTTTGCCTATTATATACCATTTCTAATTAATTTATAATTTTAAAAATTATAAATAAGTGGTTGTATTATGGTGTTATACATTGTTGTAGGTTAGTATGTGTCTAACTATTTATTGAAATGTATTGCAGGAATGTATGTGGAGAGGTTTTCCACTCCGATCGTTCGGGATTTTTTTCGTAAAAAAGATTACAAGATTGAAGGACTGATATATGACACAAACACCAAAAAGATGTTTACCAAATGGATACCATACTTTGTACTTTAATTTTTTTTTATGAATGAACTTTTTACTAATACTAGTGATTTTTCCATATACGTTGGTATAATTATTTATTAATTTGATGATAAATATTGGTAGATAGTTGATAATATTATTGTCTAAACAAGAAGATACTAATGAACTAATCAACTAACTAAAACAATTGTCTAAGTCCAGAAATGGTGGACATAGATGAAAGAAAATCTCATGGCATCCCAGAAGAATTGACTTACCCTTGAATTTGAAGCGACAATCACTGATCTTCTAAGCAAGGTCTGTCAATAGTCGCGTGAAGATGCCCTGTACTCAACAAAAATAAGAGCAAGTGCAGAATCAGTACACAACCACAGTGTACTGGTAGGATCACGCGGCTATCCCACTAGTGCAACATAAACAAGTCAAACAACAGTATAATCACATGCATATATATCAACATATACAATATTATCAACATGAAGAATTAACAACGCATTTCACATTTTATATCACCTCATTGGTCCTCTCATGGAACCCAAATCCAAACAGTTAGCATGCCGAAACGTGGCAATCCGATCCCATATTTATGATAGAACGTGGCAACCGATCCCATAATTATGTCGAAACATGGTAATTCGATCCAAGTTAGTTATGCCGAAACGTGGCAATCCGATCCCATTACACACCACAATCACAAACACAAGTACATCATCAAGATCATACATTTAAGTCATGATTTCATGGCAATGATATTTCATCTATCTCATTTACAACAAGTGTGATCAACATTGTAACATTCATACATACACAAGTATCATAATGAAGCAAGAACAAGCATACATCACACAAACATAGAATCATAACCATCACCTACCTCGAAACAAGCTGGAAATCCTAAGAAACTTGATCCTTCCCTTTCCAAATAATTCGTTCTGCTTGTTCTTAGTCTACAAACAATCAATATAATACGAAAATCAATAAACAATCACTAATTACCCGAATTACTAATAATTCTATGAATGCTAGATCAAACCTATGATCCCAACTATCCAAATTAGGGTTGTTTCCACCATAGAATTCTAATAAAACCCTCTCCCATCAATATTCACTCACTCTATTAAATTCTACGGATCAAAAAATGGACTCGAGGAGTGAAAAGCTTACCTTTAGCCTCAAGAATGATGAAAAACGAGTAAAATTCGCCTGAGATTGTTCCTTAGCTCTAAAAGTTGAAAAGTGCATAATGAGTTCATTTAGGGGTTTACTAACGAGTTTAAGTCGTGTCGGGCCCGCTGCAGCGGCCCTCATCCCACTGTAGCGGCCCTGCCCAAGGTGACCAGAAACCCCGCCCCAGCGGCTTCCTCTTAACAGTGAGCCCTTTGTCTTTCACTACGATTTTGAGGCTAGTCATACCCACCACAGCGGCCATCATTCCGCTATAGCGGCCCCGCCAGAGCGACCAAACTCCTTCCAAGGCGGCACAAACGGAACCAGCGAGTCAATTGAAGAAATTCCAAAATCTCATTTCACAACACACCTCTAACCCACGACGATCAAAAAATACCCTTTACGCTAAAATCGATTTCGAGAGTTCTACTCACCGAATTCAATTCCGTAAAGTCGTAAAAATAAAAAACAACTCACCCGATTGTTACCAGATTTTCCCACACCTCAAGAACTCCGATTTCGTCCAAATCTGAACAAGGTTGGAAAAACCCAAATACTACAAAAAAGTTTTCCGGCCCCAAATTTTCCCAGTTGGCTTTTCTATAACGACAGGAATAGGTCGTTATAATAGATACCAATTTACCCATCACTCGTCCCCGAGTGACAAAACATAGGAAAATAGGCTAAGGAAGGAATGAAGTAGTACCTGATTCGGCAAACAATTGGGATACTTCTCTCACATGTCCCTCTTAGTTTCCCAAGTAGCTTCCTCAATTGGACGATACTTCCATTGAACTTTCACGGACTTAATCTCTTTGGTCCATAACTTACGTACGTCACGATCAAGAATTGCAATCGATCCCTCCTCATATTGGAGGTCTTTGTCTAACACAATTGAGTCCCACTTGATGATATAATCCCTGTCGCCATGATACCTCTTCAACATGGACACATGAAATACCGGATGAGCGCCCGATAAATTAGGAGGCAAAGCCAATCTATATGCCACCGGTCCCATATATTCAAGAATCTCAAATGGACCAATGTATCTAGGACTTAGCTTACCGTTCTTGACAAATCTAATCACCCATTTCATGGATGATACCTTAAGAAGAATATTTTTACCGGATTGAAACACCATGTCTCTTACCTTATGATCTGCATACTTCTTTTGTCTACTCTGGGCTGCTAGAAGCTTAGCTTAAATACCCTCACCTTATCTTGAGCATCCTTCACTAAATCAACCCCCAAAGGTTTCACGCTGCTAGCCTCAAACCATCCTATGGGTGATCTACATCCCCTCCCATAGAGTGCCTCGAATGGTGCCATATCAATGCTGGAGTGATAACTATTGTTATAAGAGAATTCACATAAAGGTAAGAACTTATCCCAATGTCCTTCAAAATCGATCATACATGCTCTCAACATGTCTTCCAATACTTGCATGGTCCTCTCCGATTGTCCATTCGTCTATGGATGAAAGGTTGTACTAAAAGTGAGTTGTGTGCCCAATTCATCATGCAATGTGAATTGGGTACCATGGTCTGAGATGATAGAAAGGGGCACCCCATACAACCTCACTATCTCTTTCACATACACCTTAGCCAATTGTTTAGCATTAAAATTTGTTCTTACCGAAATGAAATGGGATGATTTAGTCAATCTATCAACCACTACCCAAATAGAATCAAACTTCCCCAAAGTCTTGGGAAGACCAACCACAAAATCCATGGCTATTCTTTCTCACTTCCGAATTGGCATTTTTTAAAGTAAACCGGCAGGCCTTTGATGTTCATACTTCACTTGTTGACAATTTTGACGCTTCGCCACAAACTCCACTATGTCTTTCTTCATGCCCGGCCACCAATAAATTCGCTTCAGATCTCTATACATCTTGGTCACACCCGGATGAATAGAATATCGCGAACCATGAGACTCTGCCAACAATTTCTCAATTAAGCCATCTACTCTAGGAACACATATTCTTCCTTTAACATAGAGTACATCCTCCGCATCAAGGGTGGTCTCTTGTGCCTTACCAACTGCAATTTTCTCTCTAAGCTCTTCCAAATTCCCATCCTCCACTTGTTTGGTCTTGATCTCCTCCATGAAGGTGGCCCTTACTTCGATACTAGCTAACACCCCACCTCTTTCTGAGATGCCCAACTGCATGAACTTATACTCTAAGGTCTGAATTTTCTTATCCAAAGGTCGATGGATACACTCAAAAAAACTAGACTACCCAGACTCACCGTTTTTCGACTCAAAGCGTTTGCCACCACATTAGCCTTGCTCGGATGGTATTGAATAGTCACATCATAATCTTTAAGTAACTTCATCTACCTTCGCTGTCTCAAATTCAGATCCTTTTGATTGAACACATGTAGTAAACTACGATGATCAGTAAACACCTCACACTTGACCCCATAGAGGTAATGTCGCCAGATCTTAAGAGCAAACACTACCGCTACCAATTCTAAATCATGCATTGGGTAATTCCTCTCATGCACCTTCAATTGACGTGAGACATAAACTATAACATTCTTATCCTGCATCAACATAGCACCCAAACCAGAATGTGAAGCATCACATTAAACAATAAAATCCTTACATTCAACCGGTAATGCTAGAATAGGCACGGTGGTCAAGAGAGTCTTGAGCTTTTGAAAGCTCTCCTCACATTTTTCAGTCCATTCAAATGGTATCTCTCTTTTGGTCAAGTTAGTCAAGTGAGTAGCAATTGAAGCAAAATTCTTAACAAATCGACAATAGTAGCTAGCGAGTCCCACAAAACTCCTAACTTCTGTCACGGAGCTAGGTCTAACCCAATTCTTAACCACTTCAATCTTTTGAGGATCTACCATTACACTTTCTTTTGACACAACATGCCCCAAAAATGCAACTTATTTCAACCAAAATTCACACGTTGAAAATTTAGCATATAACTTTTGTTACCCAAGAACACCCAAAACAATATGAAGATGGTTGGCATGCTCTTCTTCACTTTTCGAATAAACCAAAATATCATCAATGAAAACTATAACGAATGAATCAAGAAATGGTTTGAACACCCCATTCATCAAACTCATGAAAGTTGTAGCGCGCATTGGTCAAACCAAAAGACATAACCAAAAATTCATAGTGCCCATAACGAGTTCTAAACGCTATCTTGGGTATATCCTCAGACCTAATTTTCAATTGATGGTAACCGAATCTCAAATCAATCTTAGAGAAGACTGATGCACCTTGCAATTGGTCAAAAGATCATCTATTCAAGGCAAGGGATACTTGTTTCGAATAGTGACTCTATTTAATTGCCGGTAAGCTATGCACATTCTCATACTATCATCATTTTTCTTAACAAACAAAATTGGAACACCCCATGGGGAAGCACTAGGGCGAATAAAACCCTTGTCAAGAAGCTCTTGGATTTGAGCCTTAAGCTCTCTTAATTCTACCGGAGCTATGCGATATGGAGGGATAGAAATGGGACGAGTACCAGGCTCTAAATCAATGCAAAAATCTATATCTCTATCCGGAGGCATACTAGACAAGTCATTAGGAAACACTTCACTAAATTCAGACACCACAGGAATAGACCCAATGGATGGAGCCTCAATCTCAACATCCCTAACATGAGCCAAATAAGCCAAACAACCTTGCTCTACTAATTTACTAGCCCGAATGGAGGATATAATCTTAGCTTGCTTAGGCTTGTACACCCCTTCCCACTCTAATTTTTCACTTTCCGAAATTTCTAGAGTTATAGACTTAGTATTACTATTAAGCACAACATAATAGGGGGACAACCAAGTCATGCATAAGATTCTATCAAAGTCAATCATATCCAAAATCGCCAAATGAGCCCAAGTCTGAAAACCTATAAACACAATAAGACAAGCACAATAGACATGGGTAACTATGACGGACTCTCCAACTAGGGTAGAAATAAGAATAGGGCGTCAAGAATATCACAAATCATCTCAAAATCAGAGGCAAATCTCATAGATACATATGAATAAGTAGAACCCGAATCAAACAAACACATTAGACATCCGGTCACAGACAAGAATAGTACATATGATTACTGCGTCGGACGCCTCCGCCTCATTCTTGCCCGGAAAAGCGTAACATTGAGCCCTGTCATCTTGTCTAGCAACTTCCCTGCCTGGTTTCGTTTTACCTCTACCTCCATTACCATTACCATTTCCTCTACCTCCACGGCCTCGCTGATTACCTCCTCGCCCACTTTGTGGACATCCTCTACCATTATTACCGTTTCCCGTGGGTACCACTGCTTTAGACTGCTGCTAATGCACGGAATCTAACACACGTGGGCAGGGACAATCTCTCCTCACATGCTCAGGCTCACCACAGTTATAGCAAGTATGATCGAAAGATGGTTTGCTGCCCGTCGAAGGCACAATACTTTGATTATCCTAAAAATTATGATATGGAGTTCCCGAGTAGTTACCTGTAGAGGCGGGCTAGCAGACTGAATTGGCTTGGCTGTGAGCGTTGGCCTTCCAGACCCCTTGGAGTAAGAGCCTTGAAAGTTACCCGAATTCTTTTCCGTTTTGCCCAAGCCTTAGCTTGACCGTCTCGCCTCACCCCCTCCACTTTCTTAACATAGTTTGTCACTTCATTAAAACTCCTCCCTGCAGAAGTCATATGAATAGATAATACTTGCAACTCAGAATTCAGACCTCTAATAAATAATCGGATCCTCTCCTCCTCAATAGTAACCAACTGTGTAGCATATCTAGATAAAGCATGGAACTTGGCCTCATAAGCAGCCACAAACGTACCACCTTGCTCTAAAGCCAAAAATTCATCCTTCTTGCGATCCCTCAAAGTTCTAGGCACGTACTTCTCTAGAAACATGGCATGAAATTGGGTCTAAGTAAGTGGAGGTAAATTAGAAGATCTGCATTCCATATAATATCTCCACCACTGATTGGCCTCACCTTGAAGTTGGAAAGACACGAACTCAACCCCATGTTGGTGAACAATATCAAATTTATGCAGCCTCTCACAACAGTCTAAGATAAACTCATAAGCATCTTCAGTCTCAGAACCCAAAAACATAGGAAGTTTAAACTTCAAAAACTTAGTCAACATGTCATGCTCGTTACCGGTCATAACGGAACCCAACAAAGGACGGAAGAAAGCATCAGTACCTATATTTCAACCCGTCTTGGGTGCAGTGCTAGCAACAGAAGGATTAGTAGGAGCTTGAGTTGCTTGAGCAGATGAAAGCACTCCACGACCAGCCAATCCTTTCAAGAACGCCATAATTTGTTGAGCTAACACCAGATCGATGGGAGGAACAACCGCAATCTCCGCTAGCACCTTTTTCTCTTGTCCATTTTCCTCAACATCTCCAACCTCAATATCCTCTTCTATCTCCTCACTATGCGCATGAGGGTTCTCATTCATAAGAACATTATCAATCGGTACCTCATTCACAGCAGGCGCTACTTTCCCACGGCCTCTACCCCTAGATGTTCCTCTACCTTTGCCTTGACCGCGACCTCTCGCTCCAGATTCCTCAGCTGGAGCATTGACATGAGCTACGGGCCTAACACCGTTATACCTAGTATTAACCATCTGCGGACAGAAGAGTGAAGAAGGTTAGATATTAATTTGAATCAACAGATACCAATTGGAATCAAGTCATAGCACGAAAGGAGACGAGAAAAAATAGAGAGATTTCCTCAAGTCCTATAGCCTCTCGAAGAAAAGTAAAGGCATCCCCGTACCGTTCCGTGAGACTCTATTAGACTCGTTTCGGTACATCGAGATCAACGAACCAAGTCTCTAATACCAACTTTGTCACGACCCAGATCGTTGTGATTGGCACCCACACTAACAATCCGGTGGGAGAACCACTATTACAACCCAAACCAAGTAATCAATCTAAAAACTAAGGCATATAAGTAAAATACTAAGGAAAGAAAATAGAGTTTCCATAAACTCTAACAAAAGTTCAACAATAACTAAACAAATGCGGAAGAATTAACCTAGAAACTGAAAGTCAATGTACCAAAACATCTAACAAATGATCCAAGGCTAAACAAGAAGATTCAAATGAACTAATCAACTAACTAAAACAATTGTCTAAGTCCGAAAATGGTGGACATAAACGAAAGAGAATCCCATGGCAGCCCGAAAGAATTGGCTCACCCTTGAATTCGAAGCGATGATCACTGATCTTCTAAGCGAGGTCTGTCAATAGTCGCGTGAAGATGCCCTGTACTCAACAAAAATAAGTTAAAGTGCATAATTAGTACACAACCACAGTGTATTGGTAGGATCACGCGGCTATCCCACTAGTGCAACATAAACAAGTCAAACAACATTATAATCACATGCATACATATCAACATATACAATATTATCAACATGAAGAATCAACAATCCATTTCACATTTTATATCACCTCATTGGTCCTCTCATGGAACCCAAACCCAAACAATTAGCATACCGGAACGTGGAAATCCGATCCCATATTTATGCCGAAACGTGGCATTCGATCCCATAATTATGCTAGAACGTGGCAATCCGATCCAAGTTAGTTATGCCGGAACGTGGCAATCCGACCCCATTACACACCACAATCACAAAAACAAGTACATCATCAAGATCATACATTTAAGTCATGATTTCATGGCAATGATATTTCATCTATCTCATTTACAACAAGTGTGATCAACATTACAACATTCATACATACACAAGTATCATAATGAAGCAAGAACAAACTTACATCACACAAACATAGAATCACAACCATCACCTACCTCGAAACAAGCTTGAAACCCTAAGAAACTTGATCCTTCCCTTTTCGGATTCGTTCCGCTTGTTCTTGGTCTACAAATAATCAATATAATACGGGAATCAATAAACAATTACCAATTACCCAAATTACTAACAATTCTACAAACCCTAGATCAAACCCATGATCCCAACTATCCAAATTAGGGTTGTTTGCACCATAGAATCTATAATAAGACCCTCTCCCATCAATATTCACCCACTCTATTACGTTCTACAGATCGAAAAATGGATCCGGGGAGTGAAAAGTTTTCCTTTAGCCTCAAGAATGGTGAAAAATGAGTAAGAGTCGCCTGGGGGTCGTTCCTTAGCTCTAAAAGTCAAAAAGTGCATAATGAGGTCGTTTAGGGGTTTATTAAAGAGTTTAAGTCGCATCGGGCCCACTGCAGCGGCCCTCATCCCGCTGTAGCTGCCTCACCAAGATGACTAGAAACCCTGCCCCAACGGCTTCCTCTTAATAGTGAGCCTTTCGTCTTTCACCTACGATTTTGAGTCTTGTCATACCCGTCACAACGGCCATCATTCCGCTGTAGCGGCCCCGCCAGAGCGGCCAAACTCCCGCCAAGGTGGCACAAACGGAACTAGAGAGTCAATTGAAGAAATTCCAAAATCCCATTTCACAACACACCTCTAACTCACGACAATCAGAAAATACCTTTTACGTTAAGATTGATTTCGGGAGTTCTTCTCGCCCGAATTCAATTCTGTAAAGTCGTACGTGTTCGTTAACGAGTTATCTAACTACCCATGTAATCAAAATAAAAAACAACTCACCCAATTGTTACCATATTTCCCCACACCTCAAGGACTCCGATTTCGTCCAAATCTGGACAAGGTTGAAAAAATCCAAATACTTCAAAAAAAATTTCCAACCCCAAATTTTCCCCCGTTAGCTTTTCTATAACGACAGGAATAGGTCGTTACACATTCTGGCCAATTTTGTTTTTCCCATATATAAAATTGAAGAGAGAAGTAAAAAGAGATCTTCCCATAATAATTGAAATGAAATTAAAGAGAGAAAAAATAACTTTTTCCACTAGTAATTTTATGAAATCATTGAGAAATGTGCTTAAGGATAGAAATTATATTTATTAGATGATATATTTTCACTCCCTAAAAATTAGCCTCAAAATCTAAAAAGATAATTAAAAAAAAACGTAATTGAAGAGAGAGAAATATCTATTTGTCTCTTCATTTTCTCTAATGCTTGCTTTTTTTTCTTTTTTTTTTTAAACTTAAAAAGTAAATGTTCATTTGATATTAAGAACACAAATGGAAAAGAAAAACGTTTCTTGTGTATTGGGTAATTAATATTTATTCTAAAATATTCTTTTTATATTTTGTACATTAAGCTGAAAAGTGGAAAGGTTGTAATTAAAAATAAAATAAAATAAAATTCACAAAGAAAATGAAATGGCAACATGATCTAACTATTGAGAAGGTAAACATTAAGTTAAGAAGATTAAAAGTTATACCAATTAAGTAGTAGGCTAACATTAAAACGTTCAAATTATTATATTATATGATAAATGATTATTATTTTATATTTAACTAAATAAATATTTTTATTTTGTTTAAGGGTAACATGGTAATTAGAGACTTTCTTAGCTGCTCTTCGTGACGCGAGAGTAGACATTTAGGTAAGTTTAGATGGTATAAAGACACTTATTTAAGTCGGGTAATGGAACTTCCCGAAAATGGTTTAGAATTCTGGAAAGCCAAATTATGCTTAATATGCATTTCAAGAGTCTTTGATCTGTGAGACTATTAGTCCAACATATTTCTCCGATAGAACCTTGTTATGGTCCAGCCTTGGATAACCATGAAGTTTATTAACGGCTTAGAATTCTGGAAAGCCAAATTTATTGATGGTTTACCTTCTTTATTTGCAGAAAGAGTGAAAAAGACTCTTAGAGATCGGAGTTGATAACCTAGGATTTGCTTTAGTTAAAAATAGAGAAGACGCTATTTATACTTTAGTCTTGACCATCCTAGAACATTTAGTGGTAGATTTACCAATCAATATGAAACCATTAGATCTTTACTAAATGGTTTTAGATGTAGACATTTAGGTGAGTTTAGATGGTATAAAGACACTTATTTAAGTCGGGTAATGGAACTTCCTTTTTTGGCAAAACTAAAGGACAAGATGTAGCAGTGTTAAACTTTTGGACTATATATTCCAAAGTGCATATAAAAACTATTTATGATTATTAAGTTAAGAAGATTAAAAGTTATACCAATTAAGTAGTAGGCTAACATTAAAACGTTCAAATTATTATATTTTATGATAAATGATTATTATTTTATATTTAACTGAATAAATATTTTTATTTTATATAAGGGTAACATGGTAATTAAACTTTTAAGTTTTTTTTCCATTTTTAATTATATATATATATATATATATAACAGGTTGTTTGCTGCAGGCGATTACTAAATTTGATCCTTGTATTATTCTATATATCTCATCAACCTTCCATTAAAGCAGGTGTGTTGTGCCCTTTAGGTCTAAGCTAACCAAAATAACTCAACTAAATAGATACCTTGATGGAGACCTTCGAGCCCCGAAGCAGGCAAACCCTCCAATTTGCCAATTTTCATGTGCTATAATCCATGAGTTTTTTAGTGATCCGGAATTCCGACGTCATTTTTGCCGAAATTTTTCATAGACGTCCCAGAATGAAAACCCAGAAATTTAAACCAAACAAAAAAAATAGACAGGGAAGGAAGTAGATACAATGACACCAGCTTACTAGTAAATCAAATCACATTTCATATTTATTTATTTCAGTGCACTAAAAAAAATACCACAGAAACAAGAATACAATTTCGTGTAACGCTGGGCTGGTTAATGGAGTTTGAACTCATTGACCATCTCCAACATGACTTACATCTCGATCGGGCTATGAAACAATCTGGATAACCAACAAGTCTTTATTCTAATCAGTACGGCAAACATTCCATAGCAAGGCAGATGGAGAATACCGACAGCAAAGTACCTGCAATTTCGACATGAAGAGCACAAATAAGCATAAAAATCATAACACATCGTGTAAAAAGTTCTTAGGAGGTTGCACACATACCAAAGGGGAGCATATTGAGATGACAAATCTAGAAAGGGATACGGCCACCTGTTCCAACAGAAGTTAACAGTTTTTTTTAGTAAAATGCATAAGCCTTAGATGAGTTAGGTGTCCCATAAGAACAATGGTCACCATGATCAAATGCAAATATACCTCAACGAGACAAAAATATGGAGGATCCACTGGAAAATGACAAAGACGCATGTCCAAAGAACAAAATATGCTATCCGGAAGAAAGGGAACCGCTGAAAAGGAAATAAGAATGAATATTAACTACGCTTAGATATGGATATTATGTAAATCTTAGTCAGTATGGAACTTCAAACTTACTAGACGATTTAGACACACATCACCTAGAAGGCAAATAGCATTGACAGAATGCATACAAACAGCCAGCTGCAATAACACGTAGACTATCAGATTAGGCAGAGGCAGATGTAGTATATAATACAACTGAAAAACCCAATACAAGGGGGAGAGGATCAAGGCCAGTATAAAAATGAGCTTCGTCAACTCTTGATGGTAAGAATATTTAGATAGTAAGCTGAAGATTACAACAGTTGGATAGCAATGCATAATTGCACCAAAAATCTTGTCCTTGCAGTAAATCCCATATCATTAAGAAGAATGATCAAGCTTGATTTCATTAACACTAGACCAGATGAGCCATGAATAGAAGCAAAGTATCAAGGATACGGGACAATTAAGCAAAAAATATGGAACTAAAAGAAGATCAAGATAAGAAAGCAAAAGTAGTTCTCATACTTACAAAATGTAATTTGTAGTTTTTGTCAGTAAGGAACGGATAGATAAGGAGCCAAAAAACACAATCTGTAAGCACAACGGCACCTGCAGTCATCTGCAAATTATTTGGGGGAGAAGGAACAATTAGCCAAGTATCCATAAAACGAAGCATGAATAGTACTAAACCACCTCTAGGACAAACAACACTTAGTGGCAACTATGCCTACCAAGGCCTAAATATGTTTGACTAGACTGAAAAGAACTAAATAATCAACATTTGTGACAAACGTGAGAAATTCTAGAAGATTCAGATATTCTATATACTACATGGGAGTAGATAAACTCTCTGCGCCTTTACCTTCAACAGCAAAAAGGAATGAAAAGAAAAAGAAACCGACATGACTGGTTGTAAAACTTGCAATCAAAGAGAACATACCTGGAAGACTATTTGCAAGGCCAGGCCGCAATAATCATGTGGCTCGCCATGGGAATTCAAGCCATTGGATACAATAAGTACGCTTGCATTTTCAGGAACTGGAGCAATGTAAGTGCCTCTCTCTGTATCAACACCATCAGTGCTAGCACCACTACCTCCCTTGCAAGATTGGAGACAGCCATGGATGGACAGTGAAGATCCTAGCTAGTAAATTTAGCTGAGAGCATTACCAACTTATATAAGAAATACAATAATCCGAAACTAAAAGGAACGAGGAAAGAAATGATGGGTAGTGTGAATGACAAATTCTTTAGCTATTTACTGAAGGATCAAATAAATTGTCTGCCTTGCAGGGCATTGGAGTATTAATTCCTCCGTATTCCATCTTTTCACGCTTGTCCTTTCTAAAGATGTGTATACATGAACCAAATTGCGGACAAATTTAACGATGGTCATAGATGAGTAACATACCAAAAAGTAGACCGTAGCCAAGGTGAATGTCCACCTGTTTAGTACAAAAAGAGCAACAAAAAACAAAAGATAAGACGATCATAGCTATATCAAGAAAGTAGCTTGTTAGAATACATGGAAGTCAAAAGTGAAATTTATTAGACAGTGTTATCTTTAGATTTTGAAGTTACTGTTTCTGAGCTATTGAGTTTCTAGCGAGGTTGTTTGTGTCTTAAAAGGGAAATAATTGACATTATAGCAAGTTCAAATCCTGGATCCGCTTCTGATTAACATCCACATAGTGTACACAAAACAAACTAATGCCAAGATGAAATATGGAGCAAAAGAACATGGAGAATATCCTTACTGAGTATAGAAATAAAGTATGCGTACGCCGTGGAGAACTATATCTGCAGTGAGTAAAGAGAGAAGTAGGGAGAAAGCAATTAGTCTATAAGCAAGCAACCAATTAGGATGGATTGCTTTATAACATGTCTTCCAAACATCATCTTTGTCCAAAAATGCTGCTTTATTTTGCCCATTTTCTCTTCGGTGGCTTCTCGACTTTGAAGAACCATCATACTTCCATATAAGGAGAAGTGATACCACCATAGCTGCTAATATCAATATTGCACATATTAAAAATCTCCAGTTCAGCCAATAACTCAGAGTTGTTGTATCTATTGTCATAATTGGTGACCAAGTATGATTTGAAGATCCTGTTAAAAAGCGCATCGTAATTAAGTATTTGTGGCCAAGTTTCATTTACCAAAAGATTGATAGTTTCAAATTGCAGAGGCTATTGCAAGAATTTGTCAGAATATGTGATTTCAAATTGATGAAGAAATCATACTATTCTTGAAGTTAAACTTTCTTTTTCCCATTTTCTGCACAATAAAAGGAAAGTAGTTCCACTTTCCAACTTAAAACAGGACTTGTTTATCAAAACTATGTACTAGTAGACTTTTAACAAAGTGTTTTTGTATCACTATTTATTGAAAGAAACTGAGTATCTAGGGAAGAATATTGTATTACCATGAAGCGCAAGGGGTTTCAAGAAAGCTCCAAGGCATTCAATCTAATACTCCTCAATTTCTCAATTTATGTGACTTACTTTTCTTTTTAGTCAGTGCAAAAGAGAATGATATATTTTTATATTAAGTAACAATTTAACTATAAAATATCTATTTTATCCTTAATGAAATGATTTACAGTCACACAAATTTCTATCATTCATTTTGAATCACAAATTCGAAGACTTCCTTTTTTTCTTAAATTCTGTGTCGATTCAAATTACCTCACATAAAATGAGACTGGGACATGGAGTATCATATTTTCGTTTAGAACATATTCTTCAGATTGGCGATTGACTACAATAAAGAAGAAGAAGAAAGAAGGAAAAGTATAAAAGCTTTATTCAAGATTCGAAATAGTATAATAATATGAGAGAGACTGGCATTAAGAAGATAAAGATGCTCTTCTTCTCCAAAAGGATACACACAAAATAGTACTAAAGATGAACAAACAACAGAGCTTACCCAGACAATTTGTTCAAGAAACTGCCTTTTTTGTGTTTCTTCTACTTTTGTGAGCTGAAAATGTGTTTTTATTGAAAAAGGACATGAGACCAAAGGGGTGGAATATGCGTGGTTTAAATTGTTAGTTGAGGATTAAAGTCGTGGAAGTTATACAATACAGAAATGACAACAATCACCATTAAACCACCACGTGGATCTCAATCTGGACCAATACATACTTATTTTCCAAAAAATAAAATAAAAAATACACGCAACTCCATTCCCTACGTCACCTAATTCCTTCTAAGCTACTCAGTCAAATAATTAATCTCTATCATAATTTGTTGGTATTTGGTTTTCTTATTCGTTTTTCTATCAAAACATACCCTTTTTTCCGTCTTGCTTACTATTTGGACATTAATATATATATATATATATTTTATTTTATTTTTTTATTTTTTTATTTTTTATTTTATTTTTTATTTTTTTTTAATTATTTTGTTTTATTTTTTTCATGTGATATTCGATACATATATTAAAATGGCTTAAGTCATCAGCGGCTCCTTAAAGTTGTACGCATAATTCACTTAGACACCTCAACTAAGACTAGTATCTATTGACCACTTTTACCAATATAAAAATTGTTCCTATTAGGCATTTTTTGATAAACAACAAAATATATGAAGAGTGTGTGATACACTTGCGGTGACGTGGCAAAATGGCTAATTAAAAAATAACATGTGGCACTCACTACACCATAAGAGACCTTTAGCGGCAATAGATTTTCCTTTTAGCGGCAATATTTATTGCCACAAATGCATTTACCGGCATTTGATTAAATGCCATTGGAACCAATGTCACTAAAGCCTTTAGTGGCATTTATGTCGAGTGCCGGTAAAGACCCTTATTATTGCCGGTAAAAGTAATTACTTTTAGCGGCATTTATTTAGCGGCCTTTACTATTGCCATTAAAACTACCTTAGGAACAAGCACATTTGTGGCTTTTGCTATTGCCGGCAAATATAATAATTGTCACTCAATTAGTGTAATGACTTAAAATTGATCATGAATTCACCTAAATCCACATATTTAACTCTCTTTTATAACATCAAAAATAAAATGCACAAAAGAGATAAGTTCGAAGGTAGTAAAGAGGAATTACCAAACTCAAAACAATGTCATTCAGTTAAAATAAGAACAACCAATCTTAATACATTCACAATACAAAGTATGAATCATCACAATAGAAAAAATGTGTTCAACATTGAAGAAAACAAGGCAATTCACTATTTTTTTTCCTAATGCAAAATGTGTCAACTTTCTGGATCAATGCCATTCCTTGAACAAGCTCACCATTTGAATGAATATCTCGCTGTACACATATAGCAACAGATGGTTAGATTACAAGAAATGAGTAATCAATGTCAAGAGATGCACCAAGTTTTGAATATGCAAGAACAAGAACATAATGTACAACATAACACACTTGTAAAGATTAACGATTTTCTTTGATCTAGAACATCACACTAATGTTAAAACATATTCCAGTGAAACATAGCCAGAGAATATATGAACAAATCAAATAAGATACAAAAATGAAGAGGAAGAGACTAGGACTTGATATCATTTGTGTTCTTTCATAATAGAAGCACAACCATATATGAACTAGAAGAGAGGATTTACCAAAAGAATAGATAGTTGATACGCACGATTATGTATGGTAAAAAATATTACCCTGTGAGAAGAAAGAACTTGTTGACACTTAACGACTTCAGCAGTGCTTATATTGCTTGTTCATTGCCACTATTGGCATCAGAAACCTAGTAAAATCAACACACTAGATTATGATTTTTAATAATGTGAAAAAAGTACAAAATCAATGCAATGAAACTAAGAAGCTTCAACAGATTAGTTGCAGTTCACCAATTCCTCATATTTTAACCTTATAATCATTTTTTTTCCAAATCAATTTCCAAGTTAGAATTTTCACAATTGAAAGGTAAAAGTGTATAAGAGATCTTACAACGGCATTTGAAGACTCCTCATCCAATGGTCTACCATCTCTATGCTCTGTATGAGTTAATATGTAGATTTTTGCACGTGTGGACTCTATTCCATCTATAGCCTATGAATTTAAATCGATGCAAAATAAATAAGGCATGACCAAAATGAATTGTAAAATCTTATAGTAAGTAATTTATGCATTAATACCTGTTCATTCATCAAGGTTGCTATGCTTTTCGATCCACCCGTGTGAGCCATTTTTTGGTTAGCTCTACTGATTCTATTTGTTTGACTACGCTTCTAGAATGAGAAAATAAAACATCAACTCTTGCTAGTATAACAGAGTGCTTAAGTTCTTTGAAAGAACAAGTGGAAGAACTATGAAGAATCTGCATATTTTAGAACAAACAGTCAAGATATAGGAAGCGCTAACCTTTGCTTTTTTAGAAAGCCAATACAAGACGAGACCATTCCATTGATCTCTTGGTATGTGAGCTGGTCTATTTTTCATCAAGGCATCTTTGGTCTTATATTTGGTCACATACATAGCCTTTAAGTCGCATTTATAGCCTCCATTTTTTTCCTATTGACTTTTTCACAAACTCTTCTCCGCATATCGAAATTGAGAACTTCTTCTGAAAAGATAGGCAAAAATTAACAAGATAACATCATGTATAAAAAGGAAAGGATACTTGTTAAGAATAATAATTTTATACCTTCACAAATTCCACCAACTTTGTCTTTTCTTCGTCGTCAAACACTCGCCAATCATTTGCATTTAATGGCGTCAAATCTGGAGTTCTAGCAATGATGCCTAGAAAGCTAGCCAGCTTTCGTCCCTCTTTTCCAATTGATTGATTACGACTATTAAACGGCACAACAATTGTCTTCCCCGGCGGTAGATTCCAAACATCTTTTAACAAAGTAGGTCCACGAACTTTACTTGTCTTTGAAGGACCTGAAATAAATTCAGAAACAGAGAAAGAATAAGTACAGTGCAACAATCAAGATAAACAGCGCAAGAACTCTAATAATGAAACCAAGTTTATTTAACTGTCAATTGAAAATTTTCAAATGGAGAGATTGTTTTCTTGTTCCACCTTAACCAGCAGTCCAAACTGAGAAGAAGAGGACAACACAGTGTCAATAGAATTGTTATCCTCAGATGTTTGGACTGAATAGCAGCTCTGAGTTTTCATTAATTGCTGAATGTAGGGTCGTACTTCTTCATCATGATGTTGTTCAGCTACCAATCTGCTACCAACTCTATTTCGCATTTTCGTTCTTCAAAATCAACTCCTTATCTATTTTCTTCAAACCTGCAGGTGAACATACTAATATGTGAAAACTTGCAAACAAACTATTAAAGAAAACAACTATGGAACCACACCTCCAAGAGGCTGTTGTTAGTTTTATTGTGAAATCTTAAATCATGTTCTAAGCTATACAAAATTTTAACTCATTTTCTCGAGCTAAATACATAAGAAAACAAAATCTAATTAATAAATACAGGTTTTTTAAGCTATGTTCATCAAAGCTATATTACGCTAATCAAATCAAACTCAAGTTTTGAAAAAGCGAAATCTAAAAGGAGTCAAATTAACAAAAGTAGAGTGTAGTACAATGCACAGAGTACAACTCTCTGAAAACTACACATACTAATCCTTATATATCATGATTTTACAGTCACACACAAAAAAAACATATTAGTAAAAGCATGGTTTGAAAAAGAAAACCATATAATAGACAATGATTGCATTAAGCACAGTACAAATTGCTGCATTAGATACCAAGCAAACTGAATAGAGCAAAGGAAAATACAGAGAAAAATTCTTTACAGATCGAGCTTATCACAACATGCCATGCACAAAGTACAACTCTATCGCAGCAAACTACAACTTCACTGCAAGAGTGCAATTCTCATATATGGCAATTTCATCGCTCATACACAAAATATTCATCATCATCCAATCACATTCAAAACAAAAAAAACAGAATGCGGCGTACCTTGAGGAGGTGGCAAAGGGTTGAGAAAATTAATGGCGGATGAAGAAGACGAAGATGCAAACGACGAAATTGAAGACGAAGAAGATGAAGCTTCAGAGAAATTGATGGTGCTTCATATCAATTTTGTGAATCTCAAATTGCCGCTTCAGATGAAGACGTCGAAAGAGAGATCGAGCCCTTTTGGAATTTAGGGATTTGGGAATGAAATGGGTTTAGGCGTTTAGCTATAGCCTGTATAGAATGTTGGGGTATTTTAGAATAAAAAGTATTTTTTTAATGAAATGGTGAGTATTAGATATTTAAGTAATTGTCATTAATGGGTCAACTTATACCGACAAAAGGTCAATTGCCGGTAATAATGGATTGTAAAACATAATTTAGCGGCATTTATATTATTGCCATTAAATAATTGCCGCTAAAATTGATTTTTGTGATAGTGACTGGGCCCCGAAATTATAAAAAAAATAATTTTGTTTAAAATTATTTCAAACACGTTTTATATCTAATTTGTTTTAAAAGAAAAAGAAAAAAATGAAAATGTCAACCTATTCTACCCAACCCCACCCCTACCCACCCCCCTTTCATCTTCATCTTCTTCCCAAAACACATTCTTTCTCAAATCACAAAACCTAATCCTTTTCAAATAACTTGAAGATTAACTTTTAAAAAATATATATATACATTTTCATACCAAGAGTGAAGAAGAAAGAAAATTTTGCCGGCGGTTATTCATTTCTACATCGATGACAAAATGAAATTGATAGCTCAAAAATTAATTCTTTCAATTTTTTGAATATCATTTTTGATAAATTTAATGGGTTTATATATGAATTTGAGTAAAAATCTTTGTTCAAAAATTTTGATAAACAACTATCGGCTAACTTTTTTTATACGTAAAAATCATTTATCTTCTTTCTTCTTCTTCATATTTGTTCCTTATTTTTATGAGATTTGAAATAAATCATACTTCTTTCAAATCTGAATCTTCATAGTTGATTTTCATTTATCTTCATATTTGAAAGAAATAATATTATTTTTTTATAAAAAAGAAAGAAAAACAATGTTGAAGCTAAAATGAAGAATGTTTTGCAAACTAAATTATGAAGAAGATGATAGGTAGGGAGTGGAGTCTATTTCTTTTTTTTGAAAAAAGTGTAAATGAAAGAAGAAAAATGTTTTTAATTTAATTATAATGCCAAGTGTCAATAAAAGAAGAAAAAATGTAAAAAAAATTCAAAAAGACACTATTTTGAATCTTTTCACGTGCTTCAGGGAAGTGCAAAACACATTTTTTGTCATAACAACGTTTTATGTTTAATAGGTATATCTTTTGAACAATTTAGGTGCTCAATAGGTACAAGTCTTAGTTGAGGTGTCTAAGTGAATTATGCGGACAACTTTAAGGGGCGGTCGATGACTTAACCCTATTAAAATTCAATTAATTTAGATTCGTGCCCCATATATACATATTAAATACTCTGTATTACTATACACAAAATTTGAATCGAAAATATGGAGACAGAAGTGGCCCTATCCTGTGCACAACATTCCTTCTAGATATTTTATATTGATTAATTATTAAATTTTATTGCAACAAGTTATATCAAAATTTACATCTATTTTTATTTTTGTACACTTGATTAAGCCAAAAGAAATTAAAAATGATTTTAAAAAAGATGGCGACAGTAATATTGTACCAACCGATAGACAGTTAAACGTCTCCGTTGGCTGTTTTTAATTGTTTCATAACGAAGGAAAAGAAGAAACCTCGCGCAATGTATTATGTTAGGATTTGTTAATTTTGTATCATTATAGAAAAAATTACTTCTTAATAGAATTTCTTTTTTGTCGAACAAGGTCTTTTCATATTTAGTTAACTTTGGATCAGAGTGGACTTACATAAATTAAATGTAATGTCTTATTTCTTGTGAATCTGCTTTTGATTGTAGAATGACCATTTTGTCCTTTTTCATAGCGTTTTCATGCTTAGATTGTATTTCGGGAAAAATTGGTTGTAACACCACGAATTTTAGAAAAAAAGAAAACGAGACAGTTTTTTGCTACTAGTTGGTTTCTACAGGTTCAATCTACGGGCCAAAAACGGCATTCGTAGAAAGAGGGTTGAATTTTTGGGAAATTAAGTTTCAATATCTCAATCTACGGTTGTTCAAGACAATCCATCAAATGATCTACAAGTTGTAGATGGGTCTCGTAGGTAGATCTCAGACTTTGTGAAATTTTAAGGCCAAAGTTAGGTTCTACGATTAGGGTCTACAGACCGTAGGAAGTCCTACGGACCATAGAACGGTCCCGTCAAAAGTTGGGTGGTTTTAAGATCCAGTACTTGATCTACGGTTGACCAATACATACTGTTGACGGCCAATTTTGACCCTCCACAATATAAATTAATTATCGAGCTTCTTCAATTTCAAACGATTTAAAATAACTAGTTTTATAAATAAATAAAAAAAAACTTAAAAAATAATATATATA
>NC_064289.1:44864318-44954562 GCF_019186545.1 Solanum stenotomum | reverse complement strand
CCACCAAGGTGTCCGGGTGTGAACGGCAACCCTCATCCTAAGTTGGGGTTATAGATTGGTTGGATCATGCATACAAATATGATATCTACTATTAGTGTAGATTTACTTAAACATGTTTTGACTTCACTTTGATCATGCATCCTCATATTGTTATTCATAATGCCTATGAAACCATTTCTTGTATTTCGATTGTGTCCTTGTCTATTGTTGTGTTGCACCCCGCATACTTAGTACATTCCAAGTACTAACGCATAGTTTGCCTACATGATGTCACCATGTAGGGACCGGAGCTACTCTTGATCCTTCTCTCCATTCACGTGGCTAGTACGGTGCTTATCCGAGTTTGTTGGTGAGTCCTCAATGATTCGAGGGCTATGTTATGTTTCCTACTCCTATGTTTTGAGACTTTAGCTTGCAATTGTATTTTGACTATGAGGGGAGCCGGTAGTATGTCATGGCCCCCGATCTATGTATGTAGAGGTGTGCGTTGGACAAGTATTTTGTAAATGAGCTTGACTCTTGTTCTATGATGTCATTTTGAAATGGTTTGCCCTTAGTCCCTATTTCCCGTTAATTATGTTGTTTGTACTTCCGCGACCAATGAAGTGTGATGACAAGTTTGAGAGGCTTGTTTGGGGTTCCTTCGGGTTCCTCATTCGCCATGTCACGTCTAGGCCCTAGGCTTGGGTCGTGACAGTATACTCCCTCAAATCATTGTGTATTTTTTTTGAAGATGAATAAATTGCAATCTTTTTGAAAAAAAATAAACCTTCTATTGTACGATTTAACATAATTACATGATATTTAGTTGAAACTATATGAACTCATACATGATTTATCACTTTCAATTATGAAATTATGAAGAACCCATGAACCTATGAACTATGAATTTTGAAAGGTTATGCATGTCCAGTGATAATGATGTTTATGATGATAAGGGTTCTTTTAGTTGAAAGTATCGATGTTGTTGTGAAAGGGTTTTTGACATTTTCAAATATGATTATGATTGTGAAAGATATTTCTCATATATAAATTCATATTCGTGAAAGGTTTTCTCACTCATGCTTGAATTGTGTTTAAGAAGCTATTTTATATTTTGATTTTGAAGATGTGGATTGGTATTGATCATTGTTTTTCCTATGTTATAATTATAATTGATTTTTTAAATCTATTTTGTTGGAATTTAGACTTAGAACCGAGAGGACTTTGAGGTGGAGGCTCAAATAGGGTAGTATCTAGTAGCAACCTCTAGTCCCAAACTACGTGCCCCCGTAGCATTGTCCTAAATGACCCAGCTAGTGGATCTACTTTAGCAAAAGATGTTGTGTACGGATTCTACTTTGGAAATTAGAATGCCTTTTTTCGGTATGAGAGATATACCAGATTCCATGACATAGCTCTGTGTTGAAGTTGAAGAAAGCTGATGATTGGAGCATGTCAAAGGAACAAATCCAAGGAAGCGTGTTTACTGCTGTAGAGTTACAATCATACTAGGACTAAACTACTAAATCCTAACTTATGTATGACTAAGGTGATGTATCATGTGTGGGGTTAAAGTCGACTAGGATAAGGTGTTTTACTTATAGTAGTAATACTACTCATGTAAATAATATATTTCTATTGTAGTAGCACTCCTAGTGTAGATAGTATAAGACTCTTCTCCTATATAAGGAGCATGTACTCAACATTTTTCATTATCAATACTATCTTTGATTTCTCTATACTTTACATGAGAATTCTATATGGCATTAGAGCATTAATGCCTTTTCGGTCTTTAACGTATTAGATCCAAAAATCAGAAATAACCACAATAACGAATTGCAATGGTGTCTTCTACCAACACCCTATCAACCTCCCCACTTCACCATCTTATTGCGTCTTGTTCCATTTAAATCAAGACAACAAATTATCTCATATAAAGAACACAAATGTCTCAGTTGATTCAAGTGATGAGATTAACATACCTCATCACAAAGAATGAACCAACTAAAATTACTCATTCCACTGGACAGACTAGTGAGAAAGATGTAGCAGTTGAAAAGGATGCAGAAGACAACAACAATATTGATGTTTGGGAGGAGAAAGATGTGTTTCTAGGAAGATGTATCTCAGATACCTTAACAGAAGAAATCATGTACCTGATTGTAGGCTGCTCAACTGCCAAGGAGATGTGGGAATGCTTTGAAGAAGCTTATCTTCAAGCAACAAAAGATAAAAAGTTCCAACTCAAACAATAACTGCGAAGTGTTAGGCTAGGTGTAACATCCTGTATTCTCCATATAATGGTTCTATTCATATGACACCTGTCATAGCATTGTCGTATATGTGAGGGACCAAGTTTCATATATAAGTAGTGATGGTTTGAATTTAGATTGGAAGGTGATGTGATACCCACACGTTTCAGCGGGTATATGTCTAAGTTAACCTCGATGGAAGTGTTTAAACTTGAAATAGTAAGGTGGCATTTGAGTTTAGAGTTCAAACTGAAGTATTAGGTTAAAGCAAAATAGAATAAGATTTAGAAAATTGAATAAAATAAGTGAGTTGCTTGCTTGACTTAACTAAGATAGTAGGTGACAAGTAGGTGCATCACCTACTTATACTTATTGACCAGCCTAAAGAACCAAGTAGGTGGATCACCTAGTATGACTCTTTTGACCAGATTATTGGACCAAGCACACTACTACCTACTTGCATTAATTATGGTCCAAATTGAGTAGATAGAGAGATAATTGACAGCAAGGCCCAACAAGTGTTGAAGTCCTCAAAGGTCCAAGTTAAAAGGCCAAGTAGGTGGGTCACCTACTTAACAGTATATGGCCCAAAATTGTCTAAGAAAGTCGGCGAATGCACCTCTCTTTTAAAGGGATAAATATCAGATCCTTTGCTTCATTTTTAACTTGTAAAATTTCAGGTTTATTAATTTTCTCTCTTGGTCTTTCTTGGCTTCACACAACAGCCCTAAAACACCTTAGGGTTCTCTAATATTGTCCCCCTTTTCAAGTAAAAGTTTAAAGGAGAGTTTAAGTTCTTAAAGTACAAGTTTAGAGGATAATTTTTGCAGAAACTAAGGTAAGACTACTACCCATTTTCGTATCTCTATAAATAAAAGTTTGGGGAGGAGAATTTTGGATATATTTGACAAGAACTCATGGATGGTGATGAACCCTTGAATTCAATATTCTACTATTATGTTGAAGGATTTTTGGGGATTGATAGTGGTTGCCTTATGTATATTGTTGTTGGGGGAAGATTGGGTATCTTGGCAAATGATGTATGAAGTTGTATAAATATATAGAAGAAGCGTATGGTGATTCACTATTTGTGTAAGGTTTGTATGGGCCTACTGTCCGTCAAGTGTTTAGCTACTGTTTTATGAAGCCCTTAATGTGATTAGCTTCTAACATTAGTTTAATCATGACGTAAATTGTAGATTAACACCAAAAAGGGAGGTTGAATCATGATAGTTGTATTGGTCAGAAAATAAGGTATGGAAGGCTATTCGATTCCATATTCCTTGGCATGAAATTTGATATTTGCAATAAATAACAATGAAGTGAATTTCCTAAGTTCTATTCATGATAAAGGAAAAATAGTAGCGGCGTACGATCTCCAATATGGATAACAATATTTCCCCCTCTCCTTGGCGTGTCAAATTACTTCCTTATATGTTCATTACTCTACATTTAGGTAATTATCCTCCTCCTATGTGCTAGTATAGAAAAAGTATTTACAAAATCAAGCTTTGTGAATTCTCCCCGTAGTCAATTGAAGTCAATTGTGTCATTTCAGCTCATAAATAATACATTGATGTTACATAGCTCCTTACGTCATTGTTACTGACTTGAAGTTATTATTTTCATTTCTTCTACTACTAGTCCGTAGTTCAAAATTTTAAAAATGATTATGACCACCAAAACAACAATCTCAAAGATTAAAGAAACTAAGTGAAGCAATCTGTATATTTATGGGTTGCAGCCCAGGGGAAAATGCCTAGCATGGGTTGATCGCAATTGGTATACAAGGGTGGCAGCTCAGCGGCGAAATCCTAGCATGGGCCGATCCCAATTTGTCTAATTATGAAGACATCATCCTAGGGGTTTAAATTCCTAGCATGGGTCTTTTTCTACCAGTGATCAGCTGGTCATTTGTATCACATACCTTATAAAGATTATAAAGCATATAAAATTAAAGAAAATAATGTAACATACATGATCCCACAAGAGTAACGAAGGTGGTCTTCTATTCTGATCTATGCACTTATTATTGATACTTGATTTCATTTGAGCCCTTGTTTTACTTATGCTATTGCCTTACATATTTAGTACATTTTTTTATACTGACGTTCCTCGCGAAGGACACTGTATTTTATGTTGCAGGCATATGTACTGCAGCTAGTAGACCTCCTCAGTAGGAGCACAGACACTTTGCTACGTTTGGTGAGCTCTACGTTGATTCGAAGCTTTAACGAGTCCTTGGTAGATTCATTTAGGTAATGTATTGTAGTTAAGGGTAAGGCGGGGTTGGGTGCCTGTCCGTCTCAATGTGATTAAGGTGTGACACTAGGAGCCATAATATATTAATGAAAATATTAAGGAATTGAAAGGCATAAGTGATGGCCTTGCAACCATTTACAAGCCTATGGATGAATATAGCAAATTAATTAATTTTGCTAGAGGCCTAAGTCTTAATTACAAGACCTCTAGGACTATCATGTTAGGTAATACACCATATCTCACTCTTAATCAATTTGTTAATTCTCTTAGGAGTTTTAATATGAGGGAGGATGAAGAAGAAGTGCCACAACAAAATCATAACAGAGTATTCTCTGCCCAAAGGGCAGGGGAAGAGAAAACAATAACTTCAATTCTGGATGAAGGGGCTTCAAGCCTGCTGTGCAAGAAACATTATCACTCCTCAATTCCCATTAAGATGGACTGACACCGAATTCCCTAAAGGCACGAGAGAACCAACAAATAACATGTGCTTACTATGCATACAACTATGAAAATTTTAAAAATGTGAGAAGTTCATATCAGATGCAGCGATACGAACCAACACAAGTAGACCCAAAACTTATATTCAAGACTTGGCTATTGAGGCCATAACTTGTTAAGAGACAACACACAACTGGCATTAGTCTACAAAGCCTCTAAAAGATTGAAAACCTTAGTTTAGGGCAGGACAAGGCCCCACATTACCCTTAACTATCATGCAATAATAAAATAGGTGTCAAAGACTCGGTAAGCCCCAAATCAACCTGGAGCCTCACCAATAGAAGTTGAGTACCTGTGCTTCTACTAAAGAGGTCTACTAGGTGGAGTAAAATGCCTACATGATGAAATACAACATCCCCCACGAGGTACGTCAGTACAAAAAAAATGTACTGAGTATGTAAGGCAATAACATATGTAAAACAAGGGCACAAATGAAATCAAGTATCAATGTATAAGTGCATAGATCATAACAGAAGACCATCTTTGTTCACTCTTGTGAGATCATGTATGTTACATTCTTTTCTTTACTTTTATGTACTTTATAATCTTTGTAAGGCATGTGATACAAATGACTAACTGATTAGTGGTAGAAGAGGATGACCAATGCTAGGTATGTTAACCCATGGGATGTTGCCCTCATAATTACAGAAACTGGGATCAACCCATACTAGGCTTTTGCCCCTAAGCTACCAATCTTCTATACTAAGTAGAATACCTTTCTTCGGTGTGGGGTCATATGACACCGGATTCCATGATTTAGCTCTCATGGTCTATGCTGGTTAATGCCTATTCCCATCATGTGAGATGTGCATTGTGGTTTCTTGAGAAGTTCTATGAAGTGTGGGTGGTAGTATGGGATGTTATCCATGCATTGCAACAGTTGAGAGGGCTATAGTGAGTTCTCTAAGGTCTTCATGACTAATGTATGAATGTGCTCTGAATAAATCTAATGAAGAATGTTGACTTAAATGTCTAATGTAATGATGCATGCTATACTTGGATTGTATTATGAGTTACTTCCTTTTCACGACTTAATGAATATGAATGTGCCTTGTCTATGGTGGCTCCAAAGGAGTACTTAGTGTGAGTAGTAGTATGGGATGCTAGTCATACATTGCACAAGTATGACTTAGGGTTGTCCAAGATGTTGGTCCTAATGTGTTGATATGACTTATGAAGTGTTTATGTCTCTTATGTATGAGTATTGTGTGAAGATGGAAAGGTTGAATGGTAAGTTCACTTTTGGTGACCTTAATGTGGTACTTTAGTGTGGATGATGGTATGGGACGCTATCCATACATTGCAAAAAGTATAGCTTGAGGGTTACTTGAGGTGAAGGCTTAATGTGAAGGTAATTGTTTATATGTTGATTATACGATAATGTGAAGAACTGACTTATATGTTGATTATGTGTTATATTATGCCTCTTATACTCATGTTCATGAAGGTTTTCTCAAATTGGCATAAAACATGATTTCCAAAGAAAATGTCCGTTTTAAACATTGTTTTGCATGGCTATCATACTTAGTACTTTATGTGCTAACCCATATTTCTTAATTTTCTACTAAAGTGTAGGGTTTGGAGATTGGATGTTCTATACTTGAAGAATAGGTTTCTAAGGAGCTTGGAGATGACGAATTGGTGAGTCCTCATAGTTTCGAGGACAAAACCCACTATGTTCCCTTTGTGTCTTTCATTATATGTTTTAGAGTCTTTGTATGGGCTATGTCCCAAAGTTGTATTCAAAGTATTAGATGGTTTGAGACATAGTATAGAAAGTCTTCCGCTTGCTTTTTATGAAAAATGAGTTCGATTGTAAAGAAAAGTTTTAATTCCGCCTTATTTTCCTATGTTCTTATGTTCAAGAATGCTATGAGGCTTGTATGAGACCCCTTCGGGGTTGAGTACGCCGTGTCACATCTAGGGGCTAGCCTTGGTTTGTGATAAATATGGTATCAAAGCACAAGATTTTGGAATGGTTTTAGGGTGTCTCAAATCACATCTAGTAGAGTCTTGTTCATAGTTTGAAGCGCACCACATTTATGAATAAGAGGCTATTGGATGTTGGGAAAGTCTCACTTCTTCATTCTTCAAGTCGTGCCATAGAGTTTGACTCTATAATATCTCTCTCTTATTCCTTATCCGATGGTCTTTAGAGTATAACCACTTGAAAGGCTTATGCTAGAAGGAGTGAGGGAGGAAGGTTGGTTGTGATGCCAATTATGGCTATGTGACTTGTTAGATTTTAGGTGATAGATTATGATGTTATGAATGGGTTGCTTTATAGTTATGAATGTTGTATTGAGTTTCCTATGTTGTTTTTCATGTTAGCCTTAGTTGGGTTTACCCCTTAGTGGGGGATAGTATGTTGAATAGTAAGAGTTATAGTTGAGGGTGCTAATTGGCATAGGCCAAGGGCCAATGAGAAGTCCCAATATCCTCATCCTCTATCTTTCTATTCCTATTCAAGCTTGAGACCTAGAGTTCCTTGTATCTTGTACCATGTTTTGGAGTCATGTGTGAATATGTGTTTCCAATGTCTCTTTATGTTATGCATGTTCTTGATGAATTTATGTTTAAATGAGAAATTGAGTTTTATGATTCATGTTCCTCATGTTGATGTGCATTTAGTATGAGTTGTCTATATGCTTCATGAGGTGAATTGCTGAACATGCTTAAATGTGCTTTTGAGAGCAATTGCATATTTTTCCTAATGATGTTGTGATGAGCATGATTTGAGTTGGAGAAGGAAGTTCCTCCAATGAAATGAAAAATGTTGAAGTTTTTATGCATAATGGGATTGTAGATGTAGTTCCTACTTTCTTGTGTTGCATTGAGCTTATTGATGTGGAGTTGATGTTTCCTCCAAGTTTTGTGCATTGTTTATAATGTTGCATGCATGATGGGCTGCTAATCTTGAGTCGTTAACGCTTTAATGTGTTTAAAGTGTCATTCGAGGATTAATGTTCCCAAGTAGGGGATAATGTAACGACCCATAAAATGAATAGGTGAAACTAAAGCCTAACGTGTGTGTGTTTGAGTTGTTGTGAGGTTTGAAGTCGTAAAATGATGTCCCGGGATATGGTTGAGGAGTTTAGCGGTTAAACGTCAAGGTATGACTCCCCAAGGACCACCCTAAGGGTCCTTGAGGAGGACCCTTAGCATAATCCCCAAATCCCAAGGAAACTTGAAAGTTTCCAAAAGTTTGGTGACCTATGGAAAGGGACCACGCCCCGTAGGTCCATCCACACCCGTGGATGGCCTCCATAGGTCATGACCCCTAATAACCATCCTCTGACCCAGACCACAGAGGGATAGGACGGCCTGTGGTCCCATCCACGGTCCGTGGATGGGGTCCGTGGTCCAACACATATTTTTGTGGTTTGGTTCGGCTAAGGGGAGGGTGGTTTGGTAAATTATTTTTATGATTTATTAAGTTGAGGGATGGTTATTTTGGGTTAATTATGGTATTTTAAGAGTATTAAACTCTATTTTCCAATTCATTATTTCAAAACCCAAATTAGAAACCTCCCCTCCCCTCCAAAAATTCTCTCTAGAAACCACCATTGGAGGTGAAGGATTCAAGCTTCCAAGGTCAAGAATTCATGTTTTTCAAGTGATTTTCATGGAGTTCTTCCATAAAAGTTATGGTAGTCGTCATCCTTGACTTAGTTTCTTTCAAGGAGCCAATTTCAAAGTTGATTTCAAGTCTACCAGTTTTCTCCAAAAACCCTAGTTTTCAATCTATGCATGGGTTCGAATCCAAATATTTTTCAAAGGCTTTATTGCATTAAATTATGAATGAATTGAGGATTTAAAGATGAATTACGATAATTTCTTCCTTGAACCCATGTTTTTCCCCAAATTCCTAAATTGTGATTTGTGATTAGGAATTGATTGATTATGGAAGTATGTTGATTGTTTATGTTTATATTGGATTAATGATTGAATCATGTCAATTTCCTTATCTATTTTAGTATCTTAGATTTATGGGTTGATGTTGGTTCATAACCTAGAAAGGCAAGTTCATGAAGGAGCTATAAATGACTATGATGTGAAGTATGTATGTGTGATCTCAATGAAAGTGTTATGATCATGATTAGAATGTAATTGTGTTATTATTGAAAGTATATTCTCAATTAACACTCATGAATGATGATGATAGAATGTGAAAGGTTTCTATAATGTAATGTTATATCTTAAATTGGTAGGCTTAGTCATCCTCTTCTTGTATAAATGAAAGTAATGTGGATTGATGTAACTTGAATTGGTAGGCTTAAGGCATCCCTTTCTTGTATTGATGAATGTGATCATGAATGAAGAATCTTGAATTGGTAGGCTTAGGCATCCTCTTCTTGAATGAATGAAAGTATTGTTGATTGTTGTAACTTGAGTTGGTAGGCTTAGGCATCCTCTCTTGTGTAATGAATGTACCTTAACTAAATGAACATGAATCGATAGGCCCATGGAATTCCTTTCATAAATGACTAATGAATGTGTCTTGACTTGAAGAATATGAATCGATAGGCCAATGACATTCCTTTCATAAGTGAATGATGAAGTATTCTTGGCTATGTCTTGAACCGGTAGACCTAGTGTTGGTGGCCCTTCATGATGAGTCTAGAAACTAATGTGATGATAAACCTTGAATTGGTAGACCTAGTGTTGGTAGCACTTTTATGTGTGAAATGATGACCTTGTATCGGTAGACTTAGTGTTGATGGTACCCTTCTTGGAAAGTCAATGAGCTATCCTTAATGTACCTTGAATCGGTAGACCTAATGGTGGTGGCCCTTTCTTGTGTAAAGTACTTTGGGTCGATAGGCCTACTGTTGGTAGCCCTCTCAATTACAATAATGTTAATGTGAATGAAATACTCTATGGGAATGGAGGCTAAGCACCAAGTAGATACGGTAAGATGGAAGTTCTCCCTACATTATGTTGGATTTCAATGAACATCTTTCTTATCCCATAACTATGTGCCCAAATAGGATATTAGCTAGTGGATTCCATCCAAGCTAAAATGTTACTAGTTCTACCTTAGGTAAGTAGAACACCTTTCTTCGGTGTGGGGTCATATGACACCGGATTCCATGATTTAGTTCTCATGGTCTATGTCGGTTAATAACTATTCCCATCAAGTAAGATGTGCATTATGGTTTCTTGAGAAGTTCTATGAAGTGTGGGTGGTAGTATGGGATGCTATCCATGCATTGCAACAGTTGAGAGGGCTATAGTGAGTTCTCTAAGGTCTTCATGACTAATGTATGATTGTGGTTTGAATAAATCTAATGAAGAATGTTGACTTAAATGTCTAATGTAATGATGCATGCTATACTTGGATTGTATTATGAGTTACTTTTTTGTCATGACTTAATGAATATGAATGTCCCTTGTCTGTGGTGGCTCCAAAAGAGTACTTAGTGTGATTAGTAGTATGGGATGCTACTCATACATTGCACAAGTATGACTTAGGGTTGTCCAAGATGTTGGTCCTAATGTGTTGATAGGACTTATGAAATGTTTATGTCTCTTATGTATGAGTATTGTGTGAAGATGGAAAGGTTGAATGGTAAGTTCACTTTTGGTGACCTTAATGTGGTACTTTAGTGTGGATGATGATATGGGACGCTATCCATACATTGCAAAAAGTATAGCTTGAGGGTTACTTGAGGTGAAGGCTTAATGTGAAGGTAATGGTTTATATGTTGATTATACGATAATGTGAAGAACTGACTTATATGTTGATTATGTCTTATAATATGCCTATTATACTCATGTTCATGAAGGTTTTCTCAAATTGGCATAAAGCATGATTTCCAAAAAAAAAAATGTCCGTTTTAAGCATGGTTTTTGCATGGCTATCATACTTAGTACTTTATGTGCTAACCCATATTTCTTCATTTTCTACCAAAGTGTAGGGTTTGGAGATTGGATGTTCTATACTTGAAGAATAGGTTTCTAAGGAGCTTGAAGATGAAGACTTGGTGAGTCCTCATAGTTTCGAGGACAAAACCCTCTATGTTCCCTTTGTGTCTTTTATTGTATGTTTTAGAGTCTTTGTATGGGTTATGTCCCAAAGTTGTATTCAAAGTATTAGATGGTTTGAGACATAGCATAGAAAGTCTACCGCTTGCTTTTTATGAAAAATGAGTTTGATTGTAAAGAAAATTTTTAATTCCTCCTTATTTTCCTATGTTCTTATGTTCAAGAATGCTATGAGGCTTGTATGAGACCCCTTCGGGGTCGAGTACACCGTGCGCATCTAGGGGCTAGCCTTGGGTCGTGACAGTTACAATGCAATTACGATAACCCTTTTAGCTATAATAGACTCACAAATTGGTGTAGACACTTCAAATGGCTTCACTAATAATTCTAGTATTTTTTGAACTTCCCAACAATCAGTGGAGTAACATATGATAATGTAGACCTCGAATCAATTAATGCATATACAATATGTGAAAATATGGACAATGTACCTGTAACCACATCCGGTGAAGCTTCCAAATTCTGTCGATCCCTATAGCATATGTGTGATTCTGAATTCTACTAAAATTAGTTTCTCCCTTAGCTCCTCTACCACAACTAGTAGGAATCTGTCCCCTACCTAAAGGAGGTGTTGATGATGATGATGTAGTAACTGATCTAGTAGGTTATCTCACACCACCCATGCCCTTTTGAGGGCAATTTCTCATCATATGATCCAGTGTACCACACGAAAAATAAGCATTTGTTCCAAACCGACATGCACCTAAATAATTTTTTCCACATTGTTTACAACATTGTTGAGGAGTCTCCCTTGACTCATACTTCCCTTCTCTGGGTGACCCGTTGTTCGTGAACCTTCACTTTCACCTCTTTGCCAAAACTAATTGCCCCTAGACTCTTGAAAACGAGCTGGGACACTAGTTGTAGAGTAGGAAAATGAAGGGCTAGGTGGTCTATTAAAGAACGGAGGCCTAAACTTAGCTTGAGATGGCATAATTTTCCCCGTGGATTTGGCTCTCTTGGACTGCCCTCTTTCCAACTCTTAGGTCCTTCTTTTTTGTCTTTGATCCTCCAACTTTTGTGCAAAAGCTTACATTCTTGCTACATCCATGTCTTATTCAATGAAGCAATGGTACAATCTCTAACCAGATACAAATCCAATCTATCCACGTATCGATGACTCTATCCTCCATAGTAGCTACAACATTAGGAGCGTACATGGACAATGAATTAAATTGGAGGTTGTACTCCCCCACGCTCCTATTCCCTTGGTGGAGATTTAAGAATTGATGTTCACGGGCTTCCCAAATCTCTAATGGTAGATAATGGTCAAGGGGCGCCTTTTTAAACTCTTTCCAAATAATTGAAGGTGCACCTGTACCCCAAGATTGTTTCCAAGCTTCGTACCATAAAATGGCCATCCCCTTTAATCTATATACTGCTAGCTCAACTGCTTCTTTATTCGATACATGCATAACACCCAAAGTCTGCTGGATTTGATTGATAAAGTCTTGGGGGTGTTCATTAGGATCTGACCCAGTGAATGATGGAGGGTCCAAATTAATAAAATCACGTATCCGCACACTAGCAGCCCTATCTACACCTCTAGTACCTACAATTGGACCCTCTTTCCCTTGACCAGTAACTATAGGAGTCAATTAATAAACCACATTCATTAAATCTTCCTCTGTAGCATTAACAGGGGTTCTCGAGGTGCTGCTTCCCTTCTTAGATCTCTTGGAGATGGAGGTGTTGGGGAAGTCTGTGATAGAGACTCATCTTGAGCCTCACTTTGGTCAGCACGCCTAGGTGGTGATTGGCTGGTCCCTTCTCCAATAACCACATCTATTTGCTTACCTATACATTTACTCCTTCTCGTAACCGACATCTTTACTATAATAAAGAAATTCAAAAGTTAGATATGATTCACCTACAACATTGGTTCTATTGCATGATCTATGAATTGAATGAAAAAGAGACATCTCCTAAATGTCCCGTAGCTTCCTGCCTATAGATGTGGTGCACAACACATCCATAAATAAGACTCTACATAGACAGGGCTTTGTAGACTCCCTAGGATGACCAATTTCCATTAAGATGGACTGACACCTGATGCCCTAAAGGCCCGAAAGAACCAACATATAACTTGTGCTTACTATGTATATAACTATAACAATTTTTAAGTTGTTACAAGTTCATATAGGATGCAGCGATACGAACCAATACAAGTAGAGCCAAAGCTTATATACAAGACTTGGCCGTTGAGGCAAAAACTTGTTAAGAGACAAGACGCAACTGAGCTATATATATTAGTCTACAAAGCCTCTAAAAGATAAAAAAAAATATTAGTTTAGGGCGGGACAGGGCCCCACCTTACCCTTAACTATCATACAATAACAAAATAGGTGTCAAAGACTCGATAAGCCCCGAATCAACCTGGAGCCTTACCAATAGCAGTTGAGTACATGTGCTCCTACTAAACAGGTCTACTAGCTGGAGTACCTGTGCCTACAACTTGAAATGCAGTATCCCTCACGAGGGACGTTAGTACCAAAAAAATGTACGGAGTATGTAAGGCAATAACATATATAAAACAAGGGCTCAAAAGAAATCAAGTATCAATATATAAGTGCATAAATCAGAAAGGAACACCACCTTTGTTTACTCTTGTGGGATCGTGTATGTTACATTCTTTTCTTTACTTTTTTGTACTTTATAATCTTTGTAAGGCATGTGATACAAATGACGAGTTTATTAGTGGTAGAAGAGGATGACCCATGCTAGGTATATTAACCCCTGGGATGTTGTCCTCATAATTACAGAAATTGGGATCGTCCCACGCTAGGCTTTCGCCCCTGATCAGCCACCCTTCTATACCGATTTTGATCGACCCATGCTAGGGATTTTCCCCTTGGCTGCTACCCATAAATATACAAATTGATTCACTTAGTTTCTTTAATCTTTGAGATTGTTGTTTTTGTGGTCATAATCATTTTTTAGATTTGAAACTACAAACCAGTAGTAGAATACATGATAACAATAACTTTAAGATGGTGACAATTACATAAAGAGCTATGTAGCATCAATGGATTTCTTATGAGCTTACATATCACAATTGACTTCAATTAACTAAAAGGAGAATTCACTAGACTTGATGTTGCAAACACCATTCATATACTAGCACATTGGAGGATAATTACACAATTGTGGAGTAATAAACATATAATGAAGTAATTCGATACAGTAGGAAGAGGAGAAAATATTATTAGCTATATTGGAGATCGTACACTGACACCATGTTTCCTTTACTAGGAATAGAGCTTAGGAAACTCACTTGGTTGATATTAATCACAATTATCAGATTTCATGCTAAGAAATAGGAATCAAATAGCCTTACATACCTTGCTATACAATTCAAAAAGTATGACTTAAGAATCTTCTCTTTGTATTACTAATCTACAAGAAAATAAGTTGTAAGACTAGTATTAGTAGCTAATTAATCAATTTGAGCTACTTGATGTCACGACCCAGACCGTCGTGATTGGTACCCACACTAACTCTCCGATGGGAGAACGACTACTACAACCCAAACCAAGCAACTAAACCAAATCTAAGGCATTTAAGTTACGGAAGCAAGTTAAATACTAAGGAAATAAATAGGGAGTTCCCATAAACTCCAACAAAAGTCTAACAACGAACTAAACAATGCGGAAGAAATAACTTAGAACCTGAAAGTCAATGCACCAAAGCATCTAAAGTTCATCAAGTCTAAACAAGAAGGGATGCAACCCCAATATAATGAACTAATCAACTAACTAGAACATCGTCTAAGTCCATAAATGGTGGACATAGACGAAAGAGAACCCATGGCAGCCAGGAAGAATTGGCTCACCCTTGAATTCGAATGATCACTGATCTCAGTAGCGAGGTCTATCAGTAACCGTTTGAAGATACCCTGTACACAACAAAAATAAGAGCAAGTGTAGTATCAGTACATAACCACAGTGTACTGGTAGGATCATGCGGCTATCCCACTAAGTGCAACATACATAAGTCAAACAACAATATAATCACATGCATATATCGAACAAATAAAATATCATCAATATTTACGAACAACGAACAACTTCACATGTCTGAAAATACACAACTATGACAAGTCATTGGTCCTCTCATGGATCCCAAACCCAAACAATTAGCATACCAGAACGTGGTACCCGATCCAATAATTAAGCCGAAACGTGGCAACCGATCCAAATTAGTTATGCCGGAACGTGGCAACTGATACATTCAACACACCAAAATCACAATCACAAGTATATCCTCAAGATCATACAATTAAGTCATGATTTCATGGTAATCATCATTCATCTATCTCATTTACAATAAGTATGATCAATAATGCAACATTCATATACATACATGTATCATAAAGAAGCAAGAACAAAGATACATCACACAATCATAGAATCACAACCATCACCTACCTTGAAACAAGCTTGAAACCCTAAGAAACTAGATCATTCCCTTTCCAAATTCGTTCTGCTTGTTCTTGGTCTACAAATAATCAATAAAATTTGGGAATCAATAAACATTATCTAATTACCGAAATTACTAGCAATTCTATGGACCCTAGATCATAACCATGATCCCAATTATCCAAATTAGGGTTGTTTCCACCAAAGAATCTAGATCAAAACCCTCCCCATCATTATTTATCCATTCTATTACGTTCTACGAACCAAAAGCAGATTTAGGGAGTGAAAAGCTTACCTTTAGCCTCAAGAATGGTGAAAAATGAGTAGGAGTCTCCTGGGTTCGTTCTTTAGCTCTGAAAGTCAAAAAATGCATAATAAGGTCATTTACAGGTTTATTAAAGACCTTAAATCGCGTCGAGCCTGCCACATCGGTCCTCATCCTGCCGTAGTGGCCCCGCCAGAGCAGCCAAAACCCCCGCCAAGGCGGCTTGTGCGAACCAGTAAGCCATTTAAAGAATTCCAAAATCCCTATTTCACAACACATCTCTAACCCACGCGTTCAGAAAATACTCTTCACTCTAAGATCAATTTCATAAGTTCTACTCGCCCGAATTCAATTCTGTAAAATCGTACGGATATTTTAACGAGCTTATCTAACTACTCATGTAATCAAAATCATAAATAAAGCACCTAATTTTTACCAGATTTCCCCACACCTTAAAGACTCCGATTTCGTCCAAATATGGATAAGGTTGGGAAAATCCAAATACTACGAAAAAGTTTTCCGGCTCCAAATTTTCTCCCATTGGCATTTCTATAACGACGGGAACATGTCGTTACACTTGATCTCACCAATATATTAACCAAGTAGTAAACATGCAATTTATCTAGCCAATATTTTCTTTCCCTCCCTTTCCCTTTAATCACTACTATATACTATACAACATTCGTATCAGGCCCTCCCCAAAACTCCATGGGCTACGGAAAACATAAACATTAATATACAAATGTGTGGTAGGAAGCAAGTCCATGTAACACCCAATTAAGTGATATACNCCCCCCCCCCCACACACCCTGCAATATTTAAGTCCTTTAACATCTCCATAACTTCTCCACACATCCGTTCACATCCCTTATTTTAATATACATAAATAGTCCATATATATAATAATCTAACAGAAGCAATATGAATTAGGGTTGCTGATCACCAACACTTGAAGAGCATAATTATTTTTTCAAATGCTCAAACGAGCTCATAATTGAATTTAAAGGGCACTCCCCTCCATGGCTGTCCCAACATGCACTAACCACCAAAACATCCTCCCTGATATTACAACATGTAAAAGTAATAATTTCCTATTCACTAACACATACCAAATGTCCTTATTAACCAAAGCACACAAGAGGGAGAAAATTGTAGTAGCTTACCTTGCTGGACAAAACTGCCGCTTTCTAAGGCTTGGATTCTTCAAGGTAAAGGTTATCCTCTCCAACTTGCCTTATTTGGTGGAGACTGTTATTCTCTTAACTCATACCCTCCAACAGCTTGAACTCCCTAATATTTAGGAACCCTAATGGTATTTTATGGACTCTACATGAAACTAAAAGAGAGAAGAGAGAAAACTCTTGAAATCAATTTTTTTTTCCGTAGTTAAAATGGTTGGAAATAACTGATATCAATCCCTTTTAAAGGGACATGCTTTTGCCGACTTTATCCTTCATTTTGGGCCATAAATTTATCAATTAGGGGATCCACCTACTTGTACTTTTCACTTGAGCCTTTTTGGACTTAAGGTTATTAGACCTTGGTTGTCCATTTTATCCCTTATGCTTCTACTCAAGTTGGTTCAGAATTAGTGGAAGTAGGTGGTAGTGTACTTGTCCCAATATGGTCGAAAGAATCTTAGTAGGTGATGAACATACTTGGTCATTTAGGCTGGTTAATAAATCTAAGTAGGTGATGCACCTACTTGTCACCTACTAGCTTAGTTAAGGCAAGCAACCAACTTACTTATTTTATTTCATTCTCCAAATATTAATCCCTTTTTCCTTAGCTTAGCACTTAACTTTGAACTTTAAACTTAATTACCACCTTACTATCTCGAGTTTCAATACTTTCGTTGGGGTTAACTTGGAGTACACATGCTGAAACGTGCAATCAACACTAATTATATAAGAAATATGGTTCCTCACCTATACGATAAGGCTATGTCAAAGATCAAATGAATAGAACTAGCTTATGCATAATATAGAGCGTTACAAACATGTTCGTATAATAGAAATATTGACTAGGATCTTAGAACAGTCCGTCAAGTAGAAGTCAGGAGAGGAAAAGTTATGATGCATGTCAAACTTGTAGTTGAATAAACATACTGCTCTTAAGTGTTTCTACAGGTGGGACTACTCTTACCAAGCTGTAGATGAGCTACCACAAGAATTGGCTGCTACTAGCAGTGGCAAACGAGCGAGTCGAGTCGAATATGAGTCGATTGAAAACGAGTAAAATAAAAATAGATAAAGCATTCGACTCGACTCACATTTTAAATGGGTACAAACGAGTTACCCAATAGATAATATGGATAAATATGGGTACCCATATTATAGTAGAGATTTTGTTAAAAGCTTTAAAAACAAAATCTTTTTAATTTTTTTTATCACTCCACCCTCTCTACCATCCCCCTACCCCTCCTATTCCAAAAAAAATGTAAAAACAATAGTTTGTTTTTTTATAAAAAAAAAATTAAAACCAATCCCCCCCCCCCCCCCCCCCCCCCCCCCCCCCCCAAATTCCAAAAAAAATAAAGTTTTAAAACAAAAATATATTAAAAAATGTAAAAAAAAAATTTACCCCCCCCCCCCCCCCCCCCCCCCCCCTAATCCCAAAAAAAGTAAAAAAAATTAAAAAGTGTTTTTTACAACCCCACCCCTATCCCAAAAAATAAATAAAAAATAATCTTTTTTATTAAAAAAAACAGTAAAAAAGATACACCCCAACCCCTACCTGCCCCCTCCCCATGCCCCCTATGCCAAAAAAATGTAAAAATAAATAAATTTTTTAAAAGCTTTTTTACCACCCACCCCTAATCACTTTTCTTTATTTTATGAATGATCATTTTTTACCCATATTATCCATTTAACTACGTACTTTTAAATGGGTAAATATGATTATAATTCATTTTTACCCAATTTTATATGAGTTGGGTACCCAACCCATTTAAAATGGATAAATATGAATGGATACCCATATAAATTACCCATTATGCCACTTCTAGCTGCTACTAATCTACAAAACACTATTGATGACACCTTTTAAGTAGACTCAGGAGCAAGCAGTCATATGACATATAACTCAAGTATTCTAACTGATCTTAAACAGTACAATGGACTAGATAAAATCATTGTTGGGAATGGATCAAAGTTACACATAACACATGTTAAGAACATATCAAGATCAAGCCTAAATTTAAGAAGTTCTTGTAGTTCCTAAGATTAATAAAAATGTACTCTAGTTAGTAAACTTGCAAAGGATAATTGTTGCACTCTTGAATTTAATGAAACTAACTTAGTTGTAAAGGAAAATAAGTCAAGGACACTGCTAGCCAAGGGAATTAAAAGGACTGGACTCTATGCTTTGAAAGATAACAATCTCTAGGCTATAACTACTACACACAATTGGAACACATCAGAAAACATGTGGCATACTAGATTAGGACACCTTAGTTTAAAATCTTTAAAAGTTTTGAGTAGTAATAGTTACATTAATGTTAGAAGTTGCAATAAAATGCCTACTGTTTGTTCTAGTTGCCAGATGGGCAAGAGTTGTAAACTTTCATTTGGTTTGGGAAATAAAATTAAGAAGGAAGCTTTATTGAATTTTTATTGTGACTTGTGGGGACCTGCTCTTGTTGAATCTTCTCAACATATGAAATATTATGCCATTTTTGTAGATAAACACAAGATATACATGGATTTATCCACTGAAAAAAAAATCTGAATTTTTTGAGGTTTTTGTGAAATTCCAGAAAATGGTGGAAAAATAATTTTCTAAAGAAATTAAAATATTTAAGTGTGATGGAGGTGGTGAGTTTATCAAAACAAACTTCATCAAGCATTCGGAAGATTGTGGCATCGTGAGACATATTTCATTTAACACACCTGAACAAAATAGAATTTCAGAAAGAAATATACACATATTTTGGAGATTGTCTTAACTCTACTACTTCATTGTAACCTACCTTTGTTTTCACGTGTTGATCCTTTCTTCGCTGCAGTGTTCCTCATTAATAGACTACCATTTTCAGTCCTAAAGACGGCGACTCCATTTGTTAAGTTGTATGGAGAGCAACATGATTACAAAAGTCTAAAGGTGTTTGGATGTAGATGTTATCCATATATCAAGGGTAGCAAAAATTGTAGTCCAAAGACTTACCCTTGTGTGTTTTTAGGGTACATCAACTTACAGAAAGGATATAGATCATCCCTCTACAAGAAGGGTGTACGTAGACTTGTGGCCAGGGGATTCTCTCAACTTGAAGGGATATATTTTGAAGAAACATTTAGCCATGTGGTTATAACCACAACTATTAGGGTGGTTCTATCCATCACAATCATCTCAAAGTGGGAAGTTAAGCAACTAGATGTCAAAAAAATTTCCTCCATGGTTTCCTACAAGAGGAGGTAAACATAAGTCAACCTCATGGATTCATTGATCTCAGGTATCCTCAACATGTGTGTCTACTTATAAAGGCATAGTATTGTATCAAACAAGAACCAAGAGCCTGATTTGATAGGTTTAGCATGCATCTCCTACACCGTGGTTTCATTTGTAGTAAGGCATATCCCTCATTATTTACTTTGCAAACTCAAAAAGCACCAAATTTCTCTCGTTATATGAGGATGATATTATTTTCACAGGAAGTTATAAATCACATGTCTTAGAGTTTGTTCTACAACTTGGGAAAGTGTTTTGTTATGAAAGATCTTGACTATTTACACTTCCTTCTAGGAGAATAGGTTAAGTATTTTGAAGGTGAAATTCAGAAATTAGAGTAAGTATGTTGTTGGGCAACTGGATAAGACAAAGATGACTTTGGCAAAAGCTGTAGCCACTCCTTTATCTAAAAAACATGGTTTACAAGAAGCTGTGGGAAGTCTTGTAGATACATCCTTATACAGAATGATAGTAAGGAGTCTTCAATACTTGACACGGACAAGACCTGATATCACTCATGTTGTGATTTGAGGAAGCCCGTCTATACAAAGTCCAAAAATTGAACTGTAACACCTTATATTCGAGAAAGGGCATAATGGCAGTTTTCAGAAGTCCTTTTTGCCATCCGACGTAGGCCAACAACGGCCCGTTAAGTGGACCACAAACTGTAGGTTTGGTACGTGGATGGGCACCCAAAAAGGGCCCAGACGACCTCAAACCACGGCCTGGACCAACGAATCATCGTTGGGTCCAAGGTCCGTGGTTCATTACCCGAAATCCAATTTTTTAAATCAGACGATGGTTGTGCAGGACAAATCGTCAGTCAAATCATGGTCCATTGGTCAAAATTCATCGATGGTAGGTCGGTAGTTATATGAAATTAAGTATAAATTGATGGAATTATATGAAATTATGATGAACTTCTATGAACCCATGCCTAACTCATGTTTCCTAGACATTGATGATTGAAAGTGGGTTTTGAACCTTGAAAGGTGAATGATGTAATTATGCATGTTCTTATGAAATTTATGTAAATGTTCTAAGGATGCTTTGAGAGTGAAGTATCAATGATAATGTTGTTGTTGTGTTGTTGAAAGGATTTTCTCATATACATATCTATGCATGATTGTGAAAGGTATTCTAACATAATAAGGGTTCCTAAGGTTGAAAGGTTGTTCTAACCTAAAATGAACCAACGATTAAGGAATTATGTTAATGTTGAGGCAAGAGGCGATTACTCATGCTCTCTATTGAATGGCAAGAGGTGATTCCCCATGTCATGTGATGTAAGAACAAGAGGCGATTACCCATGTTCCTCTATGAGCTATGATGAATAAAATTAAGAACTATTTCATAGAAGTTAAGCTTAGCACCGAGTGGACAAGTAGCGATTACCCAAGTCCTGTACCTATGTGGCCCCATAGGATTGTCTAGAATGACATTAGCTAGTGGATCCACAATAGCAAGAAGTATGTGGTCCTTACCGTGGCAAGTAGGACACCCCTTTACGGTGTGGGGTAGACACCAAATTCTATGTCACTAGCTCACATAGTCTTATATGTCGGTTAAGGCTACTTTCCACAAATAACCAAATGTTATGATAAACCAGGGTTACTTCAAGGAAGTATCGTAAGTACGTTTTAAGATGATGTTCACTTGATTGATCATGGTTTATTGACTTATGGTTTCTAACTCTCAAGATACGTATTTTAGCTTGATCATTCCATACTTATGAAAATTTCCCTTTTTAGAATGATTTAAATGTTATATGCATGGCTATCATATTGGTACATTTTTTTGTACTAACGCATACCCTGGCCTACATTTCCCCAAATGTAGGGTCCAATAGTCAAGGTTCTCAGTTTTGTGGCTAAAGGTTGACTTGAGAGATTTGCGAGCTTTGTTGAGTCCTCATGCTTTGAGGACGGATCTTCATTGAGGCTTTTAGTATTATTTCTTATTTTAAATTTTGGACATGATGTATGGTCTAGGACCAATTTCATTCTATTGTACTAAATGGCTATTGAGATGAAGTGTTTAGACATCCGCTTTACATTTATAAAACCTTTGAGACAAGATTGTATTTCTTTACCTCTTTTTTTCTATGTCTTATGTTATGTATACTAAGTGGCTTGTATGAGGCCTCTCGGGGTCCTATACGTCATGTTACATCTAGGGTGTACCCCTAGGTCGTGACAAAGGTTGTATCAGAGCACAATGTTAAGAATGGTCGTAGGATGTCTCATAAGCCACGTCAAGTAGAGTCTTGTTCATAAGTGTGAAGTGTTCCACATTTATGAATGAGAGGCTACGAGATGTTTAGGAAACTACACTTCTTTCATTCCTCTAAAGTCGTGTGATAGAGTTTAACCCTATAAGGTCTCTCTCCTAATCCTTATCTGATGCTCTATAGGATATGGCTACTCGAAGAGCTTATGCTAGAAGGAATAGGATGGAGAATGTGGAACAAGAAGTTCCTTCTCAAGCTCCTCAAGCTCTGGTAGACCATTTGGCCGAGCAAGTGATCAATTCGGAGTTTAGGGTTGCTTTTCAATTATTGGCTCAAACCATGACGACCTAAGCCAATCGGGAGGTTGTGGTCCCCGTGAACCCAAATGTGGGTACGACGACATCTAGAGTGGGGGACTTCACTAGAATGAATCCTCCAGAATTTCATGGTTCTAAGGTTGAGAAAGATTCTCAAGAGTTCATTGATGAGGTTTACAAGGTGTTGATGATCATGGGAGTGATGTCGGTGGAAAAGGAAGAGTTGGCCGCTTATCAACTTAAGGGTGTTGGTCAAATTTGGTTCAGTCAATGGAAAGAAGGGAGACCGAAAGATGCGAGTCCTCTTGATTTAGAAAAGTTCAAAGCTTCTTTCCCCTTGAGATGAAGAAGGCAAAGGTGCTTGAGTTCATCAACCTTCGTCAAGGAAGTGTGAGTATGAAGGAATATTCTTTGAAGTTCATACATCTATCTAGATATGCTCTCACTATGATTGCTGACTGATGAGTCTGAGATTTGGACTCATTTAGGGCTTTTTTTGATAGTTTTAGTATCCTCAAATGCCTAATTTATGCTACAAACTAATGTTAATGCCTTGATTTTCAGGTATATGGATTGAGGAGCAAATCAAGGACACTAACAGGCAAAAAGGAACAAAATAAACTGAAGATGTGAAGAAAGACGAACCTGATGATCGCTTAGAGCACTTGGTGAATCACCGAGTGGCTATTTAGACAGCATAAAGTTCCAGTGTGCCTGCCCTGAGAGAAGAAACCAAGTCGACGATAGGAAAGGGGTAGTGGGTGAATCGCCGATCAGTTTCGCGAAGGAAAGAGTGATCACCTAAAGTTACAGAACTTGAGGATGCTGAGAGCCAATACAAAAAGGTGATAGAATAGAGCGATGGCCTGTTCGCCGAACCACTCGGTGAACCGGACTTACCTCGCCTAATGGCCCTTCATGGATAATTTTTTGCACCTATAAATTGAATTTTGAACTATTAATTTAGTAGTTCTGGAAGTTCTATTCCTGAGATTTTAGCGTACTACCATTTTAGAATAGTTTCCTAATAGACTTGAAGGCTTTTTGACACTCAATTTGGAGATTTTGCAAGTGGGTTACTAATTTTCTTCAAATTAGAGCATTGTAAAGGGTTGAATACCCTTACCCAGTTGATGGATAATCGATTTGGTAACCGTTTTTATCTTTTTATGATGTTCAGCTAAAACCCAATTCTTGAGTTGTGATCAAGTGATTATGGGTTGAATTGGTTTATAGGTATTGTTAATTACTAGTTTAAATGCTATATTGAAGTGGGTTTAATCATTAGCCGTGGTTTAATTTATGAATTGTAGTTGCAAATGCAGTTCAAATTTTGTGTTCTCAACTTACTCGAGAGAGAAGTTTTGGGGCTAAGGCTTGTGATTAATGGTTTGTAGGTATTGGGTTGATTTGTCAGCTCGAGAGAGTGAATCCTAAATCCAATCCTACACATCTTACTCGAGAGAGAAGATGTATTAAGGTTGTGGGCTGATTTTTATTGCTATGCCTGTTAATATTCGATAGAAATCACTTGAAGCAGAATAGTTTTTCGAGAGAAAGCTATTTCACCTATAGTATAGCCTACCCACTGATATTTAGCTATTTATTAGTAGTTTCAATTACCCATATAGCGAAATATACCTATAATCGATCACATCTCGAGAACTCCTCTCCTTATTGTTATTTCTTCATTGTTTGATTACGTTGTAGTTGATAATTGCAAACCAAAACCCCGTATTGGACATTTGTGTCACTCTTTTTGAACTAGTTATACGTCTTTTCCGATAATATCTATTCTTATAGCTAGTTAGATCACATTAATACTTCATAATGGAACTTTGAACACGTACCACTCCCTATGGGTTCGTCCCCAACTCTTCGTTGGGTTTTATACTGCTTAACGATTATTCACATCTAGAATTGGATGAGGTGTGCTTGAAACGTTAATCAAAATGGCACAGCTATAGGGGAGTGGTGTTGTTTTAAAATTCTTTTATCAAAGTTGAATTGTGATCTTTTTGGCTGTAGTTGAATCAACTTACTTTGGTTTATGGTTTTGTGTTGCTTGTGTTGAACATAGGAGGAGATGAGCGTAAACGAAAGTAATGGTAGCCAAGTGGGCCACCAAGATGACATTGGGAACCTCAATGATGTTAATGACCCAAACCAAGTGGGTGGTGTTGTGCCATTCGTTTACCTCCGGCTGAAGGAAATGTTGTTTTTCACATCACAAGCACAATGTTTCAGCTCCTACAGTTGAAAGGACTATTTAGGGGGACTGGCTCATGAGGATTCCCATGAGCATATCAGGAACTTTGTGGATGTATGTGGACCGTTCTCATTTAAGAATATATTGCATGAATCGGTCCATCTTAGGTTGTTTCCGTTCTCTTTGATGGGTGAATTTACCAAATGGTTGGCTGAGTTATCGAGGGACTCTATCACCTCTTGGGATGAGTTGACCACATCATTTCAAGTGCGATTCTTTCCCCATTGAAGATGATGACTCTAAGGGATGACATCCAAGGTTTCAAACGCTTGGAAAGTGAGCCAATCCATAAGACATAGCTGAGATTTAAGAAGTTGGAGCTTCAATACCCAACTCATGGACTTCCACATAATATGCTGCTGCAACACTTCTATAGGAGCCTCGATTCGGTAAACAAAGAAGTGGCTAATCAACTTTCTCCGGGTGGCACTACAAAAAAACAACTTTTAACGGCAATAAATATAGACACTAATAAAGAGTGCTAAATTCTTTAGCGGCATTACTTAAATGACATTAAAACAAATGTCGCTAACAGCTTTAGGGACATATACAAAGAATGCTAATTTTCGTTAAAAATACATATTTAGCGGTAATTAAGAATTAATTGCCGCTATTGATCATTTTTTATGTAGTGTGGTATAATGCAACTGCCCTATGCAGTAGCATCCCAACTCCTTTATTGCATGACCAAGATCAACAGGGCATGGTTTACTCGTGAAGACCAACTCTCTGCTCTCACTTTCAAAATGACAAAAGAGCAGATCGAGAAGGATCAAGAGAGAGACCAAAACATGGCCAAAATAATGACCCAGCTGGATATCTTGGTTAAAAATGTCATGGGTTCTGGTGCAAAAAGTGTTAATGTTGTGGGTGTTCATGGAGTAAACCCCGATGAAGAAAAATTTGAAGCGCTGTACAATAAGAAAGTGAACTTCCTAGCCAACCAAGGAGGAAATTATCATGCAAACTACCCAAGACCGGGTGGAAATCAAGGATGGAATAGAGATGACGGATAGAGAGGCCGTGACAGAGAATGTCGTGATCGTAATACCACTTGAAAGGAAAGAGAGAGGGAGAATGATAGGTATGTTCCTCCCCATGAGCGTCAAAAGCCCAAAGAATCTGAGGGTAGCCGTATAGAAGATATGCTCTCATGCATTCTCAGACAAAGTGTTCAAAGAAATGAAAGAGGATGTCTCGACTCTCAATCAGATGGTGACCTCTCACTCAGTCTCTATTAAGCAGCTGGAGACCCAAATGGGTCAAATTTCTTCACATTTGAATCCAAGTCAACAATGGGAGTTGCCTAGTGACACAATGGCAAACCCCAAAAATGAAGCTTGATTTGGTATCCTCGTCATACCACGACGTAAAATAAGGCGCTTCTTGGGAGGCAACTCATGTTTTCAGTGCTTTAGTTTTTGATTCTGAATAACGGGTGTTGAGTGTGTAGGTTAAAAGGTGAAAAGTGTTGGAAATTGGGTGTTTTGGTGAGCAAAAGTCTATTGGGTGACACGCTGAACAAGTCGGCGTGCTCTGACTTTGTCCACCGTTTGAACCACCAAGCTTGAAGGAGCACTCTGTAAAAATTGGTGGACTAAAAATATAATTGGCGACTCACCAAATAGGTCGGCGAGCCCGACTTTATCCGTCGTTTGAACCCCCAAAATTGCTGAAAGTTCTGTAAAACTCGACGAGGCAAATACCTCTCGGCGTATCACCGAGTTGTTCGACAAAGTGACTTACTTCGCCGATGGTGCCACGAACTGAAAGGTTTTAAGGCTAAAATCCTTCATATTCTCTCATTTTCAACTCTCGTACTCTCTCACCCATTAATTAATTTTCAATATTTTACTTTTTGCCCATAATTTTGTGTGATTTTGTTCTCGGAATTGTAAATCTTTGCCGCCTAGCTGTTCAACTTTGATATTCAGCATACATGTTAGTTGTCCGTAATCTAAGTTTGTGGTTGAACTCAAATACAATAAGTAAATTTGTGTTGATATGTGCTGGGTAATTATTTTAATCATATTTTATGTGTCGGATTTCCCATAATTTGTGTGAACTTGTGCCTAAAGGCTTAAATCAATCGATTTCCGTGTTTTGAGCGTTAAAATTTGTTCTAAATTGTTGGGTTACGGTAATTTTGTAATAGGTCTAGTTGGGTGAAGTCTAAGTAACCCCGAGTTTTTCTAAATGACATAATTTGCCCAATGATAGAGATTTGACGTCATTCTTAAGGGAAAAAGTCATCAAATGGACAAATTTGGCCAAATTAGGGGAAGTTAAGTACCCTGAGGGCATGGGTGGTATGGGTCTTGTTCTAGTTGCATAGTGCTTGTGTTTGATTTTGAAGTTGGGGGCATCAGGTTTATTTTGAATTTTAGGGTGGAAAACTGGTACGTTGGGCCGTTTGGCGAGCTTCGTCGAGCTCACCGAATTGTTCGGCGGTTCACCGAAGTCCCCCTCAAATCACCTTTAATTTTGAAATTTGGATGATTTCATTTTGTAACTTTCGGTGAGATACCTGAGCTCGCCAGTTCACTCGGTGACTCGCAGAAAGGCCTTCTTGATCGCCCTTTCTACACCCCTAACCCTTAAAATACATTGTACCTTTCGACGGGCTACCCCAAGCTCACCGATTGGTGCCGGTGATTTGACGAATAGCCCTAAACATCGCTGACATGCCTTGATTCTGAAATTCTTTCATGTCGGTACTTTCGGGGAGCCCGATCTGGCTCGCCTAAGTGACTCGGCGACTGGTTCGGCTAGTCTTTCTGCAAGTTAATATCTAAACTTTTCTTGGACTGTCTCTAACATTTTTCTATGTGTTTTCCATATATGACTAGACCCAAAGTGTTAGGAATAGACATGCCGCCCCGCAAACGGGCAAGTGGACTTGTGATAAATGAGGATGCAGATGGATGTAAGGTAAAAACATCAAAACTCCCTTCAAAGGGTGGAAAAGGCACAGGAAAAGGGAAGGCGCATGTGGTAGAGTCATTGGAGGTCAGCTCCGACAGTGAGGGAGTCTACGAGACTCACCTCACCTCATCAGACAATGAGAGATTCCCAGGACTCTCAGGCTGCCATCTCTGAGCTTGAGGATGACTACCTTTTACATGCCTGGAGAGCAGAGCTTCTCTCCAAGGGTATGCATGATCCGTCTCGGATTCGAGTGCCTCAGACTCCTCCTCCTCCCCCAGCTTCAACTCAGACTGTGGTCCCAGTGCCACCTATATAGGGTCCTCCTCCCCGGTCTCTAAACAAAGTAAAGGTCGAGGGACTGAGGACTATCTTTGAGGAGAAGAGGTTGTCCATAGATGGTGTGGTGGATAGGTATCTGGAAATATGCCGCACCCTCAAGTCATACAATTTTGAGATTTTCACTAAGCCCCGGGGTCTCTATATTCCTATCTAGGTTCGCGAGTTCTACCCAGCTTATGGAGATTTGGTTCCACAAGGAAAGAGGAAGGCCAATACCTTCAAGCCAGTGGACTATGTGGTTGTCCGAGGGCAGAAGGTGAAATGTGATAGTGAGGATATAAATGATGCCTTGGGTTGCACTTATAACTTCAAAGATGACTACTAGAAAATGATCAAGACAACGATGTTGGAGGACATGAAAAGTTGGTTGGCCGCTCTACTCTCTGACGATACTCCTAAGTGGATTTAGATCGGAGTGCCAATAGAGAAGAAAGATCTCAATGTGGCAGTGCGGTATTGGTTCAGGTTTATTAGTAGCATAATCAAGCTGTCCCAGAATGAATCTATCCTCCGCCACACAAAGACGGCCTGTCTTGGATCAATTATTGCTGGGAGGAGACTAAATTTTGGTGCAATCATCAAGCAGGAGATGGACATGAGGGCTAAGTAGCGCCAGACTTCTCTCTCATTTCTGGTGTTGATCACCAAGCTGTGCAGACGGTCCCATGTTTCGCGGGATGAGAAGAAGGATGTGGAGGTGACTCCCACGTCTTCTACTAACATCCGGCGTATTGAGTCCGAGTATCTGAAGGATGAGGCTGAGAGAAGGACGGCAACTCCAGTGGATACATCCCCGGTAGTTGACATTGAGACATTACCTATAGAGGCAGTATTGCCTACTCCGTCCACTTGTACTTTAAGTACTTCTAGTTATGCCCCCTCTATGACTCTGAGTTCTTCTGCTGCTCCCCACCTCCTAGATCTACTGTTGGCACTACTGCGTCTCAACCCCCACTAACCAAGGCCATGTTGTTACGAATGGGGCAGCTAGCCCATTCTGTTGATGTACGGGTTGCCAGGCTAAAGTCTACAGTTCCTAGGATGATTGAGAGAGCTCTCACTGTTGCATTGACACTTCTCAAAGATTCTATTGATGGCCTCACGTCAAGAATAGAGGTGTGTGAGCGAGGTCAGGGAGCTACTCATGAAGTGACGACCTTAAAGGCTGTAGTTACGGAGATGATCGAGGAAAGATGTGAACTAGCTGAAGTCCACTGATATGTCTCTGATTTATGTGACCGTGGAGATCCCTGATGACCTGGGCATAGATATTCCAGCCCATTTTGATGTGCCTCCAGCTCCCACTAGAGATTAGGTTAGAGCTGATGAGGCGGATGCGGAGTCTGAGGCTGAGATTGATGAGGAGCAGATTGGCGTTCAGGAGGAGACTGTGTTTGAGGGTCTAACTGAGTTAGAAGAGGCTATGGTACATTCTTTTGTTCAAGCCTCCTTGAGTGAATCTACTATGCAGGTTCTAGTGCAGCCCCAGCTGATGAGACACCGGGTACTATTGCCCCGAAATATGGAGTGACTGATATGCAGACTTCACCCCAGGCTTAGCCTGGAAGGATGACATTCTTACCTCCCTCTCTGTTGTTTTTACTGATTATTGTTGTTTTAGTTGCATTTGAGGACAACTGCTTCTTTTTGTTGGGTGGGGTGAGGTATTCCATACCTACTTCTTATGATTTTTTTGTGAATATTAGGCTGATTTTGTTGATATATATGCTTTGATCTTGACCTGGTGGATATTTTGGCTTATGGCCCCTGGTTATGGACAAAAATGGTTTTGGACAAATTTTAAAATTTTGCAACCTCTTTTGTGTGTGATTGTGGCTGTTCTTGTGCAAATTTGAGTATCATTTGTGATCAATATCGATGACTTGAATAGTGCTCTTAATTGAATGAAAGGAATGTTCGGCTACGATGAGGCCAATGAAGTTGTATAGACAATGTATGAACTTTTAGCATCTCGTTGTGACTAGCCGGTTATCGAATGAGACTCTTTTGATAACATTGTACGTTAGCTAGAAAGTGTGGAGTCTTGTTTGATATTAGTGCCAATGCCTTGTGTGATGAGATTACTTTGAACATTGTGTGTGATGACACCTAGAATTTGCCCCGTTGGTCTAGTTGATTGAGTGATGCAAGCACTTGAACTAATCTTAAGCAACCATTTTGAAGAGTGAAAACAATTTGACGTTATACCTCTTTCGTGGCCAACCTTGTGAGATGAGTGAACCTTGCTTCGCACATTTTGAGCCTTACCCTTTTTCTTGGAAGAAACTTCAACAATTGTGACCTCTCTTTATTCCATTCACCCATAACTTTCAGGAAGTGCAGTTTGTTTGAATAGCCAACTTAGGCCAAAATCCTAAGCTGGGGTGTGGTGAAAAGAGAAGGAAAGTCAAGAAATGTCAGAAATCCCCCTTTGAGTAATGGTTTTAAAAAATATGGAACCCCCATGTAAAAAAAAAAGAGAAAAGAGAAGAGAAAAGAAGCAAAGAAAAAGAACAAAAAAGTTGTTAAATAAAGCAGTGGAAATTAAAAAAGAAATGGGGTATCCGGTAGTTCCTATGAAGTTGCATAATAGGGTGGATTATGAGTATGTTTGAAATGTTAAATAAAAGGAGGAAAGTGATGTTCAAACAAAACTTCATGAAGGTAGAAGCCACTAAGCCTAAATGACCATTCCATGACACTCAGCCTCGTTACAAGTTGTGAAAAGACCTTTGTGATCTTGAGTGAGCTGAAACGAATGTTGATTGAAAAATAAGGGCAAACTTACGGGTGAAGTCATGCATGTGTTCATCTTTGTTAGTGTGAGAGTTGTATGTGATTCTGGAACTTTAAATTGTTAAGAAATTGTGTGTGAATATGGAATCATCTTTTTTGTGAGGGCATTTCAGCACCTTTGTCAAGCTCGAACTTGCATTTGAAGCAAGTATTGTGAACTTGAGCATCTTTGATAATGGTGAGTCACAATTTGAATCTTTGAGTACACAACTGATCATTGCATGTGTAGTTTGAACCTTGTTGTTTACATTCATGATTGAGTCTTATGCAGCACTGTTTGATACAACCTTTTGAACCACTTATCTTGAGTTTTAGTTGAGGACAAGCAAAAGTTTAAGTTGGGATGTTCTGAGTGCGAGATTTGGAGTTATTTAGGGCTTTGTTTTGATAGTTTTATTGTCCTCAAATGCCTAATTTATGCTATAAACTGATGTTCATGCCTTGATTTTTCAGGTATATGGATTGAAGAGCAAAGCAAGGACACTAGCAGGCAAAAATGAACAAAACAAACTGAAGAAGTGAAGAAAAGAGAGCTTGATGATTGCCAAGAGAACTTTGCGAACCGTTGAGTGGCTATTTAGACTGCATAAATTTCCAGTGTGCCAGCCCTGAGAGAAGAAACCAAGTCGGCAACATGAAAGGAGCAGTCGGCGAATCGTTGATCAGTTGCGCGAAGGAAAGACTAATCACCCAAAGTTACAGAACTTGAGGATGTTGAGAGCCAATACAAAAAGGCGATAAAATAGAGTGATGGGTGGTTCGCCGAACCACTTAGCGAACCTGACTTACATAGCCTAATTGTCCTTCGTTTCTAATTTTTGGCAACTATAAATTAAATTTTGAACTGTTAATTTAGTAGTTCTGGAAGTTCTATTCTTGAGATTTTAGCTTACTTCCATTTTAGAATAGTTTCCTAATAGACTTGCAGGATATTTTAGACTCAATTTGGAGATTTTGCAAGTGGGTTACTAATTTTCTTCCAATTGGAGCATTATAAAATCTTGAATACCATTACCCAGTTGATGGATAATCGATTTGGTAACCATTTTTATCTTTATATGATGTTCGTCTAAAATCCCAATTCTTGGGGTGTGATCATGTGATTATGGGTTGAATTAGTTTATGGGTATTGTTAATTACTAGTTTAAATGCTATATTGAAATGGGTTTAATCATTAGCTGAGGTTTAATTTATGAATTGTTATTGCAAATGCAGTTCTAATTTTATGTTCTCAACTTGCTCGAGATAGAAGTTTTAAGGCTAAGGCTTGTGATTAATGGTTTGTAGGTATTGGGTTGATTTGGGTTCAGCTCGAGAGAGTGAATCCTAAACTCAATCCTACCTATCTTGCTCGAGAGAAAAGATGTATTAAGGTTGTGGGTTGTTTTTAACTGCTATGCTTGTTGATGTTAGAGAGAAATCACTTGAAGCAGAATAGTTGTTCGATATAAAGCTATTTCACCTATAGTCTAGCTTACCCACTGATATTTAGCTATTTATTAGTAGTTTCAATTACCCATATAGATAAATTTACCTATAATCGATCACATCCCATGAATTCTTCTCCTTATTGTTGTTTCATCATTGTTTGACTGCATTGAAATTGATAATTGCAAACCAAAACAACCCATTGGACATTCGTGTCACCCCTTTTGAACTGTTTATACGTCTTTTTTGATAATATCTATTCCAATAGGTAATTAGATCACATTAATACTTCATAACTGAACTTTGAACACGTACCACCCCCTGTGGGTTCGACCCCAACTCTTCGTTAGGTTTTATACTTCTTAATGATCATTCACACCCAGAATTAGATAAGGTGTGTTTGAAACGTTAGTCACTGACCCTAAGGAAAGGATGAGTAAGTTTATTTCGGGTGTGTCCAAAATAGTGGTTAAAGAATTTCGTACCGCCATGCTTGTTAATGACATGGCCATCTCTCACCTCATGGTTTATGCTCAACAGATCGAAGAGGAGAAACTTAAGGAAAGGTCTAGGGAGACAAAGAGGGCTAGAACTGGTGATGGTAATTTCTCTCATGCAAGGTCTGATGGACATGGTCGTTCTAGATTTTGACAAAAGTTTTCCGGTCAAGGTTCCTACAATGCTCTTACTAGGTTCAACAAAGAGAGGGAGTCTAATCCTAAGCTCCAAGGAGGGAATGGTAGTGGGTCCTTATTGCCTACTTGTGCTAAGCGTGGAAAAAAGTATAAGGGTAAATGTCTAGCGAGTTCCAAGGCTTGTTTTGGTTGTGGTAAGATGGACCACAAGATAAGGGATTGTCATTTAGTTGCTAAGAATGAAGGAGAAAATTGCTGAAAGACTCAACCTAATCCTTCATCCAATCCAAGTGGTTCGGGTCCAAATGCTCCCAAGCAAAACATATTATATGCAGTTTAGACTCGTGGTGATCAAGAGGGTTCTCCCGATGTAGTTAACGGTATGTTGGAAGTCTTCCAACTTGATGTTTATGCATTACTTGATTCCGGTGCTACCTTGTCTTTTGTGACACCATATATGGCTATGAGGTTTGATGTTCTTCCGAATGTGTTACTAGATCATTTTCTTGTCTCTACTCCAATTGGTGACTCTGTTGTGTCTAAGAGGGTCTATAAAAAGTGTCTCATTTTTTTGTTCATAGAGTTACTCTTGCTGACTTGGTAGAACTTGATATGCTAGATTTTGATGTTATTCTTGGTATGGATTGGCTGCACTCATGTTATGCTTCTATTGACTGTAGAACTTGTGTAGTCAAGTTTCAGTTTCCGAATGAGCACGCGATAGACTGGAAAGGGGGAAAGCTACTTTTCCAAGATTGACCTTCGGTCGGGTTATCACCCATTAAGGGTGAAAGAGGATGACATTCTGAAGATGGCTTTTCGAACTCAATATTGTCATTATGAGTTTTTGGTAATGTCGTTTGGCTTGAATAATGCTCCAGAGGCATTTATGGATTTGATGAAAAGGGTGTTTAGACAATACCTTGACATGTTTGTGATAGTGTTCATTGATGATATATTGATCTATTTGAGAAGTGAGGATGATCACATCAATCATTTGAGGATTGCGTTACAAGTTCTCAAGGACCAACAACTATTTGCAAAATTTAGCAAATGTGAGTTTTGGCTAAGGTCGGTGGATTTTCTTTTGTCACATTGTTTCAAGTGAGGATATTGAGGTAGATCCTAAGAAGACGGATGCGGTTAAGAGTTCTCCTAGACATCTAACCCCTTCGAATATTTGAAGTTTTTTGGGTTTAGCTGGTTACTATAGAAGGTCTGTTGAGGGGTTTTCTCCGATTGCCTCTCCATTGACACCTTTAACTCAAAAGAAGGCTAAGTTCCTATGGTTCGAATCATGTGAAAAGAGTTTTCAAGAATTGAAAGATAGACTTGCTTCCACTCCGGTGTTGACTTTACCGGAAGGAGCTGATGTTTTGTTGTTTATTGTGATTCCTCGAGAATTGTGCTACAATGTGTACTGATGGAAAATGGGAAAGTCATTACCTATGCTTCAAGGAAACATAAGATTCATGAGAAGAGTTATCCTACCCATGACCTAGAACTAGCGGCATTTGTTTTTTGCCCTGAACATTTGGAGGCACTATTTTTATGGTGTTCATATGGATGTTTTCACCAACCATAAGAGTCTACAATATGTGATTAACCAAAAGGATCAAAATCTTTACCAAAGGAGGTGGCTTGATTTATTGAAGGATTATGACATAAGTGTTCTCTATCACCCCGGTAAAGAGAATATGGTGGCGGATGCTCTTAGTCGGTTATTTATGGGTAGTGTTGCTCATATTGAAGAAGGTAAAAATGAGTTGGTTTGAGATGTTCATAGATTTGCTCGATTAGGTGTTTATTTGGTAGACTCTACCAAAGGTGGTGTTATGGGTCACAATGGTTCAGAATCGTCTTTTGTGGTGGATGTGAAAGCCAAGCAAGGTATTTATCCGACTTTGGTGGAATTAAAGGAGGCAATTCTTAAGAAGTCCGTTGAGGCTTTCTCCCAAGGGGGGAGATGAAGTGCTTAGATACCAAGGCCATTTGTGTGTTTCTAATGTTGATGACTTGAGGGAACATATCTTGTCAGAAGGCAATAGTTCTTGGTATTTCATTCACCCGGGAGCCACCAAGATGTACCATGATTTGTGGAGATCTATTGGAGGAATGGGATGAAGAATGATATTGCGGAATTCGTGGCTAAGTGTCCTAATTGTCAACAAGTGAAAGTTGAGCATCATAAATTGGTAGGTCTGTCTCAAGATTTTAGCATTCCTACTTGGAAGTGGGAAGATTTAAATATGGTTTCATCGTTGGGTTGCCTCGCACTCGATGACAACATGACTCGATTTGGGTTATAATGGATGGAATGACGAAATCAGCTCATTTCATCCCCGTCAAGGTTTCTTATTCGGTGGAGGGTTATGCTAAGTTGTATTTGAGAGAGATGGTAAAGTTGCATGGAGTGCCTTTGTCCATTATCTTCGATCGTGGTACTCAATTCACTTATCAGTTTTGGAAATCCTTCCAAAAGGGTCTTGGTAATCATGTTAAGCTTAGTACGGCCTTTCATCCCCAAATCGATGGGCAAGAAGAGTGTACTATCCAAACTTTGGAAGATATGTTGAGAGCCTGTGTGATATATCTGAAGGGTAATTGGGATGATCACTTGCCTTTGATTGAGTTTGCATATAACAATAGTTATCATTCAAGTATTGGTATGGCTCCATTTGAGGCATTGTATGGTAGGAGGTGCAGATCTCCTATATGTTGGTTTGAGGTGGGTGAAGTGGCCCTAATAGGTCCCGAGATGGTACATGAGGCTATGGAGAAAGTTTTACTTATTAGAGAAAGGCTAAAAATAGCTCAAAGTTGACAAAAGTCCTATGCCGATGTAAGAAGAAGAGATCTTGAGTTTGATGTTCATGATTGGGTTTACTTGAAAATTTCTTCCATGAAGGGTGTAATGAGGTTTGGTAAAAAGGGGAAGCTTAGTCCCCATTATGTAGGCTCATATCACGTTTTGAAACGTGTTAGTAAGGTTGCTTATGAACTAGATTTGCCTAATAAATTTACATCAGTGCATCTAGTTTTCCATGTCTCTATGTTTAAGAAATTTGTTGGAGATCCAACATCCATAGTTCCCTTAAAAGGTTTGAGAGTTAAGCAGAATCTTTCCTATGAGGAAGTTTCGGTTAATATTTTAGACCGACAAGTCAAGAATTTGAGAAATAAAGAAGTTACTTCCGTGAAGGTGTTGTGGAGGAATTAGTTAGTTCAGGGTTCTACTTGGGAGGCCAAGGCCGATATGATGTCCCGATATACTCATCTCTTTCCTTCTATCCTTACTTTAGCTTGATGTAATGAAATCTTCATGGTTTAATCTTTTGGGTGTCATGTGTTCAGATATCCCCATGATTTCCTTATTTATGCATGTTCGTGAATAGCTTTAGTTTTGAGAAAATGCGTCAACTGGTTGAGTTTCACATGTTTATGTGGATTTGAGTATGAGTTGCATATAAACGTGATGATATGATGTTTTGAACATGTTTTAGCTTGGAGTTGAACTTTCCTCCTCGGATATGTGCATTTTTGTGATTGCATGCATATAAGGTTGTTAGGTTAAGTTCCTACCTTCATTATGATGTCTTGAATCTCATTCGAGGATGAATGATCCCAAGGGGGAGATAATGTAACACATCGGATTTGAGAAAGGACATAATGGCAGTTTTTAGATGTCCCTGGTCCCATTTTACAGAGGCTAACAACGACCCGTGAAGTGGACCAGGGACAGTAGGTCTGGTCCAGGGATGGGAACCCAAAGAAGGCTCAGACGACCTCGACCACGGCCTGGACCAACGGACCGTCGTTGGGTCCACAATTTATGGTTGAGGGTCCGTGGTTCATGACCTCAAATCCAAGTCTCTAAATCAGATGACGGTTGTGCAGGATGGACCGTCGGTCAAACCACGGTTCGTTGGTCAAGAGTCATCGATGGTAGGTCAGCAGTTATTTTAGGGGCAGTTGGGTCTTTTACTAATTATTTTATCCTAATACTATGTCGTTTTTCCTATGCCTAGAACCCATATATAAGTGTTTTAACGCTGAAATTTCCCAATGGAAAAACATTCTCTCATATTTGCAAAAGAGAAGATCAAGTCTCCTCTCAAAAATATATCTCTCTCTAGAAAGCATGAAGAAGAAGGATTCAACCTAGGGTTTCATGTCAAGTATCCATTCCTCCATTGAATATAAGCAATTGTCTTTGAGGTATGATAGTTTTCGTCCATGGATTCATTTTGTTCATGGAGTTCCCAAATTCTAGTATTTTCAAAGTTAGAACTTTCCAATTGAGTTAGGGTTTTCTTCTATGCTATGGGTTCTTCTAATTGTTGATCTAATTGATTGATTTATGATCTATGATGCATGAATTGAGTAAATCTCATGATTTTATGATGATCCCCCATGAATCCATATAATCCCCATGTTTTCCAAGTTTTGAGCATATAATGTGGGTCTTGGATTATGTAAGAAGATTAAATGAGATTAAGTATGAATTGATGGAATTATATGAAATTATGATGAACTTCTATGAACCCAGGCCTAACTCATGTTTCCTAGACATTGATGATTTAAAGTGGGTTTTGAACCTTGAGAGGTAAATAATGGAATTATGCATTTATCAAGTTTATGTAAATGTTCTAAGGATGTTTTGAGAGTGAAGTATCAATGATAATGTTGTTGTTGTTGTGTTGTTGAAAGGATTTTCTCATATACACATCTATGCATGATTGTGAAAGGTATTCTAACATAATAAGGATTCCTAAGGTTGAAAGGCTATTTTCACCTACAATGAACCAACGATTAAGGAATTATGTTAATGTTAAGGCAAGAGGCGATTACCCATTCTCTCTATTAAATGACAAGAGGTGATTCCCCATGTCATGTGATGTTAAAAGGCACCCATGTTAAAACAAGAGACGATTACCCATGTTCCTCTATGAGCTATGATGAGTAGGATTAAGAACTATTCCTTGGAAATTAAGTTTAGCACTGAGTGGACAAGTGGAGATTACCCAAGTCCCGTACCTATGTGCCCCCATAGGATTGTCTAGAAAGACATTAGCTAGTGGATCCACAATAGCTAGAAGTTCATGGTCCTTACCATGGCAAGTAGGACATCCCTTTTCGGTGTGGGGTAGACACCGGATTCCATGTCACTAGCTCACATAGTTTTATATGTCGGTTAAGGCTACTTCCCACAAATAAGCAAATGTTATGATGAACCAGGGTTACTTCAAGGAAGTATCGTAAGTACGTTTTACAATGGTGTTCACTCGCCTTGTTCATGGTTTTATGTCGCATGGTTTCTAACTCTCAAGATACATGTTTTAGCATGATCATTGCATACTTATTAAAATGCCCCTTTTAGCATGATTTAAATGTTATATGCATGGCTATCGTACTTGGTACATTGTTTTTTACTAACGTATAACTCTTGCCTACATTTCCCCAAATGTAAGGTCAGATAGTTAAGGTTCTCAGTTTCATGGCTAGAGGTTGACTAAAGAGATTTCCGAGCTTTGGTGAGTCCTCATGCTTCGAGGATGGATCTTCATTTTGTTGTAGTCTTTTTTCTTATTTTTAGTTTTGGACATGATGTATGGGCTAGGCCCATTTCAATCTATTGTACTACATGGCTATTGAGACAAAGTGTTTAGACTTTTGCATTACTTTTATAAAACCTTTGAGACAAGAAATTTATTTCTTTACCTCTTTTGTTCTATGTCTTATGTTATGTATGCTAAGTGGCTTGTATGGGGCCTTTTGGGGACCTATACGCCATTTTATATCAAGGGTGTACCCCTGGGTCATGACATGAACATCTTCAAGGAATAAAAAGGATTCTCAGTGTAACATCTCGCAACTAGAAAGAACTAGAAGGAAGTTTAAAATCTGGAAATAGTTATTTTTGAAAGTATAAGGAAATCTGGAAAAATTTTAAGTTATAGTGAGTTTTGGTCAACTTCAAACGACCATAACTCCTAGCTCAGGTTGAGTTAGGTGTAGTTCTAGATATGGTTAGAAAGCTCTTGGAATGATCTTTCCAACGCCGCCAATTTTCTGTGATTTCGACTTCGTATGAGTAAGTTATGCCCTTTGGAAGTTGGGTTGTTGGATTAAGGAAGGTCTAATCTAGATTTTGGAAGGGTAATTTAGTCTTTACCTTACCTAATTATTCTAATTCGTTTTTAGGAGATTAATTGGGGTAAAACCAGATTTTGGTCAGTTTAGAAAACTTAGAGTTCAAGCTAGGGCTTAGAGAAAAGAGAAAAGAGGAGAAAGGAGAAGAGGAAGCAAGATTCGTCGATTTCATCAAGGATAGCTTGTGGATTTCGTCGGAGGTGATCCCTAAAAAGGTATGTGAGATCACATAGCGTTGGGTTAGTTCACTCATGTGCCAATCATGATTTAATTCAGCGAATTTAAGTCTTTGAAGGTTTAGAAATTGAGTTCTTGATGAACATTGTTGAAGGTTTTCTTGAATTCTTGTGGGTTGTGTTGATTGAAGTTTCTTGTAATTTGATTCATGTTTCTGGGTGTAATTTCGGGCGCCGCGCCAGCCAGTGTGTCCCAAACCACCCCTGAATGTTGAGGGGGCGCCTCTCAGAGCACCAGGGACGCCAGTTCTCCCAATTCGTTCCCCATCTTTTCGTACTTGTTCCTTAGCAATGTACCTATGTTTTCTAGTTAATTCCAACACTCTAAGGTAAATATAAACATCATGAAATCATCCATAAACATGATATCATGAACCTTGAATCCATAATCCAATTCAAGGAAGCTTAGGATCAAAGTCAAGAGAAGTTAAGAATCAAGTCTAGAAGTTAAGAAGCAAGTCAAGCAAAGTTTTTTTATAGTTTTCAAAAGTCTCTAACAAACGTTTCAACCTTGTTTTAAGTCTTAAGTTTCATGTTAAGCAAAGAGTAAAGAGTTGAGTTCATTTCTCAAAAATCTATAAGGGAACTAAGTATTCCCAAAGAGTTTATAAATGTTTTCACATTTGAGCAAGAAAAGGGAACATCGATTCCAAGAGAGCTTTTAAGCTAAGCTTTGAGTAATTATCTCAAACCAAAGAAAGAAGTTGTTTTAAAACATATGAGCTAAGTATATTTTTGGGAGTAGTATTGAGCACCGATATAGGGATGTGAGTTCATATTAACTCAAGTCTCCATAAACCATGTAGCCATCATTTGTATTAATGGGTCATACTCTTTATATGACCACATAAAGTTAAGCTAGTTGATCCACTAAGTTAAGTAGTTCTATATGACGGCAAAGTATAGGACAGTTTGGAAGCGTGATGGTAAGGACGTTGTATCACCACTTAGGCTCATGGTGGTGGTTGTCGGTTAGAAAATCTACCACATAAACTATATAATTTTATTATATGAGTAAAGTTGAGTTTGTTACTGCATTTCCTTTAACAAACTACGTTGTTTTTACTGTTTTATAAAGCTTTTCATATATTACATGTGTTCATTGCTTTATTCTGAGTTAAGTTATTCATGAGTTGAGAAGAGCCAAGGTAAGTGTTTCTTTCAAAATCTTTTCAAGCCTATGTATTGTTTAGCATTCCAACTCGCATACTCGTACATTCAATGTACCGATGCCAGTTGGCATGTATCGTCTTATGATGCAGACACAAGTAACTAGGATCGGCATCGCAGTGCACCGTTGATCCAGTGAGCAGTTCAGAGTCAATCGGTGAGCCTCCTTGCATTCCGGAGGATCTATTTTCATTGCTTTCTAGTTAGTTCATTAGGATGTTGTGGGGTTTGTCCCAACATCCATCTTAGTTGTTTTAGAGGCTTCATAGACAGTCAGATGTTAGTCCTTTGACTTTTTTCATTTTCATTTCTTATTGTTAAGACTTGGGTTGCCACTTTTGGCCAAGTTGAATGTTTAATCTTTAAAACATTCTAAGTTATTTTATTATTTAGTTTAGTTAAGTTCATTGATCATTATAGATATGAATATTGTCTTCTGCTGAGTTAAGTAAGCCAGGCCAAGGGTTCGCTTGGGGCCAGCAATGGTCTTCGAGTGCCATTCCCACCTAGGGTGTAGGCTCGGGGCGTGACACTCAGTTACATCGAAGGTACTCTACAATTTGGACTCTGAATTATTTCACAATCAATATGTAGGTTGTATGGATATTCAGATGCTGATTGGAGAGGTTGTACCACTACTATGAGATCAACTACATGCTATAGTATCTACCTAGGTGCAAATTGTATCTCTTGTACTTCCAATAAACAGACCACAATAGCCCGATATAGTGTGGCAGCTGAGTATTGAGCACTATCCTCCACTTAAACAGAGATGACAGGGATCATGTATCTACTTCATGATCTTGGGGTGTTCCTTCGATTTGTTACTACATTATATTGTGATAACTTGAGTTCCTTGTATATGACAGTTAGTCTAGTTAGGCATGCTAGAACCAAACATGTCAAAATGGACTATAATTTCGTTCATGAGAAGGTGGCTAGAGGACAACTTCTTACTCAGTTCATGAGGTCTAAGGATCAGCTAGTTGACATTCATACCAAAGCATTGACAAAACACGTCTTTGTTGGATTTCATAGCAAGCTAGGAGTTACGGTTCATCCACTCACTAGCTTGAGGGGTAGCGTTGAAGATGAAGGAAACTGATGATTGGAACATGTTGAAGGAATAGGTCCAAGGAAGGTGGTTGACGTGTTTATTGTTGTAGAGTTAGAGTCACAGTACGACTAGACTACTAAATCCTAACTTCTGTATGACTAAGTTGATGTATCATGTATGAGGCTAAAATTTACTAGGATAAGGTGTTTTATTTATAATAGTAATACTACTTATGTAAATAATATATTTATATTGTAGTAGGACTCCTAGTGTGGTTAGTATGTGACTCTTTTCCTATATAAGGTTACAATCCTTGATTTCTCTATACTTTATGTGAGAATTCTACACTCTCGCGGTCTTATTGTCGGTTAAATCTAATATCCCACAAAATGAATATGTTTCTTCAAAGCATTCTTATGTTTCTTATTTTGAAATGCATTGACTAGTTGAGGTGCCATGAAATCATAGCACATTTGACGCTCAAAACTAAGAATTAGTGCAGAAATCAAGCTTGTTTATGTGAATATGATGGTTTCTTTGATGATTGTATTGGTGAAGCATATGGATGCAAAAGATAGAAGAAGAATGGAAAATAAAACCCAAGTCTAAGACCATGAGACTCCATGCGAGTCGTGGTCCATTAGATGGGTCATCTAAGAGCTCATGGAAGAGAGGTAGTGAAGACAGTAGAGGCCTAAGTACTGCTTGAAGACCACGGAGCCCCAAACTGGTCGTGGTCCTATAGACAAGCCATCTTATGGCTCGTGAAAGAGAGGAAATGAAACCACTAGCTACCCAAGTGAAGGCGTAACTCCACGGAGAACTATACGGTTCGTGGTGCTTTTGACGAGTCGTCTACTAGCTCATGAAGACCACTAGTGAAGGAAGACCCACATTGTCTAAGTGTTGGACCACAGAGGGCCTGACGACCCATCTAAGCTTAGACCAACCATCACCCTGCCCATGAAGCTATGCGACAATGCAATCCTCTTTTGAGTAGGACTCTTTTTAAAGACTATTTTAATTACTTAAGTTTTGTTTTTTAATCATCATCGATTACATCGAGACATTCTATGCTTGGAGAAATGATAGCTTCCATTTTTGAACACTTTGCTTGGTCAATTACTTTGGATCAAAACTTTGTGTTCTTGATTAAGTGTTGACAATCAAGAGGCTTTTGGGTTGCTATTATTGCAAGTTTACTTTTTCATGCTTTCGATAATCGTTAGGGTAGGTTTTCTTGAAATAATGAGCGGCTAAGAACCACTACTAGGGTTGTGGGAGCCATGACTAAAACATAACTATGGATTCACATACGAGTAAGGTTTGATTGTTAATTGCATATGTTTATTCTACTTTCATAATGAATGCTTTCTAATGAGTGCACACATTAGAACTTGCCTGTATTTATCACTTGTTTGAGAGAAAAGTGATAATTAGGAAAAGTTAGAATAAAACTCCATTTACGTGTTTTGAAGATTAGAGTTCGAGAGAAGTTAACGTTCTTAACAAGTATGCAAGGGTAAACTTCATAGCACTTTAAGACTGAGAGAAAAAGAGTGAAAGTCATCTAATAGGGCTGAAAAGCGCTTAGATGTATCTAACTTTCTAGGAACATGTAATATTAGCAACGAATAGTTATTTGTATAGAATTTGAGAGTGAATTAAAGGTCAGGGGAACACAATCCTAGTCTCGTTAAATCAATTACCAAAATCTTGAAACTACTGTTTGATCTTGTTGACTGTTAATTTTTACTAAACAGTGGTTACTTGAACACAAACAACCGAACATTTACTTTCCAGAACTTACTGTTTTTGGAAATATCATTATAATTAAATAAAAGTGTCAATAAAGTTATTTCTGCAGTAAATTCCTTGTGGGATCGACCTCAACTCTTAATTGAGGTATATGTTTAGACGTATCATCATATCTTATGATTTATACGTTGTTTCTTTTTTAAGTCTTTAAATGTTCAAATGTTGTTCATATCTCATATGTTTAAACTCTCCATGCAATCATGGTTATTTATGCATATCACCCCATATTTAGTATATTCCATGTACTATTGCATACTTGTGCCTACATTTTCTCATTAATGTAGCGCCCGACACTCCTACCTCTCACAGTAGTTGCTTGTTGATCATTCTAGCGGATTCAAGAGTTGGTGAGACCTCATGTTTCGAGGACTAAGACACATGTACTTGCTTTATGTCTTTCTAGTGTTTGGATGATGTATGCATGGGTTATGTCCCAACTACTCATTTTGATATTTTAGATGGCTTGTTGAGACTATGTTAGACTTCCGCTTTGGCAAACTCTTTTTGGAATATGAAAATGCTACTTTTGAAATCTTTATTTCTGTTATCTTGTATGATGTTTGATCAGTGGCTTATGTAGGTTTCGTTGTTCTGTATGCCATGTTACACCTAGGGTATACTTTGGGTCATGACATTGGGGTGTTCCCCAGTGTGATCGTGTGTGTTCTTAGTGATTTCACCCCCTCTTGAGTTAAGAATTCATGATAGTGTTGACTTTGGTCAATACTTTTTAGTTTCGAGCGTCGGATGGGAATTATGTTAGTTCAATCACATCTGTAACATTGAGTTTAATCTAGTAGGGTGGTGTTTGAAGGTTTCTGGGGCCTTACGTTGAATTTTTGATGTTTGGGTGAGAAGTTGAGTTTTAAGCCTTAAGAGTGGTTCGGACGGTCAATCTGTAATTTGACCTCTTTTTGTAAATCCAATGATTTCAGTCTGGAATGTCGATTTTAGTGGGGTAGCATATCCCCTTTTTTTAATCACCTTACAACGATTTTTGAGAGTCTCATTGGAAACTTGGACTAAGGCCTTTTCTGTTTATGGTATTTAGTGAAGGGGACCACGATCTCAGGTCCCCTAGCATGTTCATGGGAGGAGGGTGCATGAGGCACTGCGTTTGTGAGATGAGTAGGCCGCGTTAACGAGTGAACAGGCCGCGTTATCGAGTGAATAGTGATCCACGATTATGGAGATGTTCCCACATTCGTGAGCCTATGTGGCCTTGTGGGCTACATTCGCGAACCCCAATTTTTAGACCTGGATAGAACCCAATTAGGTATTTATCTCATTTTCAACCATAAATTCCTCTTGGCTTTTGGAACTTGATTTCCAACTAAATATCTGATTTTACCTTTTTAGTTTCCGAAGTGAACCCCTATTTTAAATTTTATAAATATGAGTATCGTTGTATCGCTTTTGATGAACTCCTTTCATTCTTGATAGTTGAGGATCATTCCAGTGATTATGTGCTTGATGAAGTGCTTCGATAGGATTGTTAGAGTGATGTTACAACATTGAGGTAGGTTTGGCTATCCCAATTTTAGATTGATATGAGTAATTAACCTTTCTTAGGAAGTCAACTGTGAAATGACTAGTACCATCAGTCTTAGAAGTTGATAAATATTGACCTCTTTATTTAGTTCATACGATGCCTATTTGTGATGCTTAGCCTATGTGATGGATTGTGTGGTATCTGTAATTGTTGCAGTAATTATGTGATATTTGAGTAATTTCCTGAGCATGGGGCTATATGATTTATCTTTATATTTGACATTGGGATGCCCGAGTTAGGGACCTAGTTGATTTTTGAACATCTTAAAATGAAAGAAATATTTTCTAAGTTGTAAATATTATATTAAAATTGTTTCTTTCACTATCCCTATCATTTGAGAATATGTTTTCATGACTTGTTGAGTTTGGGAACTTAATACGAATTCAAACCCTTGAGAAAGAAAATATGCCACCTTACTTATATCTTTGACCATGAGCTAGGAGGCAAGTTGATGAGATATTTAGATTGGTATATGGACTGTGAGTACCCCATGGGTCCTTTTATGGAAGCTAAATGATCAGCAATGTGTATACGACATGTTGTGTGATGACCTTCGTACCACCACATCATTCCATCATATCATCATCACGTTGCATCACATTGATCATTTTTGTTGTGTCGTGTAACCTATTTATGCATCAATTTAAATATTTTATGTACCCTTATGTATCTACTTTATCCACGTCGTTCTATATAAATTGACGGCATCGATGCCAGAATGAGACTTTTCTATGTGCAGGTGGAAGAGTTTCATAGTTTATTTCTCAAGTCTATTTAGTTGATTATACTAAGTTGGTCTAACCTACTTAGTAAATGTGGATTGCACTCACCCCTACATTTGTTATCCCTTTGATGCAGATCCTAGTCAGAGTGATTCTCGTAGCAGTTGATTGGATCCAACAATGTTCTCTGTTTCAGAGTTGTGGTGCGATCCTTCTTTTCGGATTACCATTGGTCTACATCTATCATTTGATGTCTTTGCCCTTCCTTTCAAAAGCTTGAGATGTATTTCAAATTCTAGAAATGTATTAGGTCATTTATGCATATGCTTCCAGGTTTTGGGATATTCTTTGTTGTTTTTCTATCATTTGTGGAATGACTTGCCTTCAGGAGTCTCGTATGCGTTTTCTTAAGGTTTACACGCCATTTTTGGGGTTCTCGGGGTGTGTGTCATCATGACCTCAACTTTTGGATAGTGACAAATTGGTATTAGAGCACTAGGTTAACTGGTTCCGTAAGTTAAAGAGTTGGGTTATTTTCTTATCGGTAGTAGGCGTTCGTACTTATCTTTGAGAGGCTACAATATACCTAGTAGGTGAAATTATTTTTCTTTGATTCCTTTCCTCAGAATTATTCATATCAAGCGTTGCATACCTCTAATATATTCTCTCTGCGCAGATGTCGATGACTAGAGCAAGTACTTCAGAGGGCAAGGTTGTACAAACTACCCGAGCTCCAGTTCGTGGGTGAGACAGGGAACGCAGTAGAGTTAGGGGTTGTGGGCGAGCGATAGGGGCAGCATCTGGTTGAGGATGAGCTAAGGAGGCATCTTTGAGCCCATATTTGAGCACAATGATGCTATTGAGCAGTAGACTAAGGTGAGGGGACAATTCTATCCTCTTATGGTTCTCGACAACCCTCTAATGCTTCAAGAGTTTACTGTTAGAATATTGGATAGATTCGATAGTGCTCCAACTTCTGGTATCTATCCGGGAACTGCAGGTTCTATTACACTTGGTGCTAAATCGCCAGTTCAGGGGCTAGTTTGGGATTTAAGACTCTTGATTCAACTTCAATTCCCTCTTTGGCACATCCGAGATTTGAAGTTTCACCTATTTTTGTTAGTGCAACCATGTTTTTTGTGAGTAGAAAAGTTTTGAGAGATTTCTTAGAATGGAACCTCCCAGGTTTGATGGTATAGTTGGAGAGAAGGCTTATGGTTTCTTGACTGAGTGCCAGTACAGGCAACCTGGGTATTTTGGAGGCACATGTAGTGTCTTACACTTCTTTTCAGTTATCAGGAGTAGACAAGGAGTGGTGGAGACTAGTATTTGCTCGTAGGCCCGTTGGTTCTCCTACTATGGGTTGGGAGCAGTTCATTGAGACGTTCCTTAAGAGGTTTATGCCTATTTATTTCGAGATCACCGCATGGACGAGTTCGACAGGGCTCCTTATTATTTTTTGAGTATGAGGCTCATTTCCAAGAGTTGTCCTGATATGCCATAATGAGTATTCCCACAGAATTTGAGAGGATCTGTAAGTTGGTAAAGGGGTTGGTAAAGGGGTTCACTGGTTATCTTCTGGAGGCCACAACCTCTCTTATTTAAACAAGTGGTACTTTCTAGAGTATTATTGACCATTCCAAGATGATTGAGAGTATTCATCATGCTAGGCTATGCAATGGAACCAAGATGTTTCATCGCAAGGGTCAGTTCAGCGATCAATCATCTAGAGGCAGAGATTATTCAGGTCATGGCACACAGTGTTATCAGGGTAGGTATTGATACTAGTTAGTAATCATTTAAAGCTTCTTGACCATGATTGAGTCGTTGCATATTCTTGTTAGTGGTCTTATAGTGACACTTGCATGATAACTTACATTGAGAATTGTTGTAGATACCCTTGTTGAACTAATTTTGTTCGTGATTTACGTGATGACAAGCAAAAGTTTAATTTGGGGGTGTTGATGCGTGGTAGATTTTTCACTCATTTGAGACCTTTTAAGGTCAACAATTTGTGTCCTCAATACCTATTTATTTCATATTCGGATGATATTTTGATGTTTTCTAGGTATAAAGGCTAAAGGACAAGGCAAGGATGAATACATGAAAAAGATGCCAAAAATATTGAAAGGAGTACAAACTCCCAACTGGTAGTCGCCTAACATAAAGGGCGGATCGCCCAATTGTCCTGACCTCACCCAAGTTGACAGTGTATACAATGAATTATTTAGGGTACGTCAACGGAACAAAGATGAAACGGCGATTCGCCAAAGCTCAATGGGCGAAATAAAAATGCATCACCAAAGGTGAAAAAATTCTGAGCAAAAATGAAAGTTGAAAGGGCGAGCAATGGTGGTAATCGACGATCCTCTGAATGTGAAAGGCTAACATGATTGAGTTTGCCAACTGAGGTTCAGACACCTAAAGTCTGAAGCAAAAGAAAGGAAAGATAAAGATCAAATGACGATCCGCCAATTGAGTTAAGTGAGCCCAACTAAATTGTCGAATGAGTCGTGTATGGAATCTTGGGACAATTTTGGGAAGACTATAAATAGCCCAAATGAAAGATAAAATGTTAGTTTGGTGGGAGAACAATGTGTGGAATGTTGAGATAATGTTTTCCCAAATTTCATAGTTAGTTTTGATATTAAAATACTCTTTTCTTAGTTTTGTGGTTTTTGAAACACCCTAGTAATTAACAATTAGGCTTTAAATTGAATTGGGTGTTGAAGATTATTGCTTAAGTTCAACACATTAGTCACCGGTAACATCACATGTATAATTTATTTACTTTTTATGATGTGTGGATAAAACCTCAACTCTAGGGGTGTGACTATGGGGTTGGGTGTTGATTTGATGTAATGGGTTTTTTTCTATGCTCTGTTTAATTGTTGCTCATGAATGGATTTAGGTTATTTAGCATGGGATTAAATTCATGGGTTAAGGTTGCAAACTTAGTCCTATTGTATATCTTTGATTGATGCTTGAAAGATAACAATTGAAGTGGGTAAATAACTTGATGCATTCAATTTAGAATGCATTTCTATGGTTTTCTTGAAAGATAAATTATTGTTCATAGTTGTCAAATCTTCTCAAAAGAGAAATTTATGTAAGGTAATGGGTTGATTTGTGATTCACATAGATGAGACCGAAAGGAGATTCTTGATATGGTACTATGAGATCGATAGAAGATTAGTATCATTGTAGATAACCTAGTTTATCCATATTTATTTACTACTATTGAGTAGCACGTGTACCCCCACATGACATAAATACCAATCCCAACATCCCTATATCATCCCTTACTTGTGATATCTCTGCTTTTTTAGTTTAATTGTGATACTTGATTACAAATCTATTTTTTGTGAATTTGGTGGAATCAACCTCCCAATTGTTCTAAAGTGATTGAATTAATAGGTTTGTATTATTAATTTTCTAGTTAAATTCTTATTTTTAAACCATTCCTTGTGAGATTCGACCCTGACTCTTTACTGGTTATTTTTATTTATGATGATCGCTTACTCTTCTAATTATTTTGTGGGTAATTTGAGTGTTATCAAGCGCACTATTCGAGTTTTTGATGATATTTTGTAAGCCGATGTTATGTATTTTGGAGGTCTATGGGAATAATTTTTGGCTTTGGTGGAGGTTGTATGAAACAATAGCTACCACTCGAGTATTCAGATGGCCCCGTTCGAGGCCTTGTATGGTAGGTATTATCGCTCTGTGGTTGGTTTGTTTGACTTTTTAGTGTTGAGGCCGTGTGCTAAAGATTTTCTTCAGGAGGCCTTAGATAGTGTTTGGGTGATTCAGGACAGGCTTAGGTCATCTCAAACCATGCATAAGAGTTATGCCGACTGTAGGTGTTGACCTTCGGGATTCGGGGTAGGTGATCGGGTGTTTCTTCGAGTTTCTCCCATGAAGGGCATGGTGTAATTTTGGAGGCGTGGCAAGCTTAACCTCACTATATATATGGCCATTTGAGATTTTGCAGTTGGTTTTTTATGTTGCCTATGAGTAGGCCTTACCTCCTACATTTTCAGTTGTTCATCTTATTTTCCATGTTTCTATGTTTCGCCAATATGTTCCTGACGAGTCTCATGTACTCCAATATGATTTAGTTGAGTTGGATGATCGTTTCAACTTCGTGGATGATCTAATTGCTATTCAAGGCAGAGATGTGCGACAGTTGCTTTTGAGAGACATTCTTGTTGTTAAGGTACATTTGAGGTATCGTCGAATCTGGGAGGCAACCTAAAAAATGAGAGTGTGATCCAATAGATGTTTCCTTGCTTGTTTGAGCCTCATGTGTCACACCCCAAAATAGGGGGAGTAACTGGCACTCGATACCCTATAAGATCGAGTTGCACACTAAAACATACTAGCTAAGCCAAACTGTGAGACAAAAAGATAAGGCAGCACAACCTCTAAAAAGTGAAGCCTGAACCCTGAAGGTCATGACCTGAATGAGAATAACCAATACAAACAGTAGTAGACATGCCAGAAAAAAAACTAAAGAAGTACTATCTAGCCGACAAGGCCACGACCGAAGACATACCTATTTACACAAACATATATATACATGCCAAGACTATTGGCTATAGATTGAAACATACAAAAAGAAAACCCAAAATATTGTGTCCACAACAGCCTCTATGAGTGACATAAGAAATGTTGGGACAAGGCCCCGACTGTACCCAAACTGTACAACAAAAGTAAACATCCTTTGATAACCCCAAGACAAGATGGAGCTAACCAACTCATAGCTGAACCAGAATCCTAGCGAGTGGGTCGATTAGAGTCCCTGCCTGTACCTGCTGGCATGAAAAACAAACCAGTGTCCCCAGGCAAAGGGACGTTAGTACGAATAAAAATGTACTGGTATGTAAAGCGGAAAGTAGAATCATAAATATTTATTGTAAAAGGGTAATAGAGATACCACCTGAAACTGAAACTCAAACTCAAATAATCACCATGTCTGACATTTGGCTCCCTACTATTTAAATATGCATGGTATGCTCGTATAATCGTATGTCGTGAATACATTGAATACATATATATTAATGCAAATGCATGACATACCCAACGAAATGCTAGAAATGGTGGTGCCTTCCAGTAGCGAACCGGCATCATATTTGCCAACTTGTGGCCATTTATGTCTCATACATACAATTATAGGCAATAGGCCCCATACCTCCCAATTATAGCTCAGGAGTAGAATGCATAGCATGTCATGACATGGATTTATAACACTTATATGTTACTGTTGTCATGCTGCCAATCTTGACCTATTTGTAGTCTTGTTCTCATAACCTCCTAATAACCTTCGTATATTATATAACAATCTCGTAGAACCTCTTATGTTCTTCCAAATAAGCTTGAAAAGTTAACTCGAATTTTAGTAAGATAACCTAACCTTGTAGATATTCATAACAAGTTTAAGGTGATTTACTTAGTTCCTAACTTGGTTCCTAGATAATTTATAAATGAAGTATTTCAAAAACCAAGTGTTTTAATAGTTTAAACATTTAAGTTATATTAGAGAGTTTTGGAGATCGTGAGTTACTTTAAAGATTTTTCATAATAACTTTAGTGAGGAAAGAGGGCTGGTTACAAGTGATAAGGGTCTCCCGTGATATTCTAAGTCACATCACCCAAAAAAAGAATAAGAATTCATACATGCAGACTTCTAATCCAGGAAACCGATAAAATGACATGTAGATGTCGAATACTCTATTTATCCGAATGAGTGGAATATCAAAATAACAAAATCATGAAAATAATTCAGCTGAGATCTCAATGCCTTTCACCGAAGGTCTTTCTAGCAAGAGAATAGCGAAATATCACATTCGGCATTTTAGGAATTTCTGAGGAGTGCGGCTAAAATGAGGGACGTAGCTTAGCCTTAACATACTTTCCAATGAACGCTCGAATGGCCGTGGCTTATTCACGAAAGTTTTTCCTTACGTCCTAATCTTCACAAACACTATATATATATAGCTGGTACGCACCTATAAACAGTTCATAATTGATCTTAAATCGGCAGATTTTCCAAATGGCCTCAACTTGACGAAACGTCCGTAGAACTTCATAAAAGCAGTCATAAAAGAGACCCAAGATGATTACATTAGTTAACCAAGAGTAAACCTTGAAGAAAAACCAATAACTACAAATATATATCTTCAAAAATTAGCTCCAAACACAGCTAATAGAAGGGGAAAATGATTACCACGTGTAGAGATCACGTTTCTAGGCACGGGGGCAACCTTTAATGGTAGAAATCGTTAAAAACTAACCTTCATCGTGGAAGAACTCCATAGGAACCCTCTCTTAAGCTTTATTTCTGGTTTGGAAGTGAAAAGAAATATTTTCATGGTTTAAAACATTGAGTAAGCCGACATACCACATTTTTTACCCAACCCGGATTCTGCCCTGGCAGTCCGTAGTATAACTCTCATAACTTTTAACTATGATGTCGGTTGGATACGAACTTTTATGCATTGCAAACTAGACTCGTAGGCCTTCGATTTAATGGGTTATAGGCCTTCTAATTCCTTATATATTGGGAGAAAAATTTGACCCAAAGTTAAGAAAATATTATTAGAGAAACTTCGATAACTTTTGCCGACCTTAGTTTCACTAATTTTCTTGACTTCAAAACTTAACATACGACCCTTGTGCTATTATATAACCTCATAACACACTATTCTTAGCAATTTTTACACTCATAGGCTTATCCACAAGGTATGGAACAATTTTAACCTTTCAAATGGGCGAAGTTCTACCCGAGCCATTTCTTTAATCATGAACTTTGTTTGAGGGGTCCCTTTGACCTAAAACATTAGTTTAGTTCCTTGATATTTCCACCTATTTTCAAATCTTAATCTCCAATGTACGATACAAAGTCATGTACACCTCATATAACCATGCCATACTACGCCATATATATTATGCAAGAATAGAGAAAAAGTACGAGATCCTACATTCTCCCCGCCCCTATGAACATTCACCCGCGAATGGATCTAGACAATTCCTTGGTTGTGTTTTTCCTTTTTTTCTCATAGGACTTTAATTGCGAGTCTATATTTGTTACAATCGCAAATTAAAGTCAAAATCTGAAACTTTTAACTACTAAGCTTTGCATAGCTATCTCGTAAGAAGACATAAATTGCACCTTCAAGCTACTTAAAATATAATTAAGTCGTTGTGAAGAAATAATTACCAATCATTTAAATATGACTCACCTTAAGTCATAAACAGTTGGGGGTACTCCTTTCTCATTTCCTCTTCCGCTTCCCAAGTCATTTCCTCGACGTTGTTATTTATCCATAACACTTTCACAGAAGCTACATCTTTAGTTTGAAGCTTCCTTACTTGCCGATCTAAAATCTCTATTGGTACCTCTGTATAAGATAAATCTTCAGCGATACAAATATTTTCAATCGGCATAATACGTGAAGGATCTCCAATGCACTTCCGCAACATAGAAACATGAAATACAGGATGGACTGCTTCCAATTCTGAAGGCAAATCAAACTCGTATGCCACCATACCGATATTCTGAATAATCCTATACGGTCCAACGTACCTAGGACTGAGCTTCCCTTTCTTTCGGAATCGCATGATGCCCTTCATATGCGATACTTCCAGGAAAACCCAATCTTCTACATCAAACTCTAAGTTCCATCGGTGAACATCTTCATAAGACTTTTGTTGACATTGTGTTGTATGAAGCCGATCTCTAATAAGCTTAACCTTTTCAATCGCTTGATGGACTAGATTGGGACCTAGCAAATCTGTTTCCCCGAGCTTAATCCAATCGATTGGGGACCTACACTTCCGCCAGTATGGTGCTTCGTAAGGGGCCATCTGAGTACTAGCTTGAAAGTTGTTATTATAAGCGAACTCGATAAGAGGTAGATGTTCATCCCAACTTCCTTTAAAATCCAGCACACAAGCACGTAACATATCCTCAACCGTCTGAATAGTATGCTCTACATGTCCATTAGTTTGTGGAAGAAAAGCGGTGCTAAGATTTACCTGAGTGCCTAGACCCTTCTAAAACAATCTCCAAAAATGTGTTGTAAATTGAGCTCTTCAATCTAAGATAATAGATAATGGAACTCCATGAAGGCGAACAATCTCTTGAATGTAAAACTTGGCATAATCTTCAGCTGAATATGTCGTCCTAACCGGCAAGAAATGCGCGGATTTTGTCAGCCTATCGATAATTACCCAAATAGAATCATACCTTCGTGGAGTGTGAGGCAAACCAGTGATGAAGTCCATATTTATCATATCCCATTTCCATAACGGAAGCTCAATATACTGGGTTAGGCCTCCAGGCCTTTGATGCTCTGCTTTAACTTATTGGCAATTGGGACATTCAACTACCATCTATGCACTATCTTTTTTCATGCCATTCCACCAATAGATCTGTTGAAGGTCCTGATACATCTTCGTCGCTCCAGGGTGAGATACATATCTAGAATAATGGGCCTATGAAAGAATATTTGTACGGAGCTCTCCAACTACCAGTACACATAAGCAACCCTGGTATCTAAGGACTCCATCTCCAGTTAGCTCAAATAAGGGTTGTTGCTGAGTTGATCTTTTCCCTCAATTTCCTAAGCTCAGGATCTTCATGTTGTCACATTTTCACTTTAGTCACAAAGGAAGATTCTTCCATATTCTTAATGACAACACCTCTGCCCCCTGCATATACCAAGTGTACTTTCAAATTAACTAGCTTACATAGGTCTTTTGTAATTCCAGCCTTATCAGGTTCAACATGACTTAGACTACCCATGGACTTCCGGATGAGTGCATCAGCAACAACATTAGCTTTGCCAGGATGATATAAAATGTCAACATCGTAGTCCTTTAATAATTCTAGCCATCTCCTTTGTCGTAGGTTCAACTCCCTCTGCTTAAGTAAGTACCGAAGACTCTAGTGATCGGTGAAAATATATATATGAACCCCGTATAGATAATGCCGCCAAATTTTTAGGGCAAAGACAGCTGCAACCAACTCAAGATCGTGTGTAAAATAATTCTTGTCATGCTTCCACAACAGTCTAGAGACATATGCAATAACCTTACCATGTTGCATAAGAACATAACCTAGGCCAATTCTTGAGGCATCACAATAAACAACATAGCCCTCATTACCATCTGGAAGAGTTAGAATAGGTGAAGTGGTAAGACTTTTTTTTAGTTGTTGAAAGCTATGTTCGCATGCCTCGATCCATTGAAACTTAACTGCCTTATGTGTCAATTTTGTCACCTTCGGTAATACCCTTCCAAGCCTAAAAAGTTGTGAACCTCTATTGGATTCAAGGGCCTCGACTAAGTCATCACTGCTTCAATCTTTTGTCCATCAACCTTAATACCCTAACTTGTAATAACATGACCAAGAAAAGCGACATAAGTAAGCCAAAAGTCACATTTAGAGAATTTAGCATACAACCTGCAATCTTGGAGAGTCTGCAATACAGCTCGCAAGTGGTCTGCATGCTCAGCTTCTGATCGTGAATATATAAGAATGTCATCAATAAACACAATCACAAATTCATCCAAGAATTGTTTGAAGACCCTATTCATAAGATCCATAAAGGCTGCTGGGGAATTTGTAAGCCCGAAAGACATGACAAGTAATTCAAAATGGCCATAACTCCTCCTAAATGTTGTTTTTGGGATATTAACTTCCCTGACTCGCAGGTGATGGTAACCAGACCGCAAGTCAATCTTAGAAAAGCATTTGGCTCCTTGTAATTGATCGAATAAGTCATCAATCTGTGGAAGAGGATATTTATTTTTTATAGTGACTTTGTTAAGTTGTCTATAGTCAATACGCTTTTATAAGGATCCATATTTCTTTCGAACAAAGAGCATTGGGGCACCCCATGGGGAAGTACTTGGCCTGATAAAACCTTTATCGAGCAAGTCCTTCAATTGTTCCTTTAATTCTCTTAGCTCTGTAGTTGTCATTCTATAGGGAGGAATCAATATAGGTTGCATATCAGGAAACAAGTCTATAGAGAAATCAATTACCCTTTCTAGGGGGATTCCTGGAAGATCATCAGGGAATACCATTGGAAATTCATTCATGATAGAAATTGATGAAGAGTCAAGAGCTCCCTATTAGTATCTTGTACATGAACTGTATGGTACATACAACCTTTAGCAATCAACTTTCGAGCCCTAAGGTATGAAATAAACTTACCCTTAGGTGTGGCTGCATTACCCTTCCACTCAAGGATTGGCTCACCTAGAAAGTAAAATCTAACTATCTTTGCACGACAATCAATATAAACATAGCAAGCTGCCAACCAATCCATATCCCTGATAACGTCAAAATCTAGCATAATCAACTCAACTAAATCAGCGGGGATTTGATGATTATTAATTAACACCGTGCAACCTCGATACACATGACTAGCTAAAATAGAGCCGCCAACCGGTGTAGACACCTCAATTGGTTGTGGCAACAACTCAAATTCATGTCAATCTTACTAGCAATAAATGGAGTAGTATATGAAAATGTAGAGCCAGGGTCTATCAATGCATAAACATCTTGAGAAGATATCGTCAATATACCTATAACAACATCAGAGGATGCCTCTGATTCCTATGGTCCTGTGAGTGCATAAAAGTTGTTTTGGCCAACGCTCAAACCTGTATCTCCTTGACCTCTCCCTCTACCATGACCCTGAGTAGAATGTGGTCCTGGCCATGGGGAACAGACTGAGGGTAAAAATGTTGTTGTGGATCCTGAAGGCTGATCTAGATCACCTCTGCTCAACCTTGGGCATCAACTAATAAAATTTCCAGTCTGCCTACAATAATAACATGCACCTGAACCCTGTGTAGACTGCCCAGTGTGCGGCTTACCGCACTATGTACAATGAGGAGTGGGATGTTTTATCTTTACGGAGCAATCATGTCGATGACTTTCAGGCTCACCTGAGATATGTCTTGGTCCTGACTAACTATAACGATCAAACCACGGTCCCTGCACCTGTGGTGAGACACTACCCGCTAGCTGAAGTGGATATCAATGAAATGGGGGCCTAAAATCACCATTTGGCTCCCTATAAGACCCTATAGTACGGGCCCTGTTACTCTGCTTCCTATCCCTGCGAGTATCATGAATCTGTTGACAAAGCTCCTTTGTAGTCTGAGTGAAAGCTTGTATGCGGGAAATATCTACATCATCCGATATGGATGCTACCCTACAATCTTTGATCAAATGATCTCCCAAACCATCAACATAATGATGAACTATGGCTCTCATGGTAGGTACAATATCTGGTGCATATCTTGCCAAAGAATTAAACATGTGGCTATAATCCCTCACACTCATGGTTCCTTGCTTCAGATTGATAAACTCGTCAAGACAGGCCTCTCGAACATCCTATGGCAAATAGTGGGCAAGGAAAGCCTCAGAGAAGTCCTCCCACTCTGCTAGCGGAGCATCAGGTCCTCTAGATCTCTCCCATGCCTTATACCAAAGGATGGCTAGATCACGTAGCCGAAAAGAAGCCAACTCTATAGCTTCTATGACGGAGGGATGCATCACCCTCAATACTATATATATATGATCTATAAAGTAATGGGGATCCTCAGTAGGACTAGATCCTTTAAATAACGGAGGGGCCAAATGAAGAAACTCTCATACCTTCAAACTTTCTAACTGGTCACTCCAAGTATCTACTCCTGACTCTAGTTGTCGCTCATGAATAGAAACCATCCTAGTCAGCAACTGAGTTGTCTCTCTCATCCCCTGCTCCCCAGTCTCTGGTGGAGGAACAATAGGTACTGGAGGTCTTGTATCCCGTGCTTCCTCAGGTACCAATGGAACTAGTGAGGCTGGGGGTACTACATCTCCTCGGGGTTCAACAAGTGTCGGGGAGGCTGGTACTAGGGGTAATGGAGATTCACCATGTGCCTCCGAGGGATATCTATCCCTTTGACCAGGTGGGGGAACGGCTAGTACTTTCCCTTGAATACATACCTATCTCTCAATCTGCCATATCCAGAGCAAAGGTAGTCTATTAAATAAGAAACATAAAGCACGATTTAGAATTCAAAGATTCTTATAATTTTGCAATATAGCACGATCTATCAGTTTAATGAAATGTAACCATTCCTAAATTTCATGTTGCCTCTTGATTATAAGTGTGGTGCACAACACACCCATAAACAAGACTCTACTAGACACGGCTTGTGGATCCTCCCTGGGATACGACCTGAAATAATACCAAGTTTGTCACACCCCGAAATAGAGGGGAGTAACTAGCACTCGATACCCTATAAGATCGAGTTACCCACTAAAACATACTAGCTAAGCCAAACTGTGAGACAAAAAGATTGGGCAGCACAACCTCTAAAAATTAAAGCCTGGACCCTGAAGGTCATGACCTGAATGATAATAAACCATACAAACAGTGATAGACAAGCCAAAAATAAATAAAGATGTACTATCTAGCCGACGAGGCCACCACCGAAGACATACCTACTTACACACACACATATATATACATGCCAAGACTATTTGCTATATGTTGAAACATACAAAAAGAAAACCCAAAATATTGTGTCCACAATAGCCTCTATGAGTGACATAAGAAATGTTGGGACAAGGCCCCGACTATATCCAAACTGTACAACAAAAGTAAACATCCTTTGATAACCCTAGGACAAGATGGAGCTTACCAACTCATAGTTGAACCAGAATCCTAGCGAGTGGGTCAATTAGAGTCCCTGCCTATACCTGCTGACATAAAACAAAAACCAGTGTCCCCAGGCAAAGGGACGTCAGTATGAATAAAAATGTACTGGTATGTAAAGCGGAAAGTAGAATCATAAATATTTATTGTAAAAGGGTAATAGAGATACCACCTGAAACTGAAACTCAAACACAAATAATCTCCATGTCTGACATTTGGCCCCCTACTATTTAAATATGCATGGTATGCTCGTATAATCGGATGTCGTGAATACATTGAATACATATATATATTAATGCAAATGCATGACATACCCAACGAAATGCTAGCAATGGTGGTGCCTTCCAGTAGCAAACTGGCGTCATATTCGCCAACTTGTGGCCATCTGTGTCTCATACGTATAAATCTAGGCAATAGGCCTCATACCTCCCGATTATAGCTCAGGAGTAGAATGCATAGCATGTCATGACATGGATTTATAACACTTATATGTTACTGTTGTCATGCTGCCAATCTTGACCTATTTGTAGTCTTGTTCTCATAACCTCCTAATAACCTTCGTATATTATATAACAATCTCGTAGAACCTCTTATGTTCTTCCAAATAAGCTTGAAAAGTTAACTCGAATTTTAGTAAGATAACCTAACCTTGTAGATATTCATAACAAGTTTAAGGTGATTTACTTAGTTCCTAACTTGGTTCCTAGATAATTTATAAATGAAGTATTTCAAAAACCAAGTGTTTTAATAGTTTAAACATTTAAGTTATATTAGAGAGTTTTGGAGATCGTGAGTTACTTTAAAGATTTTTCATAATAACTTTAGTGAGGAAAGAGGGCTGGTTACAAGTGATAAGGGTCTCCCGTGATATTTTAAGTCACATCACCCAAAAAAAGAATAAGAATTCATACATGCAGACTTCTAATCCAGGAAACCGATAAAATGACATGTAGATGTCGAATACTCTATTTATCCGAATGAGTGGAATATCAAAATAACAAAATCATGAAAATAATTCAGCTGAGATCTCAATGCCTTTCACCGAAGGTCTTTCTAGCAAGAGAATAGCGAAATATCACATTCGGCATTTTAGGAATTTCTGAGGAGTGGTGCTAAAATGAGGGACGTATCTTAGCCTTAACATACCATTCCAATGAACGCTCGAATGGCCGTGGATTCTTCACAAAAGTTGTTACTTACGTCATATGCTTCGCAAACACTATGTATAAACAGTTGGTACGCACCTATAAACAGTTCATAATTGATCTTAAATTGGTGGATTTGCCAAATTGCCTCAACTGGAAGAAACGTCGGTAGAACTTCATAAAAACAATCATAAAAGAGATCCAAAATGATTACCTTAGTTAACCAAGTGTAAACCTTGAAGAAACATCAATAACTACAAATTTATATTTTCAAAAACTAGCTTCAAATGCAGCTAATAGAAGGGAAAAACGATTGCCACGAGTAGAGATCACATTTCTAGGCACGGGGGGCACCTTTAATGGAAGAAATCATTAAAAACTAACCTTCATCATGGAAGAACTCCATAGGAACCCTCTCTTAATATTTCTTTCTGGTTTGTAAGTGAAAAGATATGTTTTCATGGCTTAAAGCGTTGAGTAAGCCGACATACCACATTTTTTACCCGACCCGAATTCTGCCCCGGCAGTCCGTAGTAAAACCCTCATAATCTTTTATTCCAATATTGGTTGTAGACGAGGTTTTCTGTGTTGCAAACTAGGCTCGTAGGCCTTCGAGTAAATGGGTGATAGGACTTCTAACTTTTTATATATTGGGAGAAAACATCAAAGACATTTGACCCAAAGTTAAGAAAATATTATTAAAGAAACTTCGATAACTTTTTCCGACCTTCATTTCGCTAATTTTCTTGACTTCAAAACTTAACATTAACACACTAGTCTTAGCATGTTTTGCACTCATAGGCTTATCCACAAGGTATGGGACAATTTAAGCCTTTCAAAAGGGCGAAGTTCTACCCGAACCATTTCTTTAATCATGAACTTTGTTTGAGGGGTCTGTTTGACCTAAAACATTAGTTTAGTTCCTTGATATTGCCACCTTTTTGCAAATCTTAATCTACAATGTATGATACAAAGTCATATACACCTCATATAACCATGTCATACTACGCCACATATATTATGCAAGAATAGAGAAAAAGTACGGGATCTTACATCATGTACTGCTTGTCTATTACTCTTGCTAATGAAAGTACTTTGTTGTACTGGATGCTATAATAACATTATATGTCATTTCCTCTTTTCTAATTAGAGAATTCCTATAGCGACCCCAAATCATATCAACTTATTGAAACTAATAGTTCAATCACCTGGTCGTTCATTTGGATTTTGTTCATGTTTTTGTGTTTTAGAGCTTTTGAAACTTGAACAGTTGACTTCAGTTAAAAGTTTACAAAGATTGTTTTAGAATGTATTTTTGACGGTTCTATTAGCTCCAAAAAGTTGAATTTGGTCTAGAAGGACCATCGGTACGGATTGTGAGACTTTCAGGCAAATCTCGAGCCCTCTTTGAGATTTTGGCTTAAGGAATTTGGGTGTGGGACCCACCTTACATCGAGACGACCTCAGTTGGAAGTTTTGAAATCTTTGTTGAGTCTAGGGTACCATACTACATGGGGTAGCATATCTCTTTTGCATGCATGGGGTTTCAAATGAATCTTATGCACCCTTTCAGGGATTTTCATGTTGGGCAAAACCAACTGAAGTGCATTAGCTAATGCAACCACACTCTCTTCTTCGCGATCGCGGGATCCTATTCACGTTCATGGTGACAAATAGTATTGGTCTCTGCATTCGTAGAGACATGGGATGTTGCTTTGTGCAATCGCGGGCACGCTGACGTGTTTGCAAAGGCCAAGATGGTAGACCCTCCAAAGTTGCGGGCTTCACTTTGCATTCCAGAAGGTCTCTTTTGTTTGGTCTTTTAAATAAAGACAAGATGCAATCAGCCTTCAATTCAAAACGTCAAAGTGTGATATCTCAAGTTCTAGAGATCAAATTTGGGTGAATCAAGTTGTGTGCTATCCGAAATTGGTGTGGCTACATAGTGGGGCGATCAGGGTAGAGTGGGGAGCATCGTGTGGAGGTAAATTTATCCCCAAAAGGAGCTACCCATGATTTTAATTGGTGAATTAATTATAATTTCTTTCATGTTGATGTTTTCTACCTTTTCGAGAATTGAATTGTTTCCCATTTTGTGACACAAGCTTGGTAAGTCAATTGGGACCTTTTAATAGAGTCAATTTTGGGGATCCCAATATGGGTCCCACATTCCCATTTTGACTTTATTTTTTTTCTATCTCCAATTATTGTATTTTGGTGTCAAAATATTTGTATTGATGTTGTGATTGTGTTTATCATAGCACGGCATCGATTATGGCCATTCAGAAGGGAAAATCTCTGGAATCATGATTTTGGAGAGCATGTGGTCTGCATTGAGGTAGACTACAGTTTCCCGATCTTTAGATTGAGCTTGAGATTGTGAATTCATGTGGGTTGGCAGTTCATTGATGTATACTTATTAGAAATCATGTTTTAGGACTTATTTTTTGGGATATTTCGGGAGTATCAACATGTTATTCTTGTGTGTGATCATACCTTACCGATGTTGACACCCTCCTCTATATATGTCCAAACTATATCAGTCTCACGTCCCTCATCTTGTCTTCCTAAAACTTCCCTCATCTTTTCTACCAAAGTGACCACTCCCACTTTTTTTGGATAACCTTATTTCTAATCATGTCACTCCTAGTATGTCCCCACATACATCTCAACATTATTATATCTACAATATGTATCTTCTCAACAAATGAAGTCTTGTCTAACCACGACTTTGTAGAACTTGCCTTTAAGATTAGGTTGTACCTTCTCATCACACAAGACTCCAGAGGCAAGTCTCCATTTCATCCATTCCCCTCTAATGTGATGTGTCATATTATCGGTGATGTCCCCACTACCCACAATTATGTATCCCAGATAATTTAACCTCTCTCTTAGAAATAGTCTATGTGGCAAGCCTTACTTCCACATTTTCTTCATCCAACGCAATACAAACTTTGCACTCCAAATATTCTATTTTGGTTCTCAACCTAAATCCTTTGGACTTCAGAGTTTCTCTTCAAATCTCAAAATAGCACTAACTCTATCACGTGTCTCAACAATGAGTACAATGTCATCCACAAATAAAAAAGCACCGCCGAACCTCCTCTTGAATATTGTGTCAGCTTATCCATCACCAAGATTAATAGAAATGGGATTAGAACTGATCATTTTTGTGCTTCCTGATAATCAATTGCTTGAATATGTCACCATATGGTCCTTACTCCAAATGGATAGTGCAGCCCTTTGAATATTCTCCTTACAACTATGAAAGGAATGTCATAGGTATAAGATGCCAAATTCTGTCTAACTACTTCCTAAAAGGAGGCATGATCTTTCCATAATTTTAGAAATGTAAATGGTTTCATATATCTAGACGTTCTTTCCTCACAGATAATAAACATATGATCATGATCAAAACCCTCCTCTTGGTAAGTGTTCCACCTCCATATGATTATATAAATTTTGCATATCCTAATGATTAGAATTTTATTTAACATCTTAAATATATATACATTACTGGTAGGACCGAAATAAGCAGGTGTAATGCAGAAGCTAGCAAAGCAAACCTCGGAAGACCACGAGTAAGAAGACAAACAAAAAACACACCAAAAGAGACTAATTTAACATGGTTCGGTCAATCGACCTACATCCACAATGGAGATGAGTTATCACGCCCCGAGTCTACACCCTGGGCGGGACCGACACTCGGAGACCATTGTTGGCCCCAAGCGAACCCTTGGCCTGGCTTTCTTAACTCAGCGGAAACCTAACTCAATAGATTAACTTCATGCAAAGCAAAGTCATAAGACCACTTAACTGATACAAATATGGCCAACAAGGCACCTCGAGCCTCAAAGTAGAATATTTACACATATACATAGATAAGAGACTCAAAACTAACTGACTGACAGTCTATGAAGTCTCTAAAATACTTAGATGGATGTTGGGACAGACCCCGCAACATCATAATAGAACAAAACTAAGTACACAAAATAATTGAGTCCTCCAGAAAGCAAGAAGGCTCACTACTGACTCTGGAGTGCTCAACTGGATCAACGACGTGCAGGATGCTGATCTGGGGTACCTGTATCTGCATCGTCATAAGATGCAGGCCAACTAGCATCAGTACATGGAATGTACGAGTATGCGAGCTGGAAACTAAGCAACAAAGGCTAGAAGGAAATCTGGAAGCAACTGAAATAGCTTACCTGGCTCAACTCAACTCAACCTGACTGACTTTTTTCAATATAAGGCAAATTTTAAAACAAGTGCGATATAAAGAAAGACTGCTTTAAACATGCTATAAACTCTGTGTGTATACAAAGATACAATAAGCCTAAGATGTATATAGAAATACAAATGAACTGATGTATATAAACTACAATACTTTCTGTGTATGAAAATACAATAACTGTTGTGGGAGTTTCTCTAACCGACAACCATCACATGAGAGCTATAGTGATGATACAGCGATTGACCTCACGCTGCCAGAGCATCTTATACCCGGTCAAAGGTATAAGACCTGAACTACCTAATGGATCCACTAGTCTATCTGGAAAAGGATTCATCTAAAAAGTATGATCCTTTTCTACCCATGATGGCTAACATGGTTCTATGGGGGCTGTGGGTTCTTTGAACGCTCCCCCAATTCGGTGCTCGATACTACTCCCAAAAATGTACTGGCTCTTATGTTTTTAAAACATATTTCTTCCTGCTGATATGAGATAATTACTCAAAAAGTAGCCCAAAGGCTCTTTGGAAATCTCAGTTTCCAACCTTGTTTAAATGTAAAAACATTTCTTTAAAACTTCTTTGGGAATACATAGTTCCCTAATAACTTTGAGAAATGAACTCAACTTGGAACTCTTGACTCTTTACTCTTTACTTGACCTGCAACTTGAGCCTTAGAATGAAGTGAAAACGTTCAATAAAGACTCTTGAACAACTTTGAAAACTTACTTGAACTAACTTCTTAACTTTGCTTGACTTGACTCTAACTTCTCTTTAACTTGATACTAACTTGCCTTGAATTGAACTATGGATTCAAGGTGTATGATCGCACGTATTTAGATGAGTTCGGGGTGTTTAGAAACACTTTGGGGTGTTGGAAACAACTAGGGCACATAGGTATAACACTTGGGAACATGCATGAGAAAACATGGAAAGAATGGGAAAACTTGGCGCTCTGAGAGGCGCGGAGCGGCAGACCAAAAACTTCAGAGAGGGACTGCTGGCGTACTGAGAGGCGCGCCGCCCCAAGGGGGAAACTTCAGAACCCCTTTTGGGGCGCGCTGGCAGGCGCAACGTGCCGACCCCTTGCCCAGAAAACTCGACTTTTCTCCCTTGTTTCTCCAACTCTAAACCTTCCAAACTTCCAAGGTTCCAACACCAAACATTTAGAACCATAAACCCCTCAACATACAATAGATTATAACTCAAATACACAACCCAATCATGTCCCATAATCAACAATAACTTCAACAACATCAACAACAACTAACCAACAACTTCAACAACATACCCAATCTTTTCTCAATAAAAATGAGTTGGGTGTGTGGGGGAAAGGATCAACCCACACTAAGAGCTCACATACCTTGGTAGGGATCACCCCCGATGATTTCCACGACGATCTTTGATGGAAACTCCTTGATCTCCTCTTCTTCTTCTCTTCTTTCTCTCTTCTTCTCTTCTTCACTCAAGAACCCTAACTCTTTCCCTTTTAAAATGGGATAAAAATGATCCAAAATCAGCCTAACACACAATATAATCCCAAAGGAAATGGCTAGGGAAAAGACCAAAATGCCCTTAAAATTTCCGGACGGATTCCCTGCCAACTTCCCAACTTTCACTGGCCATAATTCGCTCATACGAACTCGGAAACGAGCAAACTTGGCGGCGTTGGAAAGATCATTCCACAAGCTTCACAACCATAACTGGAACTACTCCTAACTCATCCTGAGCTAGGAGTTATGACCGCTCAAAGTTGGCCAAAAACTCACTGATTTCCCACACTTGACCAAATTTCCAGATTTTTAAATTTTTCCAAAAATGACTTTCAAATTTTCAAGCTTTTTCATAGTTATTTCAAATTGCCGGATGTTACATGAGAAATTCACTATAAATATGAGAGTACAAAATATAGAGAGAAACAACCTTAACCAATTCACTCGGAATACAAGGAGGTACACAAAATTCTCCTCCATAACTGCAACTCTCAAAACCCTAGGACTACATTGTGAATGTTGATTAAGTTAGAAGGAACAAGCCTATATTTATATAGTCCTAAACCTTTCCTACAAGAAACGGACTAGTTAAAATATTAAAACATTTTCTTAAAAGGAAAATCTATTTATGGTAAGAAACTCAAGGTAAATAATACCCAACAAATCTCCCCCTTGGCCTGAATTTCTGACAAAATAAATTTGTCCACCTTTTTCACATAATCTTCAACAACTTGCATCTCTTCTCCATAATCTCCGCCATCAAATCTACGTCTCAACACAGAGAACCTCTCTAAAATAATTTCTTCAATAAAAATCTTCATTACTATCAAAAAAGGTTGCGGCTAGAACTACACCCGTCAAGATGAACACCCAATTTTTAACTTGATTCAACCATTGATTATCGAACCACTGAACCTGACTTCATCATTGAATCTGGCTCTGATACCACTTGTTAGGACCGAAATAAGCAGGTGTAATGCAGAAGCTAGCAAAGCAAACCTCGAAAGACCACGAGTAAGAAGACAAACAAAAAAATACACCAAAAGAGTCAGATTTAACGTGGTTCGGTCAATCAACCTACATCCACAAAGGAGATTAGCAATCCACTATAAATATGAGAGTACAAAATATAGAGGGAAACAACCTCAATCAATTCACTCGAAATACAAGGATGTACACAAAATTCTCTTCCATAACCGCAACTCTCAAAACCATAGGACTACATTGTGAATGCTAATTAAGTTAGAAGGAACAAGCCTATATTATAGAGTCCTAAACCTTTCCTACAAGAAAAGGACTAGTTAAAATATTAAAATATTTTCCTAAAAGGAAAACCTATTTATGGTAAGAAACATCAATTGCTTGAATATATCACCATATGGTCCTTACTCCAAATGGACAGTGCAGCCCTTTGAATATTCTCCTTACAACTATGAAAGGATTGTCAGAGGTATAAGATGCCCAATTTTGTCTAACTACTTCCTAAAAAGAGGCATGATCTTTCCATAATTTTAGAAATGTAAATGATTTTATATCTCTAGACCTTCTTTCCTCACAGATAAGAAACATATGATCATGATCAGAACCTACTCTTGGTAAGTGTTCCACCTCCATATGATTATATAAATTTTGCATATCCTAATGGTTAGAATTTTATCTAACATCTTAAATATATAGACATTACCATCTCTTTTATTCCACCATGTAAAAAAACATTCTTTGAATTGAGTCTCATCTAAATCACATGTTAAAATACAACAATCAAAATCTTTATTATCTGAATTTGAAATTGATTAGCCCCGTATTTTCTCCTCAAATTAAACACTACATTAAAATCACCCCAAACTAGCAAAACTCTATTTATATTCTCTTCTATCGGATAAATATCATCCCACAATTCTTTGTTCTACACTACATTTTGCATAAACCATAGTAATAACAAACTTATGAGGTAGAGTGTGATTGTCAACTGTAATAGTATTTTAATTATTAATTTGTATTACTAATAACTATATTATCAAAATCATGATTGGTTAAAATTCATAGTTTACCATTGCAGTTGGAAGTAGCAAAAGGAATTCTCAATCTTCTTTTATACTTGTTGAGTGTCTACTATCTTGAAAATATTTAAATAGGATAATAAAAGTAAAGGTATGATATTTGTGTAGTATTTAAACTCTCTGAAAGGCTTGTTGATAATTCACATACCTTATGTCACAAATAAAGGACTTCATCATCTATTATTAACAACTGTATTTATTTTTTATGGAATTGTGATAGGTTGTGCGTTTTCATCATCACCTTGTTTTTTGCCTTTATTTGTAGCTTTCAATACCCTTGGAAATAAGTTAGTCTCGTTGGCCATGTGTGTCAGTGCATCATCATTAACCTCTTCTAGGTCTGTTTTAGCACTCAACTCTATACCATCTATTTCCAATAACACATTCTTCTCTATGTTATGAGCAATAATATCATGTAGCACTCTATTAGGAGATTCACTTATCTCCAAGATTTGGGATCTTCAAAATTAAAAGCTACCACTATCAATTCTTCATTGTTCTCCATTACTTTGTCTTCACTGATATCTTCATTACATGTTTGATTATTCTGATTTTTCTCTAGCTTTAATAAATTCATATCTCCGAAGTTATGCACAGCAACAAGCATATTATTATTCCTCTCTTCTCGGTAGTATACATTTTCAGGACTACCTTGATGAATATATAGAGATTTTTTCTTTTCTTGAGCATTATGATTGATTGTGCCGCATATTGTCCTATTGTCCAGGAAATATAGTTGTTGAATGTTTTCCTTGCAACATCCCACCAAAGGATTAAGTGACCCAATCCCTAGCGGATTCTTTTTCATACCTTTTATTCTCTTATTTTGGAGTAACCTTTGGACTATTGCATTTTTTTTTTTGGCTTGGCTGCTAACTATATCAACTCCTTCTATTCAATGAGCAGCAAATGAGTTCTATATAATTAGAGTTGGAATTTGACTATCATGACTATTCTTTGAGCATTTCTTATTTATTTTATCTCACACCACACTGTATCAGATCCCCCCTACTACACTGTATTAGATCCCCTACTATTTGTGAATTGGTCTCGTTTGTTCTTGACCTTTCTAAATTTCCTCCATGACTTGTTACTCCTTGCTTACAACTTTATGCTTTCCTTTATTGGTGTCTTTGCATTCTTCTTTATTATAGCCCTACATTTTAATTACATTGTAGACAATATTTTGCATATAATCGTACTTAACATCAATCACACTAGACCTTATCTCTTCAGTGTATTAATTTTCTATCTGCATTTTCAGTGCCTTGGCAAAATCACCTTTAAGATCAACCATCACCTAAACTCATGCAAAAGTAGTTCTTATCTTGTTAATGGTGGCTTGATATAGCTGGATTGATTTACCTACGGTTGAAACTAGAGAATAAATTTATTTAACAAAAAAAGTGGGTTATATGTTAGAGAAAGAAATCCACGCCATACACATGGGTGTTTCCTCATTAATCATAAATCTAGCATCAAAGATCAACGTTCTCATGAGGTAGGTATACCAATCTCTACAAATGATATAGAAAGATACTGTTGATATCATATGAATGTTATCTTCTTGATGAGTCAAATAGATAAACACATGTTTGCTGGGTTTTAAAATGTGTGAATGGAAAACGAAGAGTTGCGACTTTTATGAAGAGTTGCGACTTTTATGAAAAGTTGCGATTTTTATGAAGAGTTGCGACTTTTATGAAGAGTTGCGACTTTTATGAAAAGTTGCGAATTTTATGAAAAGTTGTGACTTTTATGAAAGGTTGTGCCCTTTCCGAAAGACTGTGACTTTTCCAAAGGTTTGTGACCTTTCCGGTAAGGCACAATAAGAACATTTTCACACTACCCTTTGTTTTCTATAAATTGAGAGATTTCCTCTCATTTTAAGAGAAAAAATTTCCTTGACTTCTTCTACTACTATTAAATCTAGTATTCTAAGTGCACTTTACTGTTGTTGAGTGGTTTGCTGACACCGAGGTTTTAGGTACCGATACACCAGTGAGTAAGATCGTTCTATCCTGGGAGGATATATTCCATTAACCTTGGGTACTTGAGGGGAATAATTTCCTTAAGGGGATACTATGCATTCAGTGGGCTCGATTTTCTTCTTAAAGAAAAATATTTTGTATATTGTTTCTAATTTATCTTTCTGGTTCTATTTTCTCTACTAGTTTAATTTTCTAGTTTGAAAATACACTTTAAACTTTGTTGTTTCTTATCAAGTTCTTCAAAGTTTTGTTCTAAGTATCTTAGGAATACAAGATGAACAACAATCTTAAGGAAATTAGTATAATATTGGTATTTCTTGTACTCTACTGATTGAGGGAACAAATCATGGAAGTAGAAGATTAATGCACTACTTCTTCAGAATTTGATGCCTTGTTTAGCAAGATCGACGTGAGATGTACCAGAAAAGCTGGTGGTATTTCGGTTAAAGATTACACCAGGTAACCTTCTTATTATTTATCTAAGGAGGAAAATAGTTTTTCAAAGTTAACTCTTTTGACATTTATCATGTGTGTCTTTGGAAAAATATCTGCAAATAATATGTTTTTGAATGAATTTTCCTTGGCAAATAGTGTTGCCTTTAAAATTCTATAGTTTGTAGAATAAGAGATGCACATTTTTGTTTGATAAAATAGTATGTCAAAAATTTATAGTTGAAAGACTATTTGAAAAGAAAAGCATTTCTATGTGATAATCTATGAATATGTTTTATTCTGTTTGGAGAAAAAAAAACTTTTGTAGTTTTGTACTCCCTATGAATTTGATCGTGTTTGCTTTTTGTAGAGTAAAAACTTTTGTAGTTTTCTACTCTGGATAAATAAGACTATGCAATTGGTTTGAAGAATATGAAAACTTCATCTAATAAGTCAGTGTTGTACTTTTTGTTTTCTATAAACTTCATTGTTAAATAGAAAAAATTGTACAAAAGTTTGTCTTTATTATTAGTATTCTAAATACTAAGTGGTATGTCTAATTGTGATAGAAAAAAGACAAGTGACTTAGAGTTTGTGATTTTGTGCCTCTATGGAATGAACTTTGACAATTGTGTAAAGATTGTCAAAGGGAATTGAAACACTATAATTCTTTTGTAGAATAATATTTCAAAAGAGGTTTCATATTGCCAATGACATTTTGATAGTATGAGAAAAAAAAATATGTGGAAAAATTATTTTCAAATACTTGAGAAATTTCATGATACTTTTGTATTATGTTAAACCCATAAAATTCTTGGAGTATATTTGATATTGTGGTCGTTGAGTTTCTCCTTTACTAGTACATGGTATGAGTAGTATGAAACTACCAAATTATATGTATACTTGTTCAAAATGATTGAGTTCTTTTATGAAAAAAGTGTCACTTAAAATGTTGTGATTTTTCATGAAAAGATATGTCTATTAAATATAACTATTTGTATAGACATGAATATTGGTGAATAGTCATTTGTCATGTTTTGTAAAAGAAGCATTTGGACTATATTGCCTTTATTGGACCCGATGAAACTTTGTTCATGGGTAGTTCTATAACAATCAAACTGAAAGTTATGGAAAGGTCCTTCCGAAAAGGACATTGACAAGGTGATGACTTCACATAAAATTGTAAGAAAGAGGAACAAAATATTTGTGAGAAAAAGCTACCTCGCGGAGAGCTTTTCAAACTCAATATATTTATTTGTTCTTACTTGGTTGAGTCAAACTGTCTGTGACATGAACACTTAGGACATGTCAATTACAAAACCTTGCAAGGAAAACTAATCAACTTAGAAGTTTTGTCTAACTTTATCTAAGTATGTTGAGCATTCTTGTAAATCTGTTGAAAGAAATTCTAATCCCTTAGAGTTGTTTTACACTGACATTTGTGATACAAAGTCAACACCATCTCGTGGTGGGAAAAAGTATCTCATAACTTTTATTGACAATTGCATTTGATACGGTTATGTCCATTTGCTGAATGGTAAGGATGAAGCAACAGAAATGTCTAGACAATATATTATTGAAGTTGAAAACCAGTTGGAAAAAAGATAAGAAGTGATAGGGATGGAGAATATAAATCTCCTTTTGCAGAAATATGTTTAGAAAGTGGATTTATCCATCAAACTACTGCCATATTCACCTCAATCTACTGGAATTACAGAATGGAAAAAAAATCAAACTTTGAAGGATATGATGGCTACATTACTTATGAGTTCAGGTTTACCACAAAACTTGTGTGAAGAAGCTATCCTTACAGCAAAAAGGAACAACAAAAAGTTGTCTTTTCAGAAAGAAAGCAATAAAAAGTTTTGTTTGTTCATGACACAATCTGTTCCATATAAGAAATGGAAAGGAATGAAATCCAACTTGAAATATTTCAAAGTGTGGGGGTGTCTAGCCGAAGCCGAAGTCCAAGTTCCTATTCGTAAAAGGATTAAAATAGGACCTAAGACTGTGGACTGTAAAATTAGACTTGATTAGTCTAGTGAAGGGTCTAAAAGACCATGGAAAGAAAAAAGGAGAATGTACTTAATAAAGAGATTCAGAGGCGTAGTAAATGTCGAAGGACATCTACTTCCTTCGAATATGATTTTGTAACATTTCTTGTGTATTCTATAGACTCATCCTTTTGGAAAGATGGTGTCAATAGTGAGATTAATTCAATCTTGAGAAACCATATTGGAAGTTAATTGATTTTCTTCTAGAAAATAAACCTTTGGGTTCAAAGTGAATCTTCAGAAGGAAAATGAAAGTCGATGGAACTATTGACAAATATAAAACAAGACTTTGTGTCAAAGGTTGTAGACAAAAATAAGGTTTTGATTTTGTCGACACATACTCGTCATTAACTAGAATTACATTAATTCGGATGTTAATTGCATTAGTTGCGGTATGTGACCTCCAAATTCATCAAATGAATGTGAAAATAATTTTCATAAATAGAGAATTGGAGGAATAAATTTGCATGGAACAACTCGAGGGTTTTGTGGTTCCTGGTAAAGAAAAGAAAGTGTGTAAACTTGTTAAGTCACTTTATGAACTAAAACAACCACCCAAACAATGACATAAGAAATTTGACCAAACTATGTTGGTAAATGGATTTGAGAATGAAGAAAGTGATAAATGTGTTTACATTAAAATCACAAGGTCATTGTTTGTTTTTATATTGGTGATATGTTGATCATCAGTAGAGAGACTAATGACATAAATGCTACTAAACATAAGCTAGAAAGCAACTTTGATATGAAAGATCGTGGAGTTGCTGATGTGATCTTAGGTATAAGAATCATTAGAACTCCAAGATATTTAGCACTGCCAGGGTCTCATTACATTGAAAAGGTACTTGACTAGTTCAAATGTTTAGATTTCAATATTGTCAAGTCTCCAATAAATGTGAGTTTTGCCTTTCAAAAGAGTGAAGGCGAAAGTGACTGACAATTGGATTGTGCTAGAGTATTGGGAAGTATGATGTATATCACGAAGTGTGTAGGATCATATATAGCATGTGCTATTAATGAACTTAGCTGGTTCATGAGTGATCCCAATCGAACTCACTGGATGAAAATGAAAAGAGTTTTGGAGTACTTAAGAAGTACTTAAAACCACATCTTGTATTTTAACAATATCCAGCAGTACTGAAATGATATATAGTGATACAAATTGGATCACCGGACAAAAAAAGTAAAATTCATGAGTGGATATGTATTTACTATTGGTAGAGGAGCAGTCTCTTGGAAATATTCCAAAAAGGACATATATCGCTAGCTCTACAATGATCTGTGAGCTAGGTGCTCTATATAAGGTTGGTGAATAAGTTGAAATTATCAATGAAGTTTTCAACTTTTTCAATACCCACCATCACCCTTTAAATTAATTCATATTATACCTCCTCTTTGAATCTAACTAGGACAAACAATGAGTTCAACTTTTAAAATAAAAAATACTAAGTTAGAAAAATGGGGGCTGCAAAAATAAATTAATGGCGAGATTTTGATTTGTTACAAAGAGGAGAGTGGGTGCTTGAAGAAGAAGAAAAAGAAGTAAAAGAGAGTTTATAGCGGGTGATTTCGAAGAAAAAAAGAAAGAATGGGTGTTGTGAGTGATTTTGTTGAAGAAGACGAGAAGAAAGGTTATGATTAGGGATTTGAAGAGTGTTGGAGAAGAAGATAAGTTGGGGTGGGGCGGTGCGGGGGGTGAGAGAGAGTTAATGAAGAAATAAGTTTTTTTAATAAAAAATAATAATATTTTAAAATAAAATATAGTGTATTTACGCGCTTGAAAGCAAGTGTATTCACATATTTTCCCAACTCAATAATATTTATGTCACATAGATTTTGTTAATGGTCAGAGAGGTTTCAAATATTGTGTTTTAATAAGTTCAAGGGTCCGGTGGATAAAATATAGAGTAAAAGGGTTTAGAATACAAACTCATACAAGTACAAGAGTCTATTAGACCATTTCACCTATTGAAAAATTGAAAAACTTCGTGAAGAAGCTTGAAGAATAACAAATGAATTTTGTGAATTTATGTAATTAATCAAAAATTATGATTAAAATTTATTGGGTTTGTGTTGGTGAACTTTTAGTGTAATAAAATTCATGACAAATAGAAAGAATTAGACCAATTTGACATGAATTCAGTGCTCAATTATGAGCAAATATGAAGAACATGATAATGAAATTTTTAATGTGCAAACTTATTTATTTTTATTTTTAACATTTTATTTCTTGTGCGACATTAAAAATGACATGAAATACTACAAAATGACATGGAATTTCATGTGTGAGCGGTTGTGCCACACTCACACACGTCGACAGTGACGGAACCAGAATTTTCAATAAGAGGGTTCAAAATCTGTAGAATAGACACATGAAGTAGTCGAAGGGGGTTTGACATCTATTATATATACATAAAAAATTATTTTAATCATGTATAAATAATATAATTTTCCGTCGAAGGGGCTTCAGATGAACCCCCTTATACTAAGGTGGCTCCGCCCCTGCACGTCGAATGAGAAAGTGGTTTAAAATATTGTGTTTTAGTGAATTGCGGGGAGTATAAAGATTCAACTAATAAATGAAGCCAAGTATAAAAATTCACACTCACACACATCGAATGAGGATTTTTTTTGTATAAACGAAACCTATAAGGCAGCGAGTATCCATCCATCCGGTCGACACATGTTTTAATCATGCTAGTATGTTTGTGTAAGTCAAATGTTTTGCTAGGAAACTTCCAAGGGAAAAAAGAAGATGAATAATTGGTGTGTAGAAATTATGATTCAAATACTTATTGATTTGGTAGGCTATAACTTTGCAAATGGCCTACAAAATCAGAAGCAACACACACTGATACAGCAAAGTGTGGAAAATGAGACAAAACGGTTAGTTCAATGGTGTATACGTGACAAAATGCTTGGAATTAAGGTCCTCTTTACGGACAGTTATAGAGAAGATATGGCTGCCTATCTTTAATTACCAAATTTAGAACTATTCAACTCATCATCCCTTCTCTTCTCATTTTCTCAAAACACATTTTTATTAGGGAGGGCAATGGGGCGAGGTGGGGCAGGTTGAGCTTAACCCGCATAATTTTTAATCCACTCCGTTCTGCATAACAATTTTTTTATTTTAAACTCGTCCCACCCCGCGCCGCATAGACCTTCCCCGCATAACTTTTTTAATATTTTCTTTTTCTAGTTAAGTTTGATAATAAAATAAAATTCATAAAAAGAAATTCCTTTTTTCATTAAGTTTTATTAATTTCATAGGATATTAACTTAAAATTTTATTTTTTAGAGGTCAATTGGAAACATGTAAGAAATTGTAATCTTTTTTATTGAACCATTTTCATTTATTATCTTGAATATTTTCGTAGTTTAAAAAAATATATTTTAAGAAATAATGCTCTATCACTCTTATAGCATGTAAGAAGTTAAAATTAAGTTTGAACCCACATGAAATTACATATACCCGCCCCGCATCCCACCCGCCCCCCATCTGCCCTGCCCCATTGACATCCCTAATTTTACACTTGTAGAGTTGTAGGGATTGATATTCTTTCTTTTTCTCAAATGATATTCAGCTAGAATGAGCTAACGTGTAAACTGCAATTGATCCCTAGTTCAATTGGTAAAATAACTCAACATTCAATCAAGTGCACCGTTTACATTTCTTAGCTTGTAGGATAGGTGCTCACAAATAATGTTATGCCAATTTTAAAAAATATGTACATAAAAATACTTAGTTTTATAGAAAAATCGTGAGACCATGTGCCCTATTTTCAACATGTAATTCCCCCCTACCTAACATGTAACTTTTACATTAGTAACTCAAAAACATTTTTGTTGTACATTATTACTCCCTTTATTCCAATTTTTATGACTCATTTTCCTCTCAGTCAATTATAACAAATTAAAATTGACACATTTTGTAACTATTTTATTTTATTTTATCGATCCTTAATGAAATAATGTATAGCCATGAAAATATCTACCACTTATTTTAGATCATAACTTTCAAAAGTTTTTCTTAAAATCTATGTCAAATTAAACTATATCACTTAAATCGAGATGAAAAAAGTATTAATTTTTTTTTGCAAATTTCCAGCCAAATTCGTAGTTATTACTCTTCGAATTAGGTGGACTCATTTTTGTACAATATGTCACAAAAATAATAGGATATGAATCAAGTTGGTCGACAAGAAACGTTATTAGTTTGGGAAAAGTAGAGTCAAACTTGTGTATGAAAGTTCAAACCCACTGACATTTAAGTTTGATTACGAAATCAGCTCAACATGTTTGCTATATGTAGTGCTCATGGAGCCACAATCTTTATTTTTTACATATTCATTTATTGTTCTTAGTTATTTTCCTTAAACGATTATTTTGTTTTCCATTGTGGGACTTTTGGTAGAAAAATTATTTCGGCTGACAAGATTTGTCTGTAGGCAATCTATATTTATGGGAAGTTATCAAAATAAGACAAAAGTAGGGAGAATTCGTATCAAATGTAGGGATGAAAATGGGGCAGGACGGAGTGGGTTTAAAGCTATGTAGGGTGGGATGAGTTTAAGGTTGTGCGGGAAGTGATTTTATGTAGATTCAAACTTAATTTTAACTTTTTACATGTTATAAAAATGATAGAAGTATTATTTATTAATATAATTTCTTTAAAGCTATTAAAATGTTCAATATAATAAAAATATTGCAATTTCTTACATGTTTCACAATTTACATCGAAAAAAATAATTTTTTAAGTCATTATCTATTAAATGAATACAACTTAATGAAAAAATAAATTTACTTTTGTAAATTTTATTTTTAGTATCAAACTTAACTAGATGAATTGGGACAAATTGAAAATAAAATAAGTTATTATACGGGGCAGTGCAAGGTGAATTAAAAATTGTACGGGTTAAGTTTATGTGCACCACCCCACATCGCCCCCATTGTCATTCCTAATATATGGTCAACGTTTATGTTCATTGACAATTAAGCTATGCACACACATGTTATTGGAGATTAATTGGCATGGGACACTCCCAAAACTTAATTTGCACAATAGCCACTTAATTTTTTTTGATTTAATTTTTACGATTAGGGTTAGAAAAAGTGAAAAAATGGGATTGGGTTATGGGGTCACAAGCCTTTTCATTACTTTAAGAACTTGGGGATAAAAAAAACAAGTATATAAAATATCATTTTCATCCCAACACTTCAACATTACATAAATTCATTCCTCCAAAAAATTATATTACAATCTCAAGGAATATAAAAATTATTTAATAAAATAGGTTAACATTTTTCGAGGAAACCTCGGAACACGTTATCAGAGAACTCTTCGTCTTCCATAAACCTTCTTTACCGAAATCATCAACCTTCATAAAACTGATCAGTCTCCAACACAAGTCTTCCATCTTCCATTATTAAAAACATAAAGAAAAAAGATATCCTATAATCGTTCCTGAAAAATGAAGTGGAGTTCGTCTATTTTTCATCAATCTTCTTCTCAAGTTCAGTTGAATCTTTTTCAATCTTCTTCCCAAGTTCAGTTGGATCTTTTTCAATCTTCTTCGTTTGATGTAAGTTTAATCGTGTTTTCAATAAATTTTAGCCTATTTGATTTTTTTATTGCGATAGCGTAGCGAAGTTTAGATATTTGCTTAAAGTTCTGAAAATCTCACTCGTTTTAGTTCATGCTTTTTATTCGGAATCATTACTGACGTTTTGCTTTGGATAATGCATAGAATTTTTTATTTTTTATGTTTATCGAATTTTTTATTTTTTATGTTTATCAGGCCCATCGATTTGAAAGTTTTTACTGTATTTTGATCGACTTTAATGGTGTTTTTGTCAATGGCATTGTCGAGTTTTGTTGGAACAGGTACTTCTTTTTCATATTTTTTTAGCATTACTCTGTTTGTATTAATAGTTTAGTGATCAATATTTTGATATGAAAATTATGTTTTTGTATATAATATAGTATGGCTAAAACTAGAGGCGGCATCGTTAAACGATTTGTTCCTAAGCCTTCTAAAAACAAGAAAACAAAGGCTGAAGAAGTTTCAAGATCTTCAAAAAAAAATTTGTAGTTGAAGAACCTAAGTCTAACTCGGATTCTGATACAATGGCTGAGATCGACAACTATGTGGACAGAAGTGCCCAAGCTACTGATGATGTTGAATCTAGTGAAGAAAAAACTAACAGTGGAGATGAGGAGAGTAGTAGAGATAGTCGAGATACTAGAGACGGGGATGATGATCCCCTGTCCTTGCCAATTTGTGCAAGAGAAATCTCCGGTAAGTCCTATAATCTAACGACATGGATGGATGAGTTATGATCGTTTTCAGCGAAAATTTCTATGAGAGCAAGAATGACTCTTTAATCGTGATTTTAGAAATGTTTTATCTCAAGAAAAAATTTATAATGACTTTAAAGGTACTTGTTTTGGACATTTAAGGCATATTTCAGAATATTACAAGTTCAATGGACAGATGGTCTATTACATGTTGTTGCGATGTGTGAAAAATGATAAAAAAAAAAAAAATCATGAGATGTGATTATGTGTGAATGATAAGTCTGCTTGTTTTGGCTTAAAAGAGTTTGCATTGATTACGGGACTGAATTGCTCAGCATACCCCCGTGATGCAAAAATGACAAAAGTTCAGAAAGGTGCGAAATTTTATTATAAAGTGACCAAGAATAAGAATATCACTGCTACGAAGTTGATGAGTTTGATTAAGGGTACTAGATTGAATAAGGAGCAGAAGTTAAAGTGCTCTTTAGTTTGGTTCGTCCAGTCGATGTTTCTTTCCCACGATCTATCTAAGATTGTGGATTCAAACCAAATTAAGGTGGTCGATGATTTAGAGTTTTTCAAGAGTTATCCGTGGAGGAAAAAGTGTTTTGATTTAACAGTTAAGTATTTGAAGAACAAAATTAATTTGAAGAAGCAGAGTGAAGTGTACAATGAAAGAGGGAATGCATCGTATGCTCTGTATGGCTTCCCTGGGCATTTCTAGTACTTATTATCAATTATGTACTTGATTTATAATAAACTCTTATATATTTATATCGTATTTCATAGTCTCTATTTATTTATTTATTATTTTATTAATTTCAGATTTGGATATCTGAGGTTTTTTCTCATCTTGGTAAGTATGCAAAGAAGTCTTTGGATTCTCCTCTGTCCATTCCCCATTTACTTAGATGGCACATGACAAAGAGCAATAATATTATCGAAGGTGATCCATTTAAGTACAAAGGGAGAAGTACAAAGGTATAAATTTATTTATTATTATCTAGCAATATTTGTAAATTAGTGAAGGTCTTGTACTATTTATATATTTTTTTTGTAGATTGTGCATCCATACCTCATACCTACTGTCCATGAGACAAGATAAAATTATATGGAAACATTAAAGTCATATATACGGGCAAAGTGAAGGACGCAATCATTGATGCCTTACACTCTGTTTGGATCATTGTTACCCATTGTATTGTATTGTATCGTTACTATACCTACAATGTTTGTTTTGATTGTTACTTAAAATGTATTGTATTGTATTGTTAAATTTCGTTGCTACGTAACAATGAAAACCCCTATTTTATGGAACAACCGATTTGGTGTCTTCCCATTGTTACTTAATTTCTTTTTCCAATTATATCTTTACATAATATTGCAAAATACTATTTTACCCTTTACCTTATATGATTTAATGCTAGTCAAACCTCCTACCCTAGAATAATTAAGGATATTTTAGTAAATTTATAAATTACACTATAGTACGATACAATCAAACCAAATAATTAAAATGTTATTAAACAACAACAAACAATCAGTCTAGCCAAACATTGTATCTACCATACAGTACAATAAAATACAATACAATACATTATGAAACAATGGGTAACAATGATTCAAACAGAGTGTTAAAGACCAATTTGAAAGGTGTCACTGTCCTTACTTCTGCAGTAGAGAACGAGGAGGAAGAAATATTGGGTGAGAACAATTCCAACTAACGTTGTGAGAATTCTGTTTCGAGTGGACAGAAAAATAAAGATGATAATTTGTGTGAGCGTGTTGCATCCCTTGAACTATCAATGATGAAAATTGTTGCTTTTATACGAGATGAGAAATTGAGGAGAGCTTAAAAGAACAAGAAAAATGATGGTAGACTAATTTATATACTATTTGTGTAAAATAATTTATTTGTAAGAATGTTAAGCCACTGATCTTGCTGCAGTTGATGAAGACTATACATCACCAATGATGTTGCAGTTGATGTTGGTGAAATCCTTCTATTAGCAATAGTCGATGAAAATCTTGTTACAGTTGATAAGTACTTTGCAGAAGAAGTTAATGAAGTTGTAGAAGAGATGAAGGAAGGAGAGAAAGAACAAAAGGAGGAGAAGATGGAAGAAAAAAAAGAGAAGCTGGAAGAGAAGAAATAAGAGAAGGAGAAGATGGAAGAAAAAGAAGAGAAGCTGGAAGAGAAGAAAACAAAGAAGAGGAGATTTAAGAGAAGAAAGAAGAAGAAAAAAGAAGAAGAAAAAAGAAGAGGAGAAGCAGGAAGAAGATCAAGAAAAATAAAAAGAAGAAGAGAAGCAGGAAGAAGAAGAAAAAGAAGAGGAGAAGCAGGAAGAAGATTAAGAAAAATAAGAGGAGAAGCAAGAAGAAGATCAAGAAAAATAAGAGGAGAAACAGGTAGAAGAAGAATTTCAATGGACGTGATGAGTATTGTTATGGAGCTCAATGGTGAGCTCAATGGTGATGAGTAATATATTGGTTTTTTAAGACAATTTATTTTTGAAGTGGGTTTTAAGACATTCGTTTTTGAAATGATTGGTTTTTGGTGGTTGATGATTAAGACAATTGATTTTTTAAATGGTTGGTTTTTGGTAGTCGACTATTAAAACAGTTGGTTTTTTAGATAATTAGTTTTTGGCGGTTGAATATTAAGACAATTGGTTGTTGAAGTAGTTGATTTTTTATCACCACCCATACACTATTGATCATCATCCTCAATTTGTATGGAACCTTACATGATGTTTTGGAATAGTTGGGGTTGAACAATCAACATTCTCTCAACATACTTGTGCTTTCTCACACATTACATTGAAGATGTTGATTGTATAACTACAACTCTTTCGCATACATCATTTATCTCCACCCCCAATGTATGTTGACCCTTAAATGACTTGTTTAAACTTAAATATAGTTTATTATTAGTTAATCATTCTCTCTTTTAAATTATACTAGCTACGGTCTATATTTAAGCGTCATATTCTAGTAGGTGCAGTATAGATCATTTTTGGATCATGATATTAACCCGTATATACCTTATTACTGTTGAAGTGTAGATATCGTTGTTAAAATATAAACCAAGAACATGAACAAGTATCGATTGTCTTAATTATCTATATATTTTGACCAACAGTGACAATACTCAATTATCCAAATTTTACAACGGTAACAAAGTAGAAATTACTACTTTTTCGATGTCAACGTCTGATTTTTCGACAATTCTTTAACGTGTCGTTTGGTGAAGTGTATATCTAAGTCTTACTTGTATTAGTTATATGTTTGATTAGTTATGCATAGGTTATTTATTATGCTTTTTTTTTTATTTTGGGCATTAAAAGTAACATGCATGAGAAAAATTCACAGTTTTAGTGGGGAAAACATATAAAAATAAATGTTTTGGAAAAAATTACATTCTAAATACATACATTAAAATCATTGCATTACCATAAATTTTCATATATCAATTATAAACACCTTAATACACAACAAGTGGACTCAATAATAAATATTAATCGATAGTGTACAAAATGTATATCATCTATATAAGATCATGCGTAAATTGAATAATAATTGACATTACATTGACCAAAATATTGGGGTCCAAAATAAACAACACCTTCACATCCAGTAGCTTAGTCACAAAAACATAATTAGTCAAATCTATCTAAGATTTGTTGTTGTTCATACATGTGGTTCTCTTGTGCCCGGATCTCTTACAAATTGAACATTTGTTCCTCCTCTTGCTTTTGAAATTCTCACCGACACCCTTGACACGTTTTCTTTTCTTCCTTCCAAGCTTGGTATCGACAAGGGATGGAAGAATATTCACGCTTAGCAATTCTTCTGGCACACACCATTTTGATTCGATAGGGACAATATTAATATATTTAGAGTATGCAAGGAGGTATGTTTCAGCTTTATATAAAGGCGAAGAATATTCATAGATGCTCATACCATACTCATCTTCATGCTTCGATCTCAAATCAGTCATTACGTGAGCGCACGGTACTTGACCAAGTCATATTCCCTACAAGAACATGACTTTTCCAGTAGGTTAACAGTGGAAGTAGAACCTGCGCCGAACACGGTGAATTGATTTTCATCCCTAGTTATGTTCTCTACGTACAAGGAGTCGCCCTCGATCATTTTTTTTCTTGCGATCCTTTTGGCAGCCGGCACCATTTTATTACCCTTTGATTTAAGGACATACACATGCCTCTCCCTAAACAATTCTCCAAATCTCTTAGCAATTGAATTAAATATGGATGTTACGGTGTACTCTCTCTCGTCTATCAACATAGCGTTTAGTGACTCGACAATATTTGTGGTCATCACATCATACATGTTGCTTGGGAAATGTGCTCTGCTCCACTTTTCAAAACTAATATCATGCTCAAGGACAAAGGTTGTCTCAGGGTATTTGTCCTTGAATTTCAAAAAATGATCGTTGAACTCCTCCAAAAAATATGCCTTTGCCGCGTTGTAGTATAGATAGAGGGAATCTCCACATTAGTGATTTACGCAAAGATTTTCACCGAGGTGCCTCATTCAATAACCATGATGAGAATGATTGTAAACCTTTGTAATACCATTAGCAATGCTCTTGTGTCCATCAGAAATAAAACATAAATCTGATTCATCGACCACAATATCCTTCAACTTTTCAAAGAAGAACGTCCAAGATGCATCGTTCTCTTTGTCCACAACACAAAAGGCAATTGAATAAACATGATTCTTCGTATCTTGTGCAACAACACTTCAGCAATACTTTCTCGTATTTACCATGTAAATGAGTGCCGTCGATCGTAATTACCAGAACTAATGCAAGCACCAAAAGCTAAGAAGTAATACATAAATCTATGAGTATCCCCGCTTACCATGATACAATAGCTAGAACCAACATTAAGAGTGTCGAACATATATGAAACAGCCGGTAAGCATGAATATCTATGCTCCGCTGTCCCTCGAACCATTTCCTTGACAGTCACACCTCCCTTTCAATATTTTCAATAACTTGGACTACAATGAAAAATATTTAAAATAGTCCTCTGAATCTCTTCAACATTTGGACCCTTGCCATCACGATAAAGATTCACATAAAGCGACGCAATGACTTTGGTTGAGAGTTTTCTATGGCTGCTGATGACATGTTCAACACCGCAACTGTGATCACCAATATACTTGTAGATACGAAATCTATCTGAACACTCATATTTCTTTGCCCACAGCATCCATGCACAAATACGAGACACATTTCACCTTTAAGTAGTTACTACAACTCTTTACTGTAGCAAAATCAAAAGATTTTCTCGCCACTGCTTCGGCTAATAATAATTGTAGCTCACTCTTTGTACTGAATGTTTGATACATGTAAATATTAGTTTCATCAGAGAAAGAATGGTTGTGTTGTGATCTCAATTCTGGCTCTCCCTGATCTTCTTCAAAATGTAAGAAATCTTCCGCATCTACTGGCTGATCTTCAACATCTAATGAATGATCATGCCCATTCATTGAATCATCACCCAAGTTGTCATTTGATTGATAACAAAAGTTATTATTTGGTTGATCACCCAAGTTCTCATTTTCAACCGAGTCGTTGTCGTTAAAAGAATTCGTTGATTCAATCGGAGACCTCGCAATGACATTTATCCTCAATATAGGCCTAGAGCCATCAGCAGCAATATCCATCATATACAAGCTCACATGCCTATCATTCTTTATGAATGTGGGACGTATTTTTCCCCTCCCATTCATTTGATAGCTTATCACCAAGTTGCCTGGCTCGCAGGCTAGCTCACCGGCCTCAATTACGCTTGCAACCGTATCGTCCTATGAACCACTGTTATGCAACACAATGGGAACTATAGTCTTACTAAAATATTTTCAATACCTGCTTTTGGCAGTCTCCTCCCATACTCCCATATAGTCACCACCAGCAACAATAAATTCAGATACTTCCATATATAGACTATACTGATAGATACTAGATTACGATATCGGTAACTAGCGATCGATGACTGGTACATAATTCGTACAAAACGTGAATGAACAAGAATGGGTTCAGATCAAGCTCGAAATGGAGAACATGTATCTATAGTCCTTCTAAACAACTAAAGTTTATCTAAAAACTAGTTATGAAATGACTTTGGAAGATTTTTGCAAGCTTCAACAATGGCGGATTTTTTTTTCTTTGACGGTATTTAAAAGAAAATGGTGTAAAAATGGAAGCAATGACTAGAATGATGATGATTTCACCTGTGAAAGCTAAAATATCATCGGAAAAGTCGTCGGAATCAGCTAATCAGCTGCAAAAATGGGAGCATTTTGATTTCTTTTTGAAGAGCTTTTCTCCAGTCAATTTTTTTAATAAATGGAAAAATAAAAAATAATTCCACATTTGTGTTGGATGAGTGCGGACCAAAGTGTAGTGACAAAAACTTGAGAGTAGGGTGTGGTATGTTTTGGAAGAATATTGAGAGATGTCATATATGGTGTCTAAAGTACTAATTTTTTAAGATTTTTATCTAAATGTCCAATTAAGTTTGGAGAGTGGCTATTTTGCCAACTCTCCCATGTTATTGTGTCACTTATCTGACCATCCAAAAAAATTTGCACACCTTGGCATTGAGAACTTAAATCTTAATGCAATAATGTTGGGTTATATCATTCTCCCCCTTTTTATGGTATGGAAAATCTATTTTACAGTTTTCATTTTTGTTTATGTAATATTTTTATATTATATATAAAATATTTATTTTTTAGTTTATGTATTTATAGATTTTTATTTAAGTTCATGAACATTATAAATACAATAGTCTTTTTATAAGTTTGTTGTAAAATATAATGTTAAGAAAAATTATTTTTTTAATAATTGTTATTTTATAATACATGCATTAAGTGTGTGTTGTATATTTTGTGTGTGCGCGTATGCGTTTTGTGTGTCTTTTATATGTAAGAGATGTACTCTTAATTTTATTTTATTGTTAGTTGGTCATTTAGTGTGTCTAGGGATGTCTTATTCCTTTAAAAATGGTCTGATGGACCCTTATACTTATATGAGTTTGTATTCTGAAACCCTCTTACTTTATATACTTTGTCAATTGGACCCTTAAATTTATTAAAACAGAATATTTGAAACCCCTTTGACCATTGACCAAACCTATGTGGCATAAATATTGCTGAGTTGGAAAAATGTTTAAATGCACTTGCTTCCAAATGCGTCATTACACTATTTTCTATTTAAAAATATTTTTTTAAAAAAAACAATAATATTTCTTCAGTAACCTTCTCCCAGCCCCCACCCCAATTTCTCTTCTTCTCCACCACTCTTGCCACCCATAACCCTAAACTCTCTTCTCTTCTTTTTCAACAAAATCACTCACCACATCCATTCTCTTTTTTTCTTCTTCTTCTACGATCCACTCTCCTCTTTGCAACAAATAAAACCCCGCACCTAATTTCTCTTTTCATCCTCCTTTATCTAAATTTTTAATGTTTATTATTTTTAAAGATGAAACCATTATTTGTGTTGGAATTAAAGAGAAGGTATGATATGAATTAATGTAAAGAGTGATAGTGGATATTGAAAAAATTGAAAACTCCATTGATAAGTTTGAGAAAACTTGAAGAACAACAAATGAGTCTTATAGATTTGTAAAATTAATTCAAATTTGTGATTGTGGCCAGTAGGTTTTGTGTTTATGAACTTCTAGTTGAAATTTCAAGTCAAATAAATAAAAATTTCATCTATTTGACATGAATTTAGTGCTTAAATTGTGAGCATATATGGAGGTTGAAGAACATGGCTATTCAAAAAAATTCAAAATTTAAATATTTAGTTTTTTTTTTTAATTTTCTTAATATTTAATTTTCTTACGTGTCATTGGAAAATGACATGGAATTACAAATGTAAGAGGTTGGATTACACGAGCAGTGATCTGATGAGAAAAGGGTTTAAAATATTGTGTTTTAATGAGTTTAAGGGTTTCGCTGACAAAGTGTTAAGTAGGAGGGTTCAGAATACAAACGTATACAAGTATAAAGGTCCATCAGACCATTTCGCCTTCCTTTAATTTTATAAATCCCAAGTAGATGTTTTCAATTTGTTAGGCTTATTGGTTCTTACAATCACAAAAAGATTTTGCGGTTAAAAATACTATTTACAACTCATTAGTTTGTCTGTGTGAAGGTCTTAAGGGACCAAAATAATCTTTTTATTTTATCCAAATATTAAAAAAATCTAGTCAAAGTGAAATTTGATACCACATTACACTACTAAAAAAACAGTGAATACCGACCTACAAATATCGACTTAAAACCGACATCCCAGCTTAGGTCGGAAAAAACTTGGTCTCTATTCAGTACCAACCTCTGGAGCTCGGTATTTACTTAAAACCAGTTTTATATATTTGTTTATTTGTTTATTTTTATTATTTCCGACTTCCTGAGGTCAGAAAATTTGTTTCTCATATTTTGGAATATCGACATTCGGATGTCGGTATTTGTTAATTTTTTTTCTTAATTTTTAAATTCCGACCTCTGGATGTCGCTATTCTTATTTTTTTATTTTTGAGATTCTGACATTCGGAGGTCGGTATTTTTATGTTTGTATTTCTGAAATTCTGACCTCCGGAGGTCGGTATTTTATTTTTGTATTTCTGAAATTCTGACCTCCGAAGGTCGATATTTTTATTTTTGTATTTTTGAAATTCTGACCTCCGGAGGTCGGTATTTTTATTGTTTAGTTTTGGAATTCTGACCTCCGAAGGTCAGTATTTTTATTTTTTATTTTTGAAATTCTGACCTCTAGATGTTGGTATTTTTTTTATTATTATTTTTGAAATTCTTACCTCCGAATGTCGGTATTTTTATTTTTTTATTTTTGAAATTCTAACCTCCGGAGGTCGATTTTCTGCTACAAAACTGGCAGCAAATTGCTGCAATTTTAGTTGCCCACCTGCATATTTATACCAAAACACCAAATAAACTTCATCCAACCAAAACAACACAATATTTTCAACATATACATTAAACTATTTCAAAATAAACTTCATCCAACTTCAAAATAAACTAAAATACGATCAAACAATTTCAAGAATATAGAAGTCTAAAATGTCAAATAGATACAACTACTCTCATCACCCTCACTCTCCTTATCAGACTTATCATTCTCATCACCGGCCTCCTGATCAGATCCATCACTGCTGGCCGGACATGGAGAAAGAATATTTCCTGATTCAAAAAGAAAAGTTAGTTGGGCCTGAAGTGTTTCATACCTCGCGTTCTCTACCTCATTTGTTGTCGCAATCTCCTCTTCTCTCTTCTTCTCTCTTTCTTCTCTCATCTTCTCTCTTTCGGCTACAACAGCAAGCTCGAAATTGAGATAAGCTATCTTACTCTCCATTGCAGATATTGTCTCTCTATCCCCGCCATCGAAGCTTGAGGATGATGAACCACAATACCAAGACTTCTTCTTTTGATACGCCTTTTCGGGATAGCCGTAGACTGAACCTCTACTCGGTTCACCAGCATTCTGTTTCCAAAGATTCTCGTTTTCTTCTTGTGTAAATGGTATGTCCTGATTCTCAAGAGGTAGGTACTACGATATTCCTGAGATATTCGTATATACCTATCATGTAATTTAAACAAAAAACTCTACGAATAAGAATGTAATATATACAAAGAAAAGAAAAAAAGATTAGTTTGAATGGAGTTCTTACATATGTCTCTTGAGCACGTGGCTCAATCCATCTTTCTTCTTCTGTGGGGTTCGTACTCTTCTTAACGTGAGTAACCTTGAACATCTCTGCTACAGCTACCGGCCTACCCAACTCTTTTTCCTACAAATAACATATATAGAATTTGATCTCATTAATCTCCAAAAACTACTTATCAAAAAAGAAAAAAATTATTTTACTAAATTAAGAAAGTATACCATTCTTTCCTTCCTAGTAACCTGGCTAATAGCTCCATCAGTGTGCAAAGAGCCTCCCTTTTCTGATGCGCGAGCCATCTTTCCAATCTCACTCCTCTTTTTAAATTTTTCATCAGTACTCCAATGTTCCAGTAACAGAGCCCATCGATCCGGTAACATAAACTTGGGAATTTTGTTTTCTCTCCGACAGTCACAAAATGTGCTAGAAAGCAACTTTGAAGCTTTAAGCTTGAAGTTCACTTAAACGTCTTCCTCATGTTCGGGAGCCCATACATAATATTTCTGTAATAAAAAATAACTAAATATTTATTGTTCAAATGCATAGCAAATTTAAATGTATATGATGTAAATTTAATCGATATACATTCTTACCTTAAATTCGTTGAACATCTGCCCTTGAGTGTTAAGTGGAATCGAACTCCAATTCGGGTACACACCATTATAGTGAGTTTCGATGCACTTTAAAATAATCTTTGCCATACCCACATCGGACGTAAGCTGAAATACGAGTTCATTGACAAAGTAGAGTAAACAAAAAATAATCAATCAATTAAAATATAAATAGATAAATGAAAGATGAAACATAATTAAAACATACTTGTATCCTAATGGCTCGATGACGAGTCTCCGAAAATTGTCTCTATCGCCTGGCTGAGGACCATTTGCATCTGAATGCTGGGTGGTGGGAGTATTAGGCTCTGAGCCATTGGATTCAAGATGAAGAGTGGAAAGTCCAATTGATCCACTATTAGTATTCAAACTATTGCAATGACTAGCACTAGCTGATGGTATGGTAGACCCACGACCAAGATGTGAATAGCCCTACAATGTTTGGTAACTCGAACTAGGTACCACAGTGGGTGTAGATATAGTATAACCAGATTGTGGAGCCGCATGAGTAGAGGCATTATGTGACTGGTGTGCCGAGTGAGTAGTTGAAACTGAGGCTTGTTTTGAAATATTAACTCGAGAGGGCTCATCAGATATCACGACCCCAGTGGGCCTTCTCATAGCATTGGCCTTAAATTTCATTTTTGGATTAGCGGATTTTTTCGATTTACCCTTGCCTTTATCTACCATCTATATCAATTAAATATAAAGATTAAAACAAAGTAGTACAAAATAATGTCACAATGTCGAACAAATATATCAAACAAAGTTATCATAACATAAAGCTTAATCCAAATAGTCTTTCACAATGTCGAACAAACGTTAAAACTACTAAAATATAAAGTATACTCAATTATGAATAGCTAAAAATCCACCAACTAAACATACAAGTTATATTTCAGAGAAGTGGTAATATTGTCCCTAAACTCTTTTTCTCCATTTCCAGTCACAGCACTCAGTTTCTGCAAATTCAATGATCAATAAAGGGAATGTGTGTTCACATGTTTCAGAATATCTACCTACATTACTTAAAAATCTATGTAAGAGGCTTACATTGAACTGTAACTTGTGAGATTGAACTCTTTCCTATGTATCAAACTCGGCAATTCTAAGGATTCTTTGCCATGACTCATGAGCTACTTGTCATTAATTGAGCTAAGTGACAACACTATATGGATACAAATCGATTTTGCAAGAAAATCAACTTTGTCATCAATAGGATCAACTAGTGTTGATACTTATGCTTAACAAATATATTATTTCTAAATTTATAGCTAAGTGTCAACACTAGATGGACACAAATCGATCATGCAAGAACATCAATTTTGTCATCAATGGGATCAACTAGTGTTGGTACTTATGCTTAACAAATATATTATTTCTAAATTTAAAGTTAAGGGTGTGTTTGGTATGAAGGAAAATGTTTTCCTGAAAAACAAGTTGATTTTTGACTTATTTTCTCATGTTTGGTTGGTGAGTAGAAAATATTTTCCAGAAAAGATTTTTAGTGTTTGACTTATGAATGAAAAATATTTTTGAGAAATATCTTTTATTTTAACTAGAGTAGAAAATAATTTTTGAAATTAATAATATTTTTTAAAAACAAACTTAAATTTTTTTTGGGGGTGGGGGCTGGTAGGGGGTGGGTGG
>NC_064289.1:44657759-44863943 GCF_019186545.1 Solanum stenotomum | reverse complement strand
GGGGAGTGGGTGATCGATGATCGGGATGAAAAAATAAAAATTTGAAGTTGAAAATATTTTTTAAAACCAAACTTAAATTATTTTTTTTGAAGTGAGTTGGGGGACTGACAGGGGGGTAGATGGGGGCGAGGGTAGTGGGTGGGGGTAAAAAAATTAAAAATTAGAAATATCTTTTAAAAATAATTTTTTATAATTTTTTGGGAGGGGGTGGGGGTAGGGGTAGGGGTGAAGGTGGGGTAAAAAAATGAATTTAAAAATAAGCTTTAAAATTATTATTTTTTGGGGGGGAGGGGTGGTTGGGGGGCTGATTTGAGGGCAGGGACAAAATAAATTGATTTTTCAACAAAAAAGTAATTGTAATTTGAAGTTGGAAGAGAAGTTTGGAAAATGTTTTCCTTAAGTTTTGAAAGGAAGTCATTTTCCTTAAATTTGAGGAAAATGAGTTGATTTAGAAAATGTTTTCCTTCATACCAAACACACCCTAAGTGTCAACACTAGATGGACACAAATCGATCTTGCAAGAAAATAAATTTTGTCATCAATAGGATCAACTAGTGTTGGTACTTATGCTTAAAAACAAGTTATTCCTAAATTTAAAGCTAAGTGTCAACACTAGATGGACACAAATAGATCTTGCAAGAAAATCAATTTTGTCATCAATAGGATCAACTAGTGTTGGTACTTATGCTTAACAAATATATTATTTCTAAATTTAAAGCTAAGTGTCAACACTAGATGGACACAAATCGATCTTGCAAGAAAATCAATTTTGTCATCAATAGGATCAACTAGTGTTGGTACTTATGCTTAAAAACACACTATTCCTAAATTTAAAGCTAAGTGTCAACACTAGATTGACACAAATCGATCTTGCAAGAAAATCAATTTTGTCATCAATAGGATCAACTAGTGTTGGTACTTATACTTAATTAATATATTGTTTCTAAATTTAAAGCTAAGTGTCAACACTAGATTGACACAAATCGATCTTGCAAGAAAATCGATTTTGTCATCAATGGGATCAACTAGTGTTGGTACTTATGCTTAACAAATATATTGTTTCTAAATTTAAAGCTAAGTGTCAACACTAGATTGACACAAATCGATCTTGCAAGAAAATCAATTTTTTCATCAATAGGATCAAATAGTGCTGGTACTTATACTTAACAAATATATTATTTCTAAATTAAAGAAAAGTGTCAACACTAGATGGACACAAATCGATCTTGCAAGAAAATCAATTTTGTCATCAACTAGTGTTGGTACTTATGCTAAACAAACACTCGATGGACACAAACAAATTATCACAAAATTAAAGCTAAGTATTAATACTAGATGGACACAAACACATTATAAAATTTAGAAATACCAAACCTTATCTCCTACTTTGATGAAAGAAGCTTGTATCAACTTAGTTGCCTAGCCCGCAAAATCAACCCTTTCGACCCTAGAAAAAGATTCAATAAATCCCAAATTGGTCAAGGCCAGCAAAATCCATCATTTCACTCAAACAAAATTGGAAGAGAGAAACTCAAGAAAACAAATGCTAGTCTATTTGTTCCTTGAGCCATTTCTTTTTTTTCATTTTTGCTTCACAAGCAGTGCATACAAACATTAAACAGTAAATAATTTTCATCTAAGGAAACACAATGATTACAAGTCAACCATGACAACCAGAACTTCATAAAAATCCATCAAAAGAAAGAGTTGAGCCGAAGGTAACTACCAAGCCACTCAAAAACAAAAATCATAACCTTGTTAAAACATTATTATTAGAAACCCCACATAGTAAAAACCAAAACCCAACTCCAAAAAAACTTCAAAAACTGATCTTGATCATCAAAAACTCAATGGAAAGAAAAGAAAATAAAAAGACACAATTTTTACTCGAAATAAAATTGCCAAAACCAAAAAATCAAGATTAGAGATATGTGTTCATTGAAGTGAAGAATTGGACATAGAAATACAGTAAAGCTAAAAGAGTGTTGAGGGAAGCTCAAGAAAACAAATGCTAGTCTATTTGTTCCTTAAGCCATTTCTTTTTTTTCATTTTTGCTTCACAAGCAGTGCATACAAACATTAAACAGTAAACAATTTTCATCTAGCACACCCGATGATACCCACCCAATAATTGATTGAAGTTGGTAATAGTTGATGGATAAATGAGATTCTAATTATAGAAGCATCAGGCTATAAGAGTACAACAATATTCTCATGGGACATGATATCCTATTTTAATACAAACCTTTACGGCTATATCAGGTGCTGAACCTCCCTGATTGCACAGCCTCAGCAAGAGAAATACCTCCCTCACCAATATTGCAACTGCAGGAGAAATCATCTTTAGGAAAAACGAGACAAAATGAACTCATGAAACATCAGAGGTATAAAGAAAAAAAAAGGCATACCTTGAAGTTATGCCCTAACCACTAGATGTATACTCCCTCTATTGCCGGAGATTGCAGCTGCCAGACGCGGGCTGTTGCCGGAGATTGCAGCTGCCAGCCACGCGCTGCTGCTGCCGCCGGTCTGCGCTGTTGCTGTTGCTGTTGATCGAGGTAGCTCGACCTGCAGCATCGGTCGGGGATGGGTGGGGATGACCGCCCGGTCGGGGTGGGTCGGGGTTGAGAGGAGTGAGAGAGGTTAGGAGAGAAAAAGATGACTTAGGGTTTTAGGGTTTTGAGCTTTATCATTCTTTTATCAAAAGGAGTGTTAATTTACCGACCACGAAATGTCGATATCTTTTAAAATAATTATTTATATTTAAAAATATTTAATAAATATCGACATCGTAAAGTTGATATTATTTAAATAAAATAATAATTTAACTATACCGACTTCTTAAGGTTGGTATTTTTTTTTATGACAAGGGACCCGTCGCCGCTACCCTTTGGGTGCGCACATGGTAAAAAAACCTGCTCCTATACAATAGCTCGCAAACCACATAGGAGAGGTAACCCGCACTAGGCAAGCTCAGTGCGACGAGCTCATCCCAGAAGGCAAACCCCTTACTTTCGCTAGCAAGGGGTTTCGAACTTGAGACCTCCAACATGGAAGTCTCAAGCCCAAACCACTGGGCCACCTCGAAAGGTCTCTTAAGATCAGTATTTATTAATTTATTTTAATATAAACTCACCTCTTGAGGTCGATTTTATTAATTAAAATTATATATATATATATATATATATACACACACACATCAACAGAAGTTTAATTTTATAAATTTAATTTATATACCTCATAATTATATAAATTTAATTCTATTGATCAACAATAAAGTTTATCAATATCAAATTTAATATATAAATCTCCTTGAATTGATCGTCGGTATTTCTTTAATTGATAATGTATTTCATAGCTGAAACAGTAATATATAAGACTTGGTTTGTTAAACTATTCGAGGAGTATATAATTAATCAACGTATTTCATACTCCGATGAATTATCCTTTACATGCCATTGCCTGCGATATGATCACTACACTTGACATCTATTCAAGATTGAACGTAATAATCTTGATAGAACTTGCTTTGTACAGTAATTTACGATGTTCTATTGTCTATTTCATAAAACGAGATAAGACATTGAAGGTTATACATACAAATAATTAAACAATTAATTATAAATATAAAATTTAATTAATTATTATCATGACATTTCTACGAGTATTATCTCGCATTTCATATTCGAATGGATTATATGTTAGTTCTTCACTTCTACATCATTACATGAGATATTATGTTCATGATTTGATGACGGACTGATAGAATTTGTACATTACTCTAGAAATATATGTATAATTATCTCCTAATTCATATCAACGTAGTTTCATACTCTAAATATGGATTATTGATGTTTTTTGGTTTATTCCATGAATTCTAAATTTTTATTTATAAAAGTATACAAAATTGTTATACACTTCTTGAACAATTAATTGTAAGTGTAAAATGAAATTTTAGTATTATGCTAACAAAATTATGATTTATAGGAACATTTTAAACAAATCGACGTCTGGATGCTGATTTTATTAAAAGTAATTAGATGAAATAAAAATACCGACCTCATGAGGTCGGTATTTTACATTAATTTATTTTTTAACTTATATAAAACCGTCATCCGGAGGACGACTTATTTAAAGTTAATTGAAAATATTAATTTATTAATTTTCTGGAAGCCACTATATAAATATTTTAATGAAAATTAATTTAATTGCATAATATTTAATTTTACCGACTTTTGAAAGTCGGTATTTTAATATTTTTTGTTTTTTATTTTACGCAAAATCGTCCTCTCGAAGACGATTTAAATAAAATTAAATCAAAATATTTCTCAATTTTGTTTTTTATATTTAATTGAGAAAAAATAAAATATTGTTATTTATTTATTTTATTTAATACCGACATCAAGAGGTCGGTTTTTATTGTAATTCATTTTTTTCGAAAAGAATTTCGACTTCCAGAGGTCGGTATTTAGTTTTCCCGCTTTATTTTGAATAAAAACCGACTACTTGTAGTCGATTTTCATATCAACGTAGTTTCATACTCTAAATATGGATTATTGATGTTTTTGGTTTATTCCACGTATTCTAACTTTTTATCTATAAAAGTATACTAAATTGTTAAAAAAATTTAAACAATTAATTGTAGGTGTAAAATGAAAATTTAGTATTATGCTAGCAAAATTATGATTAATAGGAACATTTTAAATAACCGACCTCCGGATGTCGCTTTTATTAAAAGTATTTGGATGAAACAAAAATACCGACCTCATGAAGTCGGTATTTTATATTAATTTATTTTTAAATTTATATAAACCGTCATCCGGAAGACTATTTGTTTAAAGTTAATTGAAAATATTAATTTATTAATATATGAAAGTCACTATATAAATATTTTAATGAAAATTAATTTAATTACATATTATTTAATTTTACTGACTTTCGAAAGTCGGTATTATAATATTTTTTGTTTTTTATTTTACACAAAATCGTCCTCCGAAAGACGATTTAAATAAAATAAATTAAAATATTTCTCAATTTTGTTTTTTATATTTAATTGAGAAAAAAATAAAATATTGTTATTTATTTATTTTATTTAATACCGACATCAAGAGGTCGGTTTTTATTGCAATTCATTTTTATCGGGAAAAATTCCAACCTCCAGAGGTCGGTATTTGGTTTTTGCGCTTTATTTTGCATAAATACCGACTACTTGTAGTCGGTTTTCTAAAGTTTTTTTAATTTTTTATTCTTCTTAACAATATCGACCTCCGGAGGTCGGTAATTTTTAGGTCGGTATTCACTGTCTTTTTAGTAGTGTATTGATATCAAATTACAAAGAAGTGATAGAAGAGAAGAATGAGAGGAAAGAGTATAGATGAGAAGTTAAAGGTAGACAAACTAGAAAATTATATTATCATTTATGATAATGCAAACTTAATTTCTACTTCTGATCTCCGATGGATGCTCGAAAGAGATTGATTGGAATAGGTAATTAGTCTGATACTAGCAATTTAGGTTTTGATGTCTGTAATTTGCTTAACAATAGAGGTTATGGGTCGGATATATCTGTCCTATTTTTGCGTCAAAAGAGAGAATAGAGTAAGGTATTGGGTTGTTTAGTATAGCATATAGATGGGCCCGAAAGGAGATTCTATGCAAAGATGCTATGAAAGAGAAAGAAGATTAGCGTCATTGAAGATGACCTAGCCTATTCATGAATGTTCATCGCTATAGAGCGGCACAATTACCCCTATGTGGCATTGATTTTCAATCCCCGCATCCCTAGATTGCTTGTTAATTCTTAAATTTTCTGAAATTTTAGTTTAATTGTGAGAGTTGATAACCAAATCTTTTTTGTTATTAAATTGATGGAACCATCCATCCACTAGTTTTTACTATTACCCTTCTCTGTGGAATTCGACCCCAACCATTAGTTGGGTATTTTTTTTATGACGATTGTTTTCTCTTTTAATTGGTTTTGAAGAATACATATGAGCGTTATCAAAAATAGTGCCGATGTTGGGGAATGGTGGTTGAGAATTCTATTTGAGAAATTTGTTTAGTTGTAGTAGATTGTTGTTTTATGTCGTTGTTTACTGATTTGCATGTCTAATATAATGAGTGACCATGGTAGTGACAATGATAGTCACTACGGTCAAGATAACAACATGAGAAGGAACCTTTGTTGAAAATAAATTGTGAATTGTGGGTCCTTCTCCGGTTGAATCCTCTCAACATATAGGATATTATATAGTAATTGTAGATGATCACACAAGGTATACTTGACTTTATCCACTAAAAAAGAAGTCTGAATTTTTTTAAAGTATTAGTAAAATTTCAAAGTACGGTGAAAAAATAAATTTCTAAAGAGATTAAGATATTTTAGTGTGATGGAAGTGGTGATTTCATCAAAAAAGACTTGATCTCCATAATTTCAGGGTTGTTGGTGGCATATTTATCTGTCACGATCCAGGGGTACACCCTAGATGCAACAAGACGTATAAGACCCCGAGATGCCTCATTTAAACCACTTAGCATATTATAACATAAAGTAATAGAAATGAGCGGGAGTTTAAAACTTTTTAATACAATCAAAGTCTTTTATAAAACGAGCGGAAGTCTAACAACATTGTCTCAAACCATCTAAACAAAATGAATAAAGTATTGGGTCATATCCCATACAATAGTCCAAGACATAAAAGAAAAAACATAAAGAAAAGTGATAATCACGTCCTCAAACACAATAAAGACTCACCAAAACTTCACTTCCTTGATCAACGGAGAAGATAGCCATGAGTGTGAGAATCAATATCGCCGGACCCTACATTTGATTAGAATGTAGGCAAGAGTATGCGTTAGTACAATCAAGTACTAAATATGATGGCTAGTATAAACAAAATAGTCATAAGCATTAGTCATAATAAGACATAAGGCATAAACATAATCAAGTCATAATAAACATCATAATGAAAGAGGAATACTTCCTTAAGCAACCTCACTTATCCTTAGCCAAGACATATGTCCTTCGCCTCTAGTCAAGTTTACATCATGGAAGGCATATCTAGCAACATCCAAACAAATCATCTTCATAACATAATTACGTCATCCATACCTACTTTTAAAGATATGGGGATTCGCCTCAATGCCAAGCTTATAAAGGCTAATGGGTATTCACCGCTTGCCTGGGTACTCGCCTCCACAATCTCATCATATGACATGGATACTCTCCTCCACATTATTCATAAGGAGCATGGTTACTCGCCTCCATGTCCATTCATCATAGTAAGAATGTGGGGACTCACCTCTTGTTCAATTCTAACAAGTATGAGAATCACTTCATATCCTTGCATATGGAGGTCAAGGGTATCACCTCTAGCCTCATCATTCATTAAGCATTTTAGTCTAGATTGATTTTAGGTGAGCAATCCTTTCAACCTATAATCATTCATGTGAGTAAATCTTTCAGAATCATTCAATCATGCATATCAATTCACTATAGGAAGTATCCCTTCCATACTACAACATCAACAATCAACAATTCATAGTCTAGGCTTTACTCTCAAAACACTACATCTCATGATCATTATATATGCTTTACTCTCAAGCAATTAACATTATATTCATCATATATGTTTTAATCTCAAGCAATTCTAATCATAATTCATCAATCCTATACGGAGATATCTAACCAATAGAATTTACCTCTCATGGCATCAAACCCAACTATATCAATTCAACACTAAAATCATAGGATATGCATGGGTACATGTAATTTCATCCTAAATACATGCAATTCTATCAATTCAATTACAAACAATCATAATCCACTCAATTGGATCAACATTCATCATAACCCGCAACATTGGAAGAAACCCTAACTAGAATTGGAAAAATTCTTCTTCAAATTGTGAAATTCTAGGGAAATCCATGGGAGGAAGGATCCCGTGGATGAAAAACCATCATACCTTAGGCACAATGCCTTCAAAAGCTTGAAGATTGGGAGACTTAATCTTGACATTGCTCCAATTTCTTCCTTCTTCTTTCAACTTCTAGAGAGAGAATAAAAAAAATATATGTAGTTGGTATCCACCTTGTATAAATCTGGGATGAATGAAGCTGACAATGTAAAACAGTGATCATATTATATTGTATCAACCTCAATTACATCTTATTTTATATTTTTTTCAAGTCGAACACCAAGTGAATACCAAAAGAATACCAATTGAAAATTATAATAACTAGTATCTATGTGACTTCAATTGCATACCAAATGAATACAATTGCATACTAGCATTACTTAATAAATTGATCACTATATATTTGAAAAACAATCAATAGGATTTTACAGTACTCATGATAAATATTCTGGAATTATAATTCATTAGCTTAAAAGACAAAATGAATCAAAACGATTTATAATTTTTTTGGTACAGAGTAATTTGATCATGTCTTTCTGTTGTGGCCCTCTCGATGACATGTACTGCATGTAACTTTAGACCTCTTGAATTTCATATCAATAAAAATTCATCAATTATTCATACCAAGATCATGCCACTATAATAATTTCTTCCATCTGAAAATCAACATATTTTCCTGTTTCATTACGAAATCACAGTAAGTTTTAAATAAAACAAAAGTAAAAAAATATGTGTTGTATTTATATTCACATTTCATACAAACCTAATACAAATCATCGTACTCCTTACTCATATTTTTTACACAATAGTGAATAATTATTCATACCAATATCATTCCAATTACACTACCAAATTAATTTCAACCTATACATTTTATTTATATATATATATATTTTTTAAAAATAGTATCCCATATTATAATTTTAAACTGCCTATCAAATTCATCTTATTATTATTATTATTATTATCAAATTGACTAAAAAAAATACCAGTTTCATAACAATGTTACAACACATTTCATACTTTTTTCCCACAAATTTCATAACTTTACAACGCTAATACTATTAATATTCCATACACTTATACTCAAATCATCCAAATATTAATTCAATATCGCGCAAATCCATGGTATAAACAGTAAACAAAATAACCAAAAAAAAAAAATAACAAACACAATCGTACCAACATTAACTACAGTTTCACAAAAATGATTACGTATTATGAACAAAATAATGTTCACACAAAAACATCACAACTTAAATCTACTATACATAAACAAAATAAGAAAATGTTATTTATAGTTTCATTGTTCTTTTTTTTTACGTTTCAGTAATATACAAATACAAACAATAAATCGTAAAGAATACTAACCAGAAGGATCCATCTACCACCATGTTTAATTAATATAGATAAGAAGCCGTCCATTACAACAAAATGAAGATTTTTCAACCAAAAAAATTGAATCTACTCGTGAGTGATGCCAAATTCTGGAGAAAAAAAAACGAAGAGAGAGAAACTTTGAACAAAATGAATAAAATCTGGTTTTTTTAATTAATGTTAACAGATTTGAGTGAAATAAGGAAAATAAATATTTCTAATTTGTTTGAATCTCCTAAATTTATGCCCATTAACAATTATCATAAATAAATTCAAAATTAATTAATATTTTTTATTATAAATTGTTACAACCTGAAATTTTTTATTGTTACAACCTGAAAGAATCATTCTATTGTCATAACTTGAAATTATTAGTCTTATTGTAAGTTTTGGGTTGTGGATCGCCCATGTGAACTGACCCGACCCAATCTGTTTCATGCCTTATCCAAATTAATTAATTAATAATTAATTGGATAAATCCTTTTAATGGATAAGGCGGAACAGTTACTTTGTAACTGTTCAACCTCTCCTTAAAAGACTCCTAGTGGGAGTGTTTTTCTAAGGAATGTGAAACGTGAAAACAGAGAGAGGAAACGTAAAAAATACAGAGAGGAAAAACATTTGAAAATCAGTCAAGAAACAAAGAGTTGAGTTTCTGAGACGAATCAATCAGTACATAGAAGAAGACTTCTAGTTTGTGAATAGATCTTTGTTTCCCAGTGATTCAAAGATGAACTTGAGTGCAATCCTGTCAAAGAAGCAGATCAACGACTTTCGTTACGAATTACAAGGTACATAACTCGTTGTTGAATACCTTATTATTCCATCAATGGTATCAGAACCATTGTTTATGATCTTATCATGTGCTGCGAACTTGAGAATTCACTGTTTATGTTTATAAGAAATAAAATAGATTCTATGTCTTTTAAAATCAGTGAATAGAAAAAATTGAATGATGTTAATTTTCATGACGCTTAGATGTGGATTAATTTTATGTGAAATAGGATTCAGAATCCTATTTGATTTTCAATCATAAAATAGATAGGATTTCTTGTCCTACTAAGAAATAAATTCTATTTTTTAATGCTGCTTCTGTTTAATAGCGATCTGAAAATAGAATGTACGATGTTTAGGTTGAAATTATTTTTCCATAATCTGCTTGTGCTTAGCTTTCCGAAAAAATATTATCATGGAAGAACGGAATTGTAACGAGTGAGATACGAATTATTAAAAGAATTGAATATTTTTTTGTTTTTCGAAAAATTACATCTGTCTAGAGCAATCTGAAAATTCATTGTGCAATTTTTGGGTAGAAACTTATTTTTTTATGATTTGCTCATTTTAAGCTTTCCGAAAACATATTATAATAAGGAAACCGACTTAAAATGAGCAAGATATGAATTTTTTCAACAAATGGCTAAAAAAAAAAGTTTTTTTGAATTTTTATTTTTATTTTTATTTTTATATGTCCTCTTTTAGGATCTTATTATTTTTGAGTATTCAAAAAGTCCTTATGTTCCTTAAACAGTTGCTTGACATTATGAGAGAAATTTGTGACATATGTTGTCACATTAAATGGTATTAATCATATTTTATTTTGTTCCCATTTCAGATATGGCTGAATGGGAACATGCTCAAATTACTCCAAGTGGGAGTTCTCAAAGTATGTTAAGAAAAGAAAGGGTCATTCGGAAACAAATAGAAAAAAATCTAAGAGAGTTTAATTTTTGAAGATGGATCCCCATGGATGCTTAATAGAATTTCTCCAGAACTTTGTCATGAAATTTGAGAAACTTTATGAAAGTCACCCTTAAATTACAGATAGTGAAGGATATGTATGATTCCTTGCCAGAATTCTGGAAGAATGAACTTAATCAAGTTAGAATCGAAATTGAGGATGACGAAGAATTATGAAAGTACTATGTAAAAATAGGAGTTAAGTGGGTAAAGCTACACCCAAAGTGTATCCACATACTCCTTTTTTATCAGATTAGTTTTATTAATTATTTTAATTTTTTAAGGTATGAAATGAACATATTTTATTGTGCTTTGATATGAATATTTAAGTTTTATTTTATTGAATAAGTGAATGATTATTCTATTGCGCAATATAATATGATGTTTAATTATTAGACATACAAATCTGTGTGGTTATAGTCTAAAATAAATAAGTGTACACATTAAGAAGTTAATTTCAAATTTTGGTTAAATATTTAGTTTGTAGATGATAATTGGATGCATACGTGTTTTTTCGATTTTACATTCAAATATGACATCATTATGAGAATTGATTTGCTTGAATGTGTATGTCACATGCATAATTGTTAAAATTCTTGCCTAAAGATATGTCAATAACAGACATGGTATCAAAAGTATCATTACTGACTTAAACAAAGGTGAAAAACTTAATGGTAATAATTACGGCATCTAGAGTCGTAATATACGGTATATGCTGGAAGAGCAAAAATGCTTTGGGAGGTATAAACTATGTATTGAATCAACCAAAAGAAGGTAATACTTCACAACACCTTAGGGTGATGTCAAACATGGTAACTCAACTCAAGAGTGTTGGTCATGTTTTTTTTTAAGATGAGTAACAAGTTCATGCAGTAATTCGATCTCTTCCCAATAATGGGGAAAACTTGAAGGTTAAATTGACCCATAATCATGGCATCAAAACTTTTGTGATGATTTCAAATCATATTGAACTTGAAGATGGGCACCTTGGTGCTGCTAAAAGTTGCTTCTAAATGTCTTTGTGGCAGAAACAAGTGGTACAAAATCTTCAGGCTTCAAGCGTAAGAAAAATTGGAAAAGGAATGGGAAAATTAAACAAGCTGAAGAAAGACCTTCTAAGAAAAAGAAAAATCCAAATTCTAAGAAAGGAAAATGATTTTTCAAGAAGAGAGACAAGAGCAAAATAAAGTGCTACAATTGTCGAATGTTGAGGCATTTCACTCATGAATGCAATGAGCAAAAAATGTAGCATTTCGAAACGCATCTCAAAGTGCAACATATGGTTTTGAGCACTTCTTTACAAGCTGAATCTTATCCTATATAGATTGTAGACACAGGATCCATCGACCACGTGAGTCGAGATAGAGAGGCGTTTGTGGAGTTTCGTCGAGTTTCATCTAAACCAAGGTGGATCTACATAGAAAATAATGCTAGGCTTGAAGTCAAAGGTATAGGCACTTGCAAAGTGGACTTGCATGGTGGTCGTTCCTTGATGTTGCATGATGTCCTATATACACCAGAGATTCGACGAAACTTAGTGTTTGTGTCTATTCTTTTAGACGTTGGTTTTGATTTATTTTTTAGTTGTAATGGTGTTAGAATAACTCTAGATAATGTTTTATATGGTTTTGGACTTCGTTATGACCGTTTTATCGTATTACATTGTAATCCTTCAACTTATGACTATTATGTTGATTGTTGTGTAATGGCATGTTATTCAAGTAACAATGATGTTGATGTTATTACATGGCATGCTAGATTAGGTCACATAAGGCAAGATCGAATGAATAGGTTGGCAAAAGAAAGACATTTATGTTCTTTCACCAAAATTGAAATGTCAGCTTGTAAAATTTGTCTTGCTGAAAAGATTACGCGTAAACCATTTGGGAAGGCTAAGAGAGCTGAATTCCCACTTCAATTAATTTATTCTGAAATTTGTGGTCCAATGAAAGTAAAGGCAAGGTCTGGTGCTGCATGCTTCATTACATTTATAGATGTTTTCACGCGCTTTGATTATGTCTATTTGATTTCTCATAAATCTGAAGCCCTTGAGTGCTTTAAAATATATATGAATGAAGTTGAAATCAATTAGATAAAAGCATAAAAGCTTTAAGAACCGATCAAGGACGTGATGATTTGTCAAAACAATTTGAAGGATTAAGTACTAAAAAGGGTATTATTTGACAGTTAACTACTCCTTATACACCTCAACAAAATGGTGTAGCTGAAAGAAGAAATAGGACATTGTTAGACATGACAAGATCAATGATGACGCAGAAAAATTTGTCTATCTCTTTCTGGAGAGATGCATTATTGACTGCGACTTATATATTGAACAAAGTGCCTTCTAAATCAGTGTCTTCCACTCCTTATGAACTTTGGACTGGTCATAAAACAAACCTGAATGATCTACGTCCGTGGGGTTGTGCAACATACCTTAAAGATTGTTTTTGGTGAGTTTGGTAAACTAAGTCCAAAAGAAAAGAAATGTATCTTTAAAAGATACTTTGAACTCTCCAAAGGGTATGTGTTCATCGATGAATTAGAGGATGGAAGTATTACTGAAATTGTATCACAAGAGTTAGATTGTTGGAAAATGATTTTCCCAAGGGTGAAATAAGAGAAGTTGAGCCTCTGTACGAAATGCTGAATTCAGAAGATCAGGTAATATTGTCAAACATACTTGATAATTCAATGGATCAAGAAATGATTCCTGGTTCGAGTGGGAGTTATGAATCTCAAAATCCTATAGAGGAATCTGAACTTCAAATACGTAAGAGTACANTAATTGAATCTTATCATATGTGGATTGTAGACTCAGGATTCACCGACCATGTGAGTCGAGATAGAGAGACGTTTGTGGAGTTTCGTCGAGTTTTATCTAAATCAAGATGGATCTACGTAGGAAATAATGCGCTTGAAGTCAAAGGTATAGGCACTTGCAAAGTGGACTTGCGTGATGGTCGTTCCTTGATGTTGCATGACGTCCTATATACTCCAGAGATTCGATGAAACTTAGTGTTTGTGTCTGTTCTTTTAGACGTTGGTTTTGATTTGTTTTTTAGTTGTAATGGTGTTAGAATAACTCTAGATAATGTTTTATATGGTTTTGGACTTCGTTATGATCGTTTTATCGTATTAGATTGTAATCCTTCAACTTATGACTATTATGTTGACCATTGTGTAATGGCATGTTATTCAAGTAACAATGATGCTGATGTTATTACATGACATGCTAGATTAGGTCACATAGGGCAAGATCGAATGAATAGGTTGGCAAAAGAAGGGCATTTAGGTTCTTTCACCAAAATTGAAATGCCAACTTGTGAAAATTGTCTTGCTGGAAAGATTACGCGTAAATCATTTGGAAAGGCTAAGAGAGCTGAGTTCTCACTTCAATTAATTCATTCAGATATTTGTGGTCTAATGAATGTAAGGGCAAAGTCTGGTGCTACATATTTCAGTACATTTATTGATGATTTCACGCGTTTTGGTTATGTCTATTTGATTTCTCATAAATCTGAAGCACTTGAGTGCTTTAAAAGATATTTGAATGAAGTTGAAAATCAATTAGATAAAGGCATAAAAGCTTTAAGAACCGATCAAGGACGTGAATATTTGTCAAAATAATTTGAAGAATTTTGTACTGAAAAGGGTATTATTAGACAGTTAACTACTCCTTATACACCTCAACAAAGTGGTGTAGATGAAAGATGGAATAAAACATTATTAGACATGACAAGATCAATGATGGCGCAGGCAAATTTGTCTATCTCTTTCTGGGGAGATGCATTATTGACTGTGGCTTACATATTGAACAAAGTGTCTTCTAAGTCAGTGTCTTCCACTCCTTATGAACTTTGGACTTGTCATAAAACAAACATGAATGATCTTCGACCGTAGGGTTGTGCGGCATATATTAAAGATCGTTTTGGTGAGTTTGGTAAACTAAGTCCAAAAGGAAAGAAATGTATCTTTATAAGGTACTCTGAACGCTCTAAGGGATATGTGTTCATCGATGAACTGAAGGATGAAAGTATTACTGAAATTGTATCACGAGATGTCTTTGGAAAATGATTTTCCCAAAAAGGGTGAAATAGGTGAAGTTGAGCCTCTGTACGAAATGTTGAATTCAGAAGATCAGGTAATGTTGTCAAACATACTTGATAATTCAATGGATCAAGAAATGATTCCTGGTTCGAGTGGGAGTTATGAATCTCAAAATCCTATAGAGGAATCTGAACTTCAAATACGTAAGAGTACAAGAAAAGGTGTACCTAAATGATCTTATGAGACTGAGGATTATGTATGGATCAAGAAATGATTCCTGATCTAAGTGGGAGTTATGAATCAAAATCCTATAGAGGAAACTGAACTTCAAATTCGTAAGAGTACAAGAAAAGGTGTACCTAAACGATCTTATGAGATTGAGAATTATATTTTCTTGGTATCTCCTACAGAATTAAATGTACCAAATTCTGTAACAGAGGCCTTATCGAGCCCTGAAAGGTATGAATGGTTAAAAGCGATGAAAGAAGAATTAGAGTCCATGAAAATCAACAAAGTCTGGGATCTAGTTGACCTTCCTAAGGAACGTAAACTATTGGGAATAAATGGATTCTTAAAGTTAAACGTAAATTGGATGGGTCAATAGAAAGACACAAAGCACGATTGGTGGCAATAGGTTATACTCAAGAAGTTGGAATAGACTATGAGGAAACCTTTTCACCAATTGTGAAGTTTACTTCCATACGATTACTTTTAGCTATTGTTGCACGTTTAGATCTAGAATTACACCAAATTGATGTGAATACCGTTTTTCTCAATGGAGAATTAAACGAGGAAATCTACATGGAACAACTAGTAGGTTTCATTGTTAAAGGTCAAGAAAAGAAAGTATGTAAATTGAGAAGATCAATGTATGGCCTAAAGCAATCTTCAAGACAGTGGTATTTAAGATTTCATAAGGAGGTGATGTCATTTGATTTCACCATGATCGATGAAGACCATTGCATCTATGTGAATAAGTCCAATGGAAATTTTGTAATTCTTTCTCTTTATGTAGATGATATTTTATTAGCTGGAAATAATTTGGAGTATGTGAAAACTGTCAAGTCATGGCTTTCAAAATCGTTTGATATGAAAGATATGGGTGAAGCAGACTATATATTGGGTGTTAAGATCCAAAGAGATCGTTCCAAGAAATTTTTGAGTTTATTTCAAGAAACTTATATAAAAAAAATATTGGAACATTTTTGAATGAATAGTTGCAAATCCATGAATACCCCTGTAGCAAGGGGTGAAACTTTAAGACTTGAAATGTGTCCAAAAACTGAAAAAGAAAAGGTAGATATGTCTCGAGTTCCTTATTCTAGTGCTGTCGGAAGTTTGATGTATGCTATGATGTGTACTCGCCCAGACATTTGTAATGTCGTAAGTCTAGTTAGCAGGTATCAATCCAATCCCGGAAGAGATCATTGGAAAGTAGTAAAGAGAATATTTCGATACCTGAAGGGAACTACAGATCATACACTGTGTTATAGTGGATCAGATTTATTCATAAGAGGTTATACATATGCGGATTGGGCTGGTGACTGGGATGATAGAAAATCAACATCTGGTTATGCTTTCTTACTAAATGGTGGTGCTATTTCATGGAAAAGTAAGAAGAAAACTTGCACAACTCTTTCAACCATGGAATCTGAATTTGTGGCTTGTGCGCCTGCAGTACAAGAAGCTGTTTGGTTAAAGAGATTCTTTGAGCATTTGAATATTGCAAAGAATTCTAAGGGTCCCATGATTCTAAATTGTGATAGTCAAGCGGCTATCGCGTACACGAAGGATTTTAAGTATCACAGCAAGACCAAACACATTGACATCAAGTATAACTTTGTGAGAGACGTAGTGGCAAATGGAGAAATAACTTTACAATATATTCCTACACGTGAAATGATAGCTGATCCTTTTGCGAAGGCCATCTTTAGAGACTTGTTTGAAAAACATGTTAAGGCTCTAGGTTTGCGTAGGATTTTATGATATTTCAGTGTTGTAAAATGACTTGATTGTTATAATATCCTCTTTTATATAAGACTATTGAATTTATGTTCAAATGTAGTATGCATGTGATATTTTATAAAGTAATAAAGAGTGTCGAACAAGTCGGGAGATTGACTCTCTCACACGAGCAATCGCCTCTTACGTCGGAGAACGTGAAGAGATGAGTTTCACCACCATTTTATGACTTGTTTTGTGATCAAGACAAAATTTTCTCCACGAAAATGAGTTTAAGGATCACTGAAGAGAGAAACTAGGGTTAAACATCTGGAGATGTTTAGACCAAGGTCTGTACGATGTTGAATAATCGAAAGAATGAGATATATACACCAATCTAAGGTGTAAACATCGTAGCACGTGTTTCATACCACATGTGTCAAGCGATCAACGGGACAATGAAAGAATATTCCCTGCTTCTTCATTGTGTGAGACCCAGAAAAGTTAAAATGACTTTTTCAATGAAATACCCTTTGACCTTTTGCTGTTTCTTGAAGTTTCAAATCGGTGTTGCTTCTTTAGCATGTTACTAATAGTCATGAGCGATTCGGCAATGCAGTATATGTCTAGGAAAGCAGTTGATATGAAACAGATAGATTCGAGTAGAAAGGGAAGATGAATAAATGAACAATTCAACTTGTATACATAAGCCGGCTATTACACTCGAGTGTAATTATGTATATAAAGTTAAATATGAACTCGAGTTAATATCCTTGAGAGGATGAGAGATCAAATAAGTAACTACTGAAGTAGTGAATGAAGTCTGGGGTATTGTGAGTAATAGTGTCCTTAAAATAATAGTGAATTATTTCCGCATGTGATTGAATTCTTATGTAGGGCTTGTAAAACCTTAAAGGTAAGCTCTTAATGCTCACAGGTCGCACGAATTATTTGTCGTATGAATTGTTTGTTTGATTGATATAATGTTGACTTGAGTCTTGTCCACCATGTGCGAAGTGGGAGATGTAAGTTTTGGGTCGTGGATCGCCCATGTGGACCGACCTGACCCGACCCGACCCAATCTATTTCATGCCTTATCCAAATTAATTAATAAATAATTAATTGGATAAATCCTTTTAATGGATAAGGAAGAACAGTTACAAAGTAACTGTTGAACCTCTCCTTAAAAGATTCCTAGTGGGAGTGTTTTCCTAAGGAATGTGAAACGTGAAAACAGAGAGAGGAAACGTAAAAAATACAGAGAGGAAAAACGTTTGAAAATCAGTCAAGAAACAAAGAATTGAGTTTCTGAGACGAACCAATCAGTACACAGAAGAAGACTTCTAGTTTGTGAATAGATCTTTGTTTCCCAGTGATTCAAAGACGGACTTGAGTGCAATCCTGTCAAAGAAGAAGATCAACGACTTTCGCTGCGAATTACAAGGTACATACCTCATTGTTGAATACCTTAATATTCCATCACTTATAAATATCATTTATAAAATTTTCAATATGTATATGGCATAAATAAAAAATTTAAGCATACAAATGTCTCCTTTAATTAGTCCCATCAGAAAATTATATCAATATTCTTGTTTACTTGTCACAAAGTTCCTTTCATTAGGGACAAGTTTGAAAGCGTAGGAAGTTCACATTCCCAATGCATATAAACATTAACCATGCATTGAATAGGAGTTCTCCGTACATATATTTGTCTCATTTCATTATTTCCAACAGACAAATCTTGTCAGCCGAACCTAACGCCCCACAATGGAAAAAAAGAATAATCGTTTTAAGGGAAAAAGCGAAGTCAAAACAATAAAAAATTTCAAGACTGTGGCTCCATGGACGGAAAATTTGAGTGCTACATATAGCAAATTACTTGAGCTGATTTGGTTATCAAAGTTAAAAGTCAATGAATTTGGTTTTATTTATACTTTGATGCACAAAAGCTTGAATATATATACTATACTTTTCGCAAATTAATAAAGTTTCTTGTCGACCAACTGGATCAATTAACATCCTAAATTTTCTAATTCAATCTCAAATTTGTCAAATAATGATGTTTGATATGATCTTTTTTGAGTTACTATTGATATAAGCTGTATTTCAACAGTAAGGTATGAGGTATTTGTACTACATTTAGACGAGCAGTTAAATTTGAACAACATAACTCCTCCGAAAATTTCAGTTGTCTTGACCACTTTATTCTAAAATCCTAATATCTATCCCTCTGTTTCTAAAAGAATGAGCTACTTTAATTCTTAGTTGGTTTGAAAAAGAAGGACATTTTTTTTACAATAATTTAATTTTAGTTTTCACGTGACATGCTTAAGACTATAATATTAAAAAATAATTTGGTACATTTGACATAATTTTAATTTAGGACCACAAAATTGATTTTTTTTTTATTTTCTACTCCCAATAATTTAGATTCGAAATTCAAAAAACATATTCTATATATTATTATACTATTTAACTCATTGAAAAAATGGAACTCCTCCTTATAGTCTTTTTATCCCTATATATGATTATAAGAATGTAGAGACTTCAATTTGTCTTTGGGAAAAAATGACAAATATACTCTTGAACTATCGTAAATGGTATGTAGATACCCTCTGTCATACTTTTGAGACATTGATGCCCCTACCGTCCAAAAACTAGAGCATATATACCCTTTATACTAACGGACATACACGTGTCATAATCTTATCCACTGATCCGACATATATTAAATATCGAATCAACAGATAAGATTGTGCAACGTGTCCCTATTTAGTCTTCCGTTAGAGTGAAGGACATATATGCTCTAATTTTTGGACGGCAAAGGCACTAATGTCCCAAAATTATGACGGAGAGTATATGCATACCATTTACGATAGTTTGGGGGTATATTTGTCCTTTTTCCCCGTGTCTTTTGATTCCTTTTGAGAAGATGGCAAGAAAGAGGGATTCAACAATTCTAAATTTGGTATGATTTTATTACAATAAAGTACTCCCTGCGTCCCATTTTATATGTCATCATCTTCTATAAATAGTTGGTCCATAATACTTGTCATTTTATAAAATCAATGCATAAATTATCATATTGTTCCTTTTTTATCCTTATAAGCTATTAGCCTTAAAAATATACATTTGATCAACTTAAAAAAACTAAGTAAATAATTCATGTTCATTGGTTAAATTAATTAATCAAAATAAATTAATTCATATTCATTAATTGAAAACTTGAGTTCCAAAAAATTTAAATAAGGGTAGAGAGGTAAAATTACATCATTTCTTAATACAAGTATAAAGTAAAATGTGACATATAAAATGAGACGAAGAAAAAAATATATGGTATAGTAATCATGGCCAAATCTCCTTTTAACTGTCGGCATAGAGAACCACAATTCCAAGAAATTCATCAAGTAGGACATGTCCGTACCTACATATATCATTGAACAAACGCTTTTGTCTCAATTTCCACACTTCCCTTGTTTTTGTACTTTAAAATAATTTTCTTTATAGTTTTACGATAACTTTTTGGAAAAATCTTTTTGGCTAGAAAATTTGGCTAGAATTTGACCAGAATGATATTTTATTTATATTATTTTACCTTTTTAAATATTTTTATTTTTTTTAACTTTAATACATTTTAACTAAAAATGGAAAAAAGATCAGTTTGTTTTAAAATAAAAAAAATATTATAGTTTTATTAATTTTTTGGCCAAATTCTAGCCAATTTTTTTGGCCATTTAACACTTCTCTAAGTTTTTATATTTATACAAATTTATATTATATAAGAGATATTATCATTTTTTTAAATTTATTTGTAACTGATTATAAGAAATCAGTTTTCACGTATGGTATTTGACCTAGTTGATTGTGAATACATACAATTTAGTAGATATGTTGAAAGTTATAATCTACCAAATCAATCAGTTGAAACATAATTTTGAGGCAACTTGTTTAGCATAGACAAACTTTAATATCGTATTCCTCTAATCCTATTCCTTTAAGCCGTCGGTAGCATTTATGGTCGATCATTGATCAGCATATTTGGAATTTTGAATGTGTGGTCCTAACTATTTGTCCATTTTGATAAATTAAGAAAGGACAATTTTCTTTTTATCTATTATACGCTCAATTAATTATTTTGAAAAAGGTAAAAAAAATTAAAAATCTTAAATTTTTAATTCATCAACTTCATAATTAATAGGGGTAAAATAGTAACTTACTATGTCAATAATTGTTTTCTTAATAGGTGTGTCAATTTATAAATGAACAAGTAATTAAGATAGGAGTACGTTCTAATTAAAAACAAATTGAATTCGATTATATAATAATATAATAATTACCCCAACAACATTAATAGTGGATTTTGCCATAACCTTACCAAGTAACAGTTATATTAGTTCTCTCGTTTTCCCACCGTTCAGCGACAAATCGATTTAAATTGACTCAAAGTAAATAAACAATCGATCTTTAATTGGATTTGATTTGATTTTACATTTTTAAATTTTTTTTATAACATTTGGTTTGATTATAATTTTGATTTTGTTAAAAATTAATATGAGGAAGAAATAACTGAATGGTGTTGTATTGATTTATATCTTTAAAATAATATATCTATTATGTCACGATTAACCAAAACAAGTTATTATTTCTTGTCCCGGTGCACATTAAATCTGGCAGAACAAAAGTTGATATATTTATATAACTGATTACTTCATAGTAAGCAAATTAATAGATACTTATTTCACTAAATGAAAAAAAAAAAGTACAACACGCATTTATATGATGGTTTGGTACGATAATATAAAGTACATCAAAGAACATATTAACAATCAACAAGGTGAACACAAGCTCATTTATTGGAAAAAACCTCACATGGAAGTACAAACTATATAACCAATTCTCTTCCTAAATACACACTAGCGCCGTCCATTTTTGGGGTTGCAAAGATATGAGTAGGGTATGCTTTTTTTAAAAAAATATCCATAGTATTGGTTAGGTCTTTAAAATTTGGAAAAAATTACCTAAATACGCATCTTATTTTACTATAATTTCTAAAAAAAATTACCATTTAAATTTTTTTCAAAAATTTTTGTCCGATACATCACTCTCCTCACGCTTATACATCGTATCCCCTTCTCGGATACATCCCTCCTCTCTCTGATACATCCCTCATCTATGTATTCGAAATTCCAGTGATGTATCCGGATGTCCTATCGCCTCTCTGATACATCCTCACCTATATATCCGGATGTCCAGTGATGTATCTGGAAGTCTAGCGATGTAGACATTTTTGTAATTTTAAAAAGAGTAGAGAAATAATGTTGCTCTTAACACTACGAAATTTATATAAATTATACTTAAATTTTTCGTTACTAGGAATATTAATCTAGAATGAATAATCAGATCTATCCAACCTCATATCTCTCATGTTGAATTAGTATGTGTATCGGAGAAAATGTAATGAAAATTCCTAACACACTAACTTTTTCTAGATCTTGAATAAAATAATTAAGGATAACAAAAGAAAAGAAAAGGTAATAAGCAAATTGCTTCTTTGTCACTACGTATATATACCAACTCCTTATCACTTGATATATTTTCTTTTGTGGGGCCACTCAAATGTCCTTATATATACCCTTGTCTACTTCTTCTCATTTCAAACCAAAAGTATTCATCATCATTCTCAAGCAATTGTTAAGTATGGTTTTACTTGTTTCTCTCCTTGTGCTTTCCTTATTCTGTTTAAGCAATTGTGAGGGTTCGGGTTGGCCTTCTCCGGGCTACTATCCTAGTTCTAGAGTTGGATCCTTATATTTTAGTCAAGGTTTTAGAAACTTATGGGGTCCTCAACATCAATCACTCAACCAAGATACTTTAACAATTTGGCTTGATCATAACTCAGGGAGTGGCTTTAAATCTTTAAGAGATTATCGATCTGGTTATTTTGGCACCTCTCTCAAGCTACAACCTGGTTACACTGCTGGAATTATTACTTCTTTCTATGTGAGAACTCTTAAACACAAATATTTTATATATATATATGTCGTCATGATTTCTAATTGAATTTTTTTAATCATCTATTGGTAGCTTTCCAACAGTGAGGACTTTCCAGGGCATCATGATGAAATTGATATTGAGTTCCTTGGGACTACTCCAGGTAAACCATATGTGTTGCAAACAAATGTGTACATGAAAGGAAGTGGGGATGGTCATATTATTGGCAGAGAAATGCAGTTTCATCTTTGGTTCGATCCAACTAAAGGTTTTCATAATTATGCTATCCTTTGGAACCCCAATGAAATAATGTACGTCCTTATTCCATCCTCTTTAATTATTTTAGACTGAATTCACTATTTTAATACTCCATCTGTCTCAATTTATGTGGCTTACTTTCCTTTTTAGTCAGTTCAAAAAATAATGACACATTTCTATATTAAACAACAATTTAACTATAAAATATCTATTTTATCCTTAATGAAATGATTTACAACCACACAAATTTATATCATTCATTTTGGACCATTAAAAATCTTCCTTTCTTTCTTAAACTCTATGCCGAGTCAAACTACCTCACATAAAATGGGATGGAGGGAGTAGTAACACATACATGAATTAATACTTCACTAACAACATTATATTAATGCAAACATTAAGACCCCAGTACACAAATGAAAACAATCTTTTCTCTTTGTTTTTTCTAACGTGTCTATTTAATGGTGATGCGTAGATTTTTTGTGGACGATGTTCCAATAAGAAGGTACCCAAAGAAAAGTGATGCAATATTTCCACAAAGGCCAATGTATGTGTATGGTTCCATTTGGGATGCTTCATCATGGGCTACAGAGGATGGAAGGATCAAAGCTGATTATAAGTACGGTTGAATTATATTCTTTATTTGTATGATTCTCTAATCCAAAAATTAATTAAATAATTAAAGAAGATGCACAATAATTTACTTAATTAATTGTATGTCTAATAGGTACCAACCATTCGTCGGAAAATACAACAATTTCAAGATAGGTGGTTGCACCACCAACGATAATCCTTCATGCCGCCCGCCATCTGGCTCTCCATCGAGATCCGGTGGGCTGAGCCGCCAACAGAATGATGCAATGGAATGGGTGCAAAGGAACTATAAAGTGTACGATTATTGTCGTGACCCCCAAAGAGATCGTACTCATACACCTGAGTGCTAGAAATGGAGAAAAGAAAATAAATACAGTTTTATTTTTGGAGTGTCTTGGGATGGATCATATCATGATGAATGTGATGAAAAAGTAATTGAAGCGTCCAAGCCTTCAAGGATTTGGAGATGTGGAATTTTACTTAATTTTCTTAAAAAATTGAATGTATAATTTGAGCATTTTTGTTCCAGTTTCTGAAGAGAGTTTCCTTTTAAGTGTATATTTTTCCTTGATGATGTGTATGATTATTTGACAAAGAAGGTACTTTTAGCAAAAAGAAAAATACCAGTATTTTTATAGTGATAAGAAACTTGTTTTTATGGACTAGATGCATCTTCTGCGTTTAAAAATGTGTAACATGGGTTACTTTATACTTCTTTCATTTCATTTTAAAGTGTTTTCTGATCGTATACGAAATATATAGTATAAAAAAATTGTTACATAACAATATATTTAGAACTTGCAAATTTAATATGGTATGACAATTCCTTCTATATAAGTGTGTTATAAATTGAACTAGAGAGAGTAAAATATAATTTGTAAAGTAAAGCATTGTGTTGTACATGCAAAGTTAAAGAATATAAAAGTAGAAAAAATGAGATATCTATTTATGTAGTTTTCTCATCGTCTTGTGGCAAGCCAAAAAGAGATTAACCCTAAAAAAGGTATCCAAAGGTATTATTTATAATGGTAGAAAATAACCACTATTCCGAGTGTGACTCAATCTTGACTTTTAAACTTCTGTTGAAACCCTGCTTCTTGCCACGAACCCTCAACGCTGTAAGCTTAAACTCCCCGTGGCACGATCTTCAACACTGAGCTTGGACTTCGTGGTGCCATGTCCACGAAGGTGAATGACATACGAGTTTATCGCTCTATATAAGGTCGATGAAGAAGGTGAATGACTCCGAAATTTGTTGAAAGATATTTCATTTTGACGCAAATCTGTGACACCAGTATGCATTCACTGTGATAGTCAAGGTTCCATTGATAGAGCAGGGAACATGATGTATAATAGTAAGTCTCTTCATATAAGATGTAGACATAATACCATTAGAGAACTACTCTCTAGTGAAATTATCACAATTGACTATGTGAAGTCAAAGGAAACAATATGAAATCTCCAACCATCTATGATGTATTATGCAATAAAGACAGGTCTGAGGTATGAGGTAATTTTCTGACGTTACAAACTTTGGATAAACTAACAATTTGATATTTTAGGTAATTTGGTAGTGATATAACCCAATAGTATTGCATTAAAATTTAAGTTCTCTACACAATCACTACATCAAAAATAATTATTAGTGGCAATTAATTCTTAATTATTATTGTTAATATGTATTTTTAGCAACAATTAACACTCTTTGTATATGTCCCTAAAACATTTAGCGACATTAATTCTAATGACACTTAACTAATGCTGGTAAAGACTTTAGGATTCTTTATTAATATCAATATTTATTGCCACTAAAAATAATTTTTATCGTAGCGAATGTACGTAATTTTCTTTTTTTTTTGGACTGTCAAAAAATGACTGTCAAAAGCGACGGACTGCGTCGCTTTTTTGGTCAAAATCAACTGAAAAGCGACGCAATCACTTCCGTCGCTTTTTTGGTCAAAATCAACTGAAAAGCGACGCAATCACTTCCATCGCTTTTTAGTTCGACGTTTTTCAAAAAGCGACGGACTGCGTCGTTAAAAAGCGACAGACCGTGTTGCTAAAACTGCGTCGCTTTTAGAGACGGACCGTGTCTCTTTTAGCGACAGACTGAGTCGCTTTTTTACTATTTTTTTTTTGAATTTTTTTTAAAAAAGCGACGGACTACGTCGCTTTATTTTAATTTTCATTTTTTTTAATTTCTAAAGGGCGACGCAGTCCGTCGCTTTTCTGGAAATTTATTTTTTGAAAATCCCAGAAAAGCAACGGATAAAAGGACACTGTCCGTCGCTTTTCTGGAAATTTTATTTTTAAAAACCCAAAAAAGCGATGGACAAAACCACGTTGTCCGTCGCTTTTCTGGGTTTTTAAAAAAATTAAAACCCAAAAAAGCGACGGACTAAATCACGTTGTCCGTCGCTTTTTCTGCAATATTTTTGACAGTAGCAGCTCGCAGCTTCTGCTGCCCACCTGCAAATGCAATTCAATTCAATTCTACACTATTCAGCCCAATCAAACACACACAATTATAAACAATCTAAACAAAACATAAAACAACAAACTTAAAATAACATTCAAAAGTATCTAAATCATAAATTAAAGACTTATAAAGTCTTTTAAAATTCATTTTAAAATTTCAAAAAGTTCATAAATGTCCAGAGATCTAAACTAGGGAGTGAGATCTACATAATCATCCTCATCACTCTCATCGTCAGTGTCATCGGGAGCCGAAGTAGTAGGTCGATGAGCAAGGTTCATCACTTGTTCTTTGATTTGCTGAACGGTCTCACTCATGCTTTTTTGTTCAGCTACTTTTTTCCGCTTCGACTCTACTAGTGCCGCTGTAAGTTTAGCTATTTGATCTGACATAGCAGCAATCTGAACACCGTCAAGTGCCTCAGCTTGACGTGACGATCCAATACCTTCTAAGCCTGACTGAAGGCGTCTAACATCGTTGCGAGAGCCTAGACCAGAACATCTATCCTTGTGTGTCCCCCCCTACCACTTTTTCTTTCCAAATCTGAGTGGACAACTCAAGTGTCAATTGAACCGAACTATCTAGATTCTCAGCGACGTACTTATGAAAGTCATTCTGCATATTAAATATAAATATTGACATCAATATATACACATATCATAAATATATTCACTATTGATATATATTATTAATATTAAATAACTTACAAAAGTTTGTTCGGCCCTTTCCTCCATCCACACATCTGGATCCGACTCATTTTCTTTCTTTCTGACACGAGTCTTTTTGAAAACCTCTGATTCAATAGGAGTGCGTCCCAATTATTTTTCCAACAAAGAAAAACTGAAATTTATAACCATATATATGTATCAACTAATTATTTATTTAAAAGTTTGAATTAGAACTTACCATCTCTCGTGCAATTGTTCCAACCGTCTTTGCACCTCCGGTGTACAACGAGCCACCTTTAAGACTGCCTCTAGCCATTTTGGCTTGATCTGATATTGCCTTAAACTTGTCTGTGTTCCAATACTGACCCAATTCATCAAAAACATGAGGCAACATCCAATCGGGACGTTCACCACTATCCCGAACGCTCTTTAGCCAGCTAGACAGTCTGGCGGATGCCTTCCTCTCAAATGTGGTCCCAATGACCAAATTGTACCTCGACTCCCAAGTACACATAGTTTGAAAAAAATTGAATAACGTTAATTAAATCGATAGTAAAAAAAATTAAAGTATACTAAACTTAACTAAAAAATATATACCTTAAAGTTATTAAACATCGCCTGGCGTATACTATTTGGAATCTCGCTCCAAGAGTGATAAGCTTGTGCATAGAGTCTTCTAACACACTCTTTTAAAGCTCGGGCAACATCCTTTGCAGGATGCCACCTGCAAAACACATAATAAATATGTTAGTTCATGAATAATATATTAAAGTATAAAAAATAAATAAAATAAACTAACAAATAGATAACAAAACAAACTTACGATGATCCATCCGGCTCAATCATGACTCTACTAAGTCTGTCCTTCTGGCCAGGAGCTAGAGAAGACATCGTATCATGTGGTGTAGCACTAGGTGCAGCTATAGACGAGGGTGATACATCAGGATGCACAAAATGCTGAGTCAATGGAGGCGTACTGGCCATAGCATCTGACTGCTCGCTACTAGAATCTCTAAGCCTCATGGCGGATAATTGAGGAGATGTACTTGTGGGAGATGGAGTACCTGCCGATAAGGGTCGTGCTCGACGAATAGCTTGTAAAGGTAGGTCCTCGTAGCGTCGTGAAGGCAATGCCTGTGAAGTAGATGAAGCACCGACTGGTCAACGATAATTAGGATAATATTGCTGAAGATCTGCCGTACCAAACGGAACAGCAAATAAATGAGTATCATGGCTGATGCGCTCTGGCGCAGAAGAAATAGATCCTGCAATATCCTCAGGATCTATCGGTCTCCTAAACTTCTTCTTCTTAGCCTGTTTAGTCTGGCTAACTCCAAAATGCTCGCGATGTCTATCACTGTCACCGCCTGATGACATCTATATGCAAATTTACATGTATAATATATATAAAAATCATAAATTAAATAAAATTAGTAAAATACACTTACATATGTACTAGCTAGCTTTCATTCTACACTATTTCTCCTCGCTTGTTTCAATTCCATCATTCTCCCATTCTTTCTCATCGGTTGTTTCATTTTCATTATCGTCCCATTCTTCGTCATCAAATGATTCATTTTCCTCATTCTCGGATATTTCTTCCTCAACATTCAATATCTCATCATCAGATATTTCTTCTAATATGTGTTGAGGATGTTGTAGTGTGGTTTCCAATTCAACATCAACTTGTTGTTGAACAATTGCAACATCATTTTGATACGCCACATCCAAGACATTGTCAATTTCAATTCTTCCCACATGTTTACTTTTTATAACAACCTACCAATCAGCTTTGTCTCTACGCAATGGATATGAAGCGTAATACACTTGTTTAGCATGTTGTGCAATAATAAAAGGATCATAACTTTTGTATTTCCTGGTGTGCTTAACTTCAATTATATTATGTTGATGGTCCACCTTTGTGCCTCTATGTGATGGGTCAAACCACTCACACCGAAACAATACAATCTTCTTATTAGGCCAACCTGAATACCTCACTTCAATAATCTCTTGAATGACACCATAATATTCAATAGTTTGACCAGTACCATCAACATCACCTTGTATATAGACACCACTATTATTTGTTTTCTTGTTCCTAAATACTTCTTCAGTTTGAAACTTAAAATCATTAACACAATACTTATTTATTGCCAGTACTTGAGATTCAGGTCCAAGGGCTACTTCTTTCACTAATTGCAAATGTTGGACACTTGAGTATTCATCGTAAACCTACGCGATTGTTATTTCAAGTAATATAATTTAGTATAACATGAATTTATTATTAAATACTTAGTGATTGCACACTTACATAGTTCCTCAGCCATTTGGAAAATTCTGTATAGATGGCTTCATTACCCCATGTGTTTACGAACAAGCTGATCATTTTACATTTAAGTATTTCGTTAGTTAATGATCACTTATTAGTATGTAATTTAATAACATATTTTTAACACTTACTTGACATATGATTGAATCTCTGGACAATTAAGTAAAATATATGTCACAACTGATTGCATTTCCATATCAGTGAAGCCTCGCTTTCTACGCTTTTTAGATCCTCGACCATTTTGATTAAAAATTGATATCGGTGGAAATAAAGGATCAATATCGCGTTCATCATTGCGATTGGGCCTGTTTCTCCTACATGACACATCATGACCAAAGTAATAAGAATAAAAATCACCTGTTGCTCTCCCAATATGACCTTGAACAAATGATCCTTCGATCCTTCCCCTTTGCTTAATCGTTTTCTTCGAACTACCAATTTTTCTGCATGCATATATGTATATATATGTTAATATATAAAAGACTTGGCGAATATATATAACTTAGTAAATATTTCAAATGGATACCTCTCAAATGGATACATCCATCTTGTTTGAACCGGACCTCCGAGGCGGGCCTTTTGTACAAGGTGAATTGGAAGATGCTCCATCAGATAAAAAAAACCACATGGAAATATCTTCTCCAACTTAGTAGTAGTGAGAAGAATATTTTCCTCCATCCTATCTAAACTACTCTCCAACAACTTTTCAAAACACAAATCTTTTAAAAAAAGACTTATCTCTGTGATTGGTTTCCATATCCTTTCGAGTAGATGGCTAAAAGCGATAGGAATTAAAGTTTCCATGAACACATGACAATCATGACTTTTCATACCTATCAATTTTCCTTCATTCATATCTGCCCGCTTTCCTAAATTTGAAGCATAGCCCTTCTAGCATCCTCAAATTTTTAACCCACTCAATAATTTCACGTTTCTTATCCAATGTGAATGAAAAGCTGGCTTTGGGCTTAACTATTTTACCATTCTGTAATTCTTGCAGCCATAACTCTTTTCTCCTACAATATTCCTTTATGTCCATTCTAGCTTTTGGATTGTCTTTTGTCGTACCCTTAACATCCATCACTGTGTTAAACAAATTGTCAAAGTAATTGTTTTCAATGTGCATCACATCTAGATTATGTCGTAGCAGATTGTCCTTCCAATACAGCAACTCCCGAAATATGCTTTGTTTGATACAATTATGTTCAACACCATATCCAGGAAGTCTAGAAGGTGAAGCTTCTGTAACTTTAGGTAATTGAGAAATTCTCTCCCAAATTTGATGCCCTGTGACTAATAGAGGTGGGGGGCACTTTCAACCTTATTTTCCCTAAATGCATTTTTCATCTTTCTAAACTCATGGTACATTGGCAAGAACTGGCGATGACAATCAAACCATGTATTTTTTCTGCCATACTTTAAAGTGAATGCCTTACTATTTTTCATGCAATACGAACATGCTAGCTTTCCAGCTATCATCCAACCAAACAACATCCCGTATGCAGGAAAATCATTAATAGTCCACATTAAAGAAGCACGCATGATAAAATTCTTCTTAGTTGATATATCATAAGTCAAAATGCCTTCAAACCACAATTGTTTGAGCTCATCTATCAATGGTTGTAGATAGACATCAATCAAACTTTTTGAATTTCGGGAACCTGGAATAACACAACTTAGAAAGATGTAGGGACTGGTCATGCACATTTCAGGAGGAAGATTATATGGAGTAAGAAATACCGGCCAACATGAATAAGGCGAAGCATTATTAGAGAATGGTGTGAAGCCATCTGAACACAACCCCAATCTAACATTTCTTGGTTCACTAGAAAAATCAGGATATACATTATCAAAATGCTTCCATGCTTCACCATCAGATGGATGAGACAAGACACCCGACGACCTTCTATATTCACGATGCCATATCATATGTGGGGCAAACCTCATCGATGCATACAACCTCTTTAACCTAGGAATGAGAGATAGATAATGCATCGCCTGAACTGGGACCATCTTTCCAGCCAGAGTCCACTTATAACGAGTATGTCCACAAAACTTACAATTTTCTAATTCACTATCAGTCTTGTAAAACAACATGCATCCATTAACACAACAATGAATTCTATCATACGTCAATCCTAACTTGGACACCAAACGCTTTGACTGATAGAAGTTCTTTGGTATGTTAAACTCCGGATTAACTAGTTCACCCAAAAGATCAACCATTGAGTCCATAGCAGCATTAGGAACATTCCAATCTGATTTAATATTCATTAATCTAACCGCAACTGACAAGGTAGAATGCAGACTCCCTTCACATAGTGGACGACTAGACTCTTCTAATTGATCATAAAAGCGTCTTGCTTCTTTATTAGGAGCTTCATCAAAATATTGTTTCGGTTCCATCCCACCTTGAACCCAGAAAGCATCATTGATCATTTCATGAACCCTATCATGTTCAACCATATCATGTTCAACTCTAACTTGTTCAACCCTAATTTGGCCATGTGGTGCAACCATATTATATACATCAACAGACATCGAATTATAAAAGATACCATCCAATCCATCACTTTCTCCATGATCAATCCATACAAAATATCTAGGCTTAAATTCATTACGGTACAAATGAACAATAACTCTATCTGGTTTAAAAAACTTTAAGCACTTACATGCACTACAAGGACACCTAACCAATCTATTAATCTTGAAAATGTCAAGTGTCATTGTATGTTCAATAAAATTTCTAACACCGTCAATAAACTCAGGTTTCAAACCAGCACCAGTTTCATAATGCATATTATACATCCACAAACGATGATCCATCTACAAAAATATAGATATTCAATTATATTATAAATAAAATTTAACAATAATTTTACTAGTAGTAGTCCTAAAACTAGTTTAGTATTGACAAAACCACATTATTTAATTTAACTTATTTAAACAACTTAACAACTTTTTAACTTGAACTAGTTTAATTTTGACTTAATTCCAACAACTAAATCCATCAACAAAACCACATTATTTAATTTAACTTATTTAAACAACTTAACAACTTTATAACATGAACTAGTTTAGTTTTGACTTAATTCCAACAACTAAATCCATCAACAAAACCACATCATTTAATTTAACTTATTTAAACAACTTTAACTAGTTTAGTTTTGACTTAATTCCAACAACTAAATCCATCAACAAACCCACATTATTCAATTTAACTTATTTAAACAACTTAACAACTTTATAACTTGAACTAGTTTAGTTTTGACTTAATTCCAACAACTAAATCCATCAACAAAACCACATTATTTAATTTAACTTATTTAGACAACTTAACAACTTTAAATAGTTTAGTTTTGACTTAATACAACACTAAATCCACCAACTAAACCACATTAATTAATTTAACTTATTTAAACAACTTAACAACTTTATAACTTGAACTAGTTTAGTTTTGACTTAATTCCAACAACTAAATCCATCAACAAAACCACATTATTTAATTTAACTTATTTAAACAACTTAACAACTTTAACTAGTTTAGTTTTGACTTAATACAACACTAAATCCACCAACTAAACCACATTAATTAATTTAACTTATTTAAACAACTTAACAACTTTATAACTTGAACTAGTTTAGTTTTGACTTAATTCCAACAACTAAATCCATCAACAAAACCACATTATTTAATTTAACTTATTTAAACAACTTAACAACTTTAACTAGTTTAGTTTTGACTTAATTCCAACAACTAAATCCATCAACAAAACCACATTATTTAATTTAACTTATTTAAACAACTTAACAACTTTAACTAGTTTAGTTTTGACTTAATTCCAACAACTAAATCCATCAACAAAACCACATTATTTAATTTAACTTATTTAAACAACTTAACAACTTTAACTAGTTTAGTTTTGACTTAATTCCAACAACTAAATCCATCAACAAAACCACATTATTTAATTTAACTTATTTAAACAACTTAACAACTTTAACTAGTTTAGTTTTGACTTAATTCCAACAACTAAATCCATCAACAAAACCACATTATTTAATTTAACTTATTTAAACAACTTAACAACTTTAACTAGTTTAGTTTTGACTTAATTCCAACAACTAAATCCATCAACAAAACCACATTATTTAATTTAACTTATTTAAACAACTTAACAACTTTAACTAGTTTAGTTTTGACTTAATTCCAACAACTAAATCCATCAACAAAACCACATTATTTAATTTAACTTATTTAAACAACTTAACAACTTTAACTAGTTTAGTTTTGACTTAATTCCAACAACTAAATCCATCAACAAAACCACATTATTTAATTTAACTTATTTAAACAACTTAACAACTTTAACTAGTTTAGTTTTGACTTAATTCCAACAACTAAATCCATCAACAAAACCACATTATTTAATTTAACTTATTTAAATTTAAAGCTAAGTGTCAACACTAGATGGACACAAATCGATCTTGCAAGAAAATCAATTTTGTCATCAATAGGATCAACTAGTGTTAGTAGTCATGCTTAACAAATATATTATTTCTAAATTTAAAGCTAAGTGTCAACACTAGATGGAGACAAATCGATCTTGCAAGAAAATCAATTTTGTCATCAATAGGATCAACTAGTGTTGGTACTGATGTTTAACAAATATATTATTTCTAAATTTAAAGCCAAGTGCTAAGTGTCAATACTAGATGGACACAAATCGATCTTGCAAGAAAATCAATTTTGTCATCAATAGGATCAACTAGTGTTGGTACTCATGCTTAACAAATATATTATTTCTAAATTTAAAGCTAAGTGTCAAAACTAGATGGACATAAATCGATCTCGCAAGAAAATCAGTTTTGTCATCAATAGGATCAACTAGTGTTGGTACTCATGCTTAACAAATATATTATTTCTAAATTTAAAGCAAAGTGTCAACACTAGATAGACACAAATTGATCTTGAAAGAAAATCAATTTTGTCATCAATAGGATCAACTAGTGTTGGTAGTCATGCTTAACAAATATATTATTTCTAAATTTAAAACTAAGTGTCAACACTAGATGGATACAAATCGATCTTGCAAGCAAATCAATTTTGTTATCAATAGAATCAACTAGTGTTGGTACTCATGCTTAACAAATATATTATTTCTAAATTTAAAGCTAAGTGTCAACACTAGATGGAGACAAATCGATCTTGCAAGAAAATCAATTTTATCATCAATAGGATCAACTAGTGTTGGTACTGATGTTTAACAAATATATTATTTCTACATTTAAAGCTTAGTGTCAACACTAGATGGACACAAATCGATCTTACAAGTAAATTATTTTTGTCATCAATAGGATCAACTAGTGTTGGCACTTATGCTTAACAAACAATCGATGGACACAAAAATATTATCATAAAATTAAAGCTAAATATCAATACTAGATGGACACAAACACATTATTGAAAACAATTGTACTTGAACTTTAGAAATTTAGAAGCACCAACCTTATCTTCTACTTTGATGAAAGAAGCAATATAGTCTTGTATCAACTTTTTTAGATGTTGAGCTTCCTCAGTTGCCTAGCACGAAAAGTTCTAAAATTAGTTAAATTTCAAGTTCAAGTTCTAATTTTAAGTTCAAGTTCTAATTCTAAGTTCAAGTTCAAGTTCAAGTTCTAAGTTCAAGTTCTAATTTCAAGTTCAAGTTTTAAGTTCAAGTTCAAGTTCTAAGTTCAAGTTCGAGTTCAAAGTTCAAGTTCTATATTCAAGTTCAAGTTCTAATTTCAAGTTCAAGTTCTAAGTTTAACTTCAATAACTTCAAATTCTAAGTTCAAGTTCAAGTTCAAGTTCATATTCAAATTCTAAGTTCAACTTCAAGTTCAAGTTCATGTTCAAATTCTAAGTTAAACTTCAATAATAATTCAAACTAGTCCTAAATTCAAAATTCAAACTAGTCTTAAAATCACAAATTCAAACTAGTCCTAAAATCCCATAATCTAACTAGTGCTAAAATCCTAAATTCAAACAACTCCTTAAATACCCTAATTTAATCTAATCTTACAATTCCAAAATCAAACTAATTAACTCAAGAAATACCGAATTTCAAACAAATCCTAAGATACCCTAATTCAAACAAACTCCAACATTAAAATTTTCATTTTACAATCAACAAACACAAACTAACAATCAAATAATCCCTAATTCAAACTAACCATCAAAAATCCCTAAATCATTCACTTACTAACTAACAATTAATCAAACTAAAAATCAATAAAAAAAACTAATTCAATACACTAATTAACAAATTCAATACTCAAATTTCAAGTTCTAAGTTCAAGTTCAATTTCTAAGTTCAAGTTCAAGTTCTAATTCTAAGTTCAAGTTCAAGTTCTAATTTCAACATCAAGTTCTAAGTTTAACTTCAAATTCTAAGTTCAAGTTCTAATTTCAAGTTCAAGTTCTAAGTTCAAGTTCTAATTTCAAGTTCTAAGTTCAAGTTCAATTTCTAATTTCAAGTTCAAGTTGTAATTCTAAGTTCAAGTTCAATTTCTAATTTCAAGTTCAAGTTCTAATTCTAAGTTCCAGTTCAAATTCTAATTTCAAGTTCAAGTTCTAAGTTCAAGTTCTAATTTCAAGTTTTAAGTTCAAGTTCAATTTCTAATTTCAAGTTCAAGTTCTAATTCTAAGTTCTAGTTCTAATTTCTAGTTCTAAGTTCAAGTTCAGTTTTTAATTTCAAGTTCAAGTTCTAATTCTAAGTTCAAGTTCTAATTTCAAGTTCAAGTTCTAAGTTCAAGTTCAAGTTCAAGTTCTAAGTTCAAGTTCAAGTGCAAGTTCAAGTTCTAAATTCAAGTTCAAGTTCTAATTTCAAGTTCAAGTTCTAAGTTTAACTTAAAATTCTAAGTTCAAGTTCAAGTTCATGTTCAAATTCTAAGTTCAACTTCAATAATAATTCAAACTAGTCCTAAATTCAAAATTCAAACTAGTCTTAAAATCACAAATTCAAACTAGTCCTAAAATTCCAAAATCTAACTAATGCTAAAATCCTAAATTCAAACAACTCCTTAAATACCCTAATTTATTCAAATCTTACAATTCCAAAATCAAACTAATTAACTCAAGAAATACCAAATTTCAAACAAATCCTAAGATACCCTAATTCAAACAAACCCCAACATGAAAATTTTCATTTCACAAACAAACACAAACTGACAATCAAATAATCCCTAATTCAAACTAACCATCAAAAACCCCTAAATCATTCACTTACTAACTAACAATCAATCAAACTAACAATCAATAAAAAAACTAATTCAATACACTAATTAACAAATTCAATACTCAAATTTCAAGTTCTAAGTTCAAGTTCAAGTTCTAATTCTAAGTTCAAGTTCAAGTTCTAATTTCAACATCAAGTTCTAAGTTTAACTTCAAATTCTAAGTTCAAGTTCAAAGTTCAAGTTCAAATTCTAATTTCAAGTTCTAAGTTCAAGTTCAAATTCTAATTTCAAGTTCAAGTTCTACTTTCAAGTTCTACTTTCAAGTTCAATTTCTAATTTCAAGTTCAAGTTCTAAGTTCAAGTTCTACTTTCAAGTTCTAAGTTCAAGTTCAATTTCTAATTTCAAGTTCAAGTTCTAATTCTAAGTTCAAGTTCGAATTTCAAGTTCAAGTTCTAAGTTCAAGTTCTAAGTTCAAGTTCAAGTTCTAAGTTCAAGTTCAAGTTCAAGTTCTAAGTTCAAGTTCAAGTTCTGAATTCAAGTTCAAGTTCTAATTTCAAGTTCAAGTTCTAAGTTTAAGTTCAGGTTCTAAGTTCAAGTTCTAATTTCAAGTTCAAATTCTAAGTTCAAGTTCTAATTTCAAGTTCAAGTTCTAAGTTTAACTTCAAATTCTAAGTTGAAGTTGAAGTTCAAGTTCATGTTCAAATTCTAAGTTCAACTTCAATAATAATTCAAACTAGTCTTGAAATCACAAATTCAAACTAGTCCTAAAATCCCAAAATCTAACTAGTGCTAAAATCCTAAATTCAAACAACTCCTTAACTACCCTAATTCAATCTAATCTTACAATTCCAAAATTAAACTAATTAACTCAAGAAATACCAAATTTCAAACAAATCCTAAGATACCCTAATTCAAAAAAACCCCAATATTAAAATTTTTATTTCACAATCAACAAACACAAACTAACAATCAAATAATCCCTAATTCAAACTAACCATAAAAAACCTCTAAATCATTCACTTACTAACTAACAATCAATCAAACTAACAATCAATAAAAAAACTAATTCAATACACTAATTAACAAATTCAATACTCAAATTGAAAGAAATTAAAAATAATATTATGAAACCCTAACCTTCAATTAAAGGAGAAGGGCAGTGGATCGAGGTCGGGGTCAGTTGGCCGGAGATGTTATTGCTCTCCTCGCCGGCTGCTGATGTTGATTGCTTGGAGCTCGCTGGCCGGAGCAGTTGAGGGAGAGACAGAGCAGCGAACTTTCGTTGATTGGAGAGACGAGAGAGAGGCGACGATTTGTCTCGCCGTTCTCGCCGGTGAGAAGAGACGGGAGGGAGCAAGGAGAGAAGAGATGAGAAGAGGATGGCGGCGGGAGGAGGCTGGGCTGCTTGAGATAGAAGAAAAGAATGAGTTTTCAAAATTAGAGGGTTTGGTCTTTTTTTAGGTCAAAAATAGGAAGGTTAGGTAGATTTAATTTGAGTCATTGGATTTGTTAAGATGAGCGGCTAGGATTTGATCTAGGATTCACTTAAAGGATGGACGGTTAAGATTTAAACTAATGTTTCAAAATTTGGACAAAAAAGGGTATAATTGCAATGAATGAATGGCTAAAATTGCAACTAAAATTGATATAAGAGGCTATAATTGAAAGATGAAATTGGATTGAGGTGGCTAGAATTGCAATGACTTGAATAAGAAGAAAGATAAAATTGAAAGGAATTAGATTAGAATGGGCTAAAAATTAAATGATTTCGAGAAAAATTAAAGAAATGCTATCCAATTAAAATACTACAAATATTATAACATTTTATATAATAAAAATCACTTAAATTTTAAAATATTTGAATAAAATAATTATTCTGAGTTTTACTTATAATTTTAAAAATATTTTAATAATATTTACGATAATTTTATAAAGCATGAAAACTAAAATATATAATTTTTAGACAAAATCGATTAAAAATTTAAACTTGGAATATTTTAAAAAAATACGTATTTAACCAAATAGCACTTCCGAAAGGCTTATAGGTCTGTCAAAATTGGGTGTCAACATACCGACATCGTGAAGTCGATATTATCTAAATAAAATAATTATTTAAATATACCGACCTCTTTAGGTCGGTATTTATTAATTTATTTTAATATAAACTCATCTTTTGAGGTTGATTTTATTAATTAAAATTACATATACATATACATACATACATATATGTGTGTGTGTATATATATATATATATATATATATATATACATATATGTATATATACATAGGTCAAATACATATACAGCCCCTCAAACTTGCCCTCATTTTTTATTTTGGCACTCCAACTTAGCCTTGTTCCATTTAAACTCCATTTTTTCTGTACCATTTAAACACTTATACTAATTTTTATGATTTGTTTTTATTTATGTTCTTCAATTGCAATTTCTTATTTTAAAAAAATAGACGTGTGCTTGTTAATTAAAAAAATTAAACATTCGCGAACAAACATAAAAATTTTCAAACAATAATATTATTTTTTGATATTTCTCTGTATTTTTGCATGAAAATAAATTGACGAAAGTTCTTCGATTTTCTTTCTTAAACATTCAATCAAATTAAATAACACTACTTATTTATTTTTTCTTATCATCTAGGCTATCTAAATTTAACGCAAATACTCACTTTTAATTTTAAATATAAATCAATACGAATAAAAAAACCCATCTTCAAAAAGACTCGACTGACTTAGTTAATAAGACTACTAAAAAAAGACTCTTGTTCATTGCTAATAACACTACTAAATAATGTTAAAACTCGACTGACTTTGTTAGGTTGTCAGTGATTTTAAAGAAAGAAAACCAACACAATTTCGTCGGTTATTTTTCACACAAAAATACATAACACTCTTAAAAAGAAATTATTATTTTTTTAAAAGAATTATTTTTTGTTGATTTTTAATTTTTTAACTAAAATTAAATGACACATGTCGATTTAAAATAAGAAGTTGCAATTGAAGAATATATATAAAAATAAATAAATCATAAAAATAGTATTTCGTGTTAAAATGGAACATAAAAAATGGAGTTCAAGGGTTAAAATGGAACAAGGCTAAGATAAAGTGCCAAAATGAAAAATGTGGACAAGTTAGAGGGGTTGTATATGTGTTTGGCCATATATATATATATATATATATATATATTTTAACTACACATCAACAAAAGTTTAATTTAATAAATTTAATTTATCGATCAAGTTAATTTTATAAATTTAAATTATATACCTTCTAATTATATAAATTTAATTTTATTGATCAACAAAAGTTTATCAATATCAAATTTAATATATAAATCTCCTTGAATTGATCATCGGTATTTCTTTAATTGATAATGTATTTCATATCTGAACCACTAGTATATAAGACTTGATTTGTTAAACTACTCGAGGAATATATATATAATTAATCAACGTATTTCATACTCCGATGAAGTATCCTTTACATGTCATCATAATTAGGAGGTGATCACTACACTTGACATCCATTCAAGATCGAACGTATATAATAATACTATCTCGCATTTCATACTGGAATGGAGTATATGTTAGCTCTTCACCTCTACTACATCATGACATGAGATATTAAGTTTATGATTAGACGACGGACTGATAGGATTTGTACATTACTCTATAAATATAAGTATAATTTTCTCCTAATTCATATCAACGTAGTTTCATACTCTAAATATGGATTATAGATATTTTTTTATTTATTTCACGAATTCTAACATTTTATTTGTAAAAGTATACAAAATTGTTACACTTTTTGAACAATTAATCGTAGGTGTAAAATAAAATTTTAATATTATGCACAATAGCAAAATTATGATTAATAGGAATATTTTAAACATACCGACCTCCGGATATCACTTTTATTAAAAGTAATTAGATATAATAAAAAATACCGACCTCATGAGGTCGGTATCACATTAAATTTTAAGATAAATAAAAAGTAATCATGTTAATTAAATAATATTGACATCGGTAGGTCGGTGTTTTATATTAAATTATTTTTTAACTTATATAAAACCGTCATTCGGAGGACGATTTATTTAAAGCTAATTGAAAATATTAATTAATACATACTATTTAATTTTACCGACATCTGGAAGTCGGTATTATAATTTTTTTTTTATTTTACACAAAACCATTCTCCAAAAGACGATTTAAATAAAATTAAATCAAAATATTTCTCAATTTTATTTTTTATATGGAGAAATGGGGAAAATCGCGTCTACTAGTGCATATATTTTTAAAAAAGCGACGGACAGCGTCTCTATGTCCGTCGCTTTTTTTAAAATAGTTGACCAACATTTTGACCAAAAAGCAACAGACTAAGAGACATTGTCCGTCGCTTTCTTAAAATATTTGACCAGATATTTTGACCAAGAAGCAACGGACATAAAGATGTTGTCCGTCTCTAATTTAAAAAATAATTAAACAATTAAAATTAATAAAAAGCGACGGACGGTGTGACTTTTTTTAAATTAATAAATAATTATTTTTAATAAAAAGCGACGGACTGTGTCACTATCTATATAAAATAATTAATTAGCAAAAATACGCGAAAAAAAGCGACAGACTAAGCGATGCCGTCCGTCGCTTTTAAAAAAAATTTTAAAAAAATATTTTAATTAAAAAGGCACGGACTAAGAGACGCTGTCCGTCGCTTTTTAAAAATGTTTGACTAGATATTTTGACCAAAAAGCGACGGACTAAGAGATGCCGTCCGTCGCTTTTTTAAAAAACTAATTAATAAAATAAAATAAATTAAAACAACAGACAGTGTGGTTATTGTTTAATTTATAAATAATTATTTTTAATAAAAAGCGACGGACGACGTCTCTATCTATATTAAATAATTTATTATTAATTATATATATATTTAGCGCAAAAATCCGTAAAAAAAGCGAAGGACTAAGAGATGCAGTCCGTTGCTTTTTGTAAAATAATTTTAAAAATAATTATTTTAATTAAAAAGCGACGGACGACATCTCTTAGTCTGTCGCTTTTTTGGAGCGACGCTGTCCGTCGCTTTTTCTTCCGTCGTTTTTTAGCAATTTTTTAGTAGTGTGTCAGATAAGTGGAACACAATAACATGTGTCTATAGTTTAAGCAATATGCACAATGTCAGCGCATATAACGTTGACCATGCATTTGATACGAGTTCTCCCTACTTTTATCTTATTTTGATAACTTCCCATAAATATAGATTGCCTACAGACAAATCTTGTCAGCCCAAATAATTTATCTACCAAACATCCCACAATGGAGAAAAAGAATAAGCGTTTAAGGAAACTAACTAAGAACTATAAATGCATATGCAAAAATTCAAGTGCTACATGTTGAGTTGATTTGGTAATCAAACTTAAAAGTTAGTGGGTTTGAACTTTCATAGTTTTGACTATACTTTATAAAGTTTCTTGTCGACCAACTTGATTGCTATCCTATAATTTTTGTTTCAACTTGCGAGATATTGCATAAAAGTGAGTTTACCTAATGCACATCTGAAGAGTAACAATTATGAGTTTGACTGAAAATTGTAAAAAATGGCACTTCTTCAGTCTCAATTTATATAAGTAGTTTGACGTGACATGTAGTTTAAAAAAGACTTTTGAAAATTGTGGACGAAACTAATTATATATATATATATATATATATATATATATATATTTGTATGACTATATTGTTGGGATATATACTATTAACCACGTGTTTAGATATAGTATTTATTATAGAATAATTATTTATTTATTTTAATAGATCATATATTCGTTTATGGTGCTTGTTTACTTATATAGTAGATGATTTAGTGTATAGAGTTTAAGCTTATACACAGAGGATTAAATCATCGGTTCTTATAAGTATAAAGTTTTTTTGTTCACAATCTAAGATGGAAATTGGACATGCCATCGGTACGATTGTAGCATAACATTATATGTAGTTTATCTTGATTATGGGAATGGTATAGTTCCAACTTCTTGTGCTAGTGCATTTTGTATGTATTGAACGGGACCGAGTAGAGATAGTTGCTTTAGACTGACTGACAAAAGCAATTATCTAAACTACTAAATGTACTTATATTCTTAATCCTGATATAACTATTATGATCTGTGTTAATCATCGTTTTGATTTATTAAAAGGTGAGATTCTAAGATGGGTCAATATTCTTGGTAGATTGGATGATGATAGTATATATTGGTGAAATAATAAGTTAGTTGATGGAATCCAATATGGTTTTTTGAGAAGCTTAAAAGTTTTCATCGTGTCAAACCTTGCAAGTGGATTTAAGAATCCGACACATGAAATAAGTTAAGCAATGCTCTAAAGGAAATTGATCATTGAATTAAGTTCGTCAGTAATTTAATTTATTGATTAGTATCTGTAATCTTAACATGGGGAATTACATATGTGTCTAATGGGGAATTTCGAAATATAAATAGAGGAGTGCAATTACGAATTTCTAGTGGAATGATTTGTAATTTATTATGGTAAGAATAATTCAAATTAATTATTTGGAATTATTTTCATAATAGGAAGCCTCAGTAATTAATTTTGTGGTCCCTACCGTGCCCATATTTATCTAGAACTCAGAATTTATTGTAAAGGAAAAAAGGAGAAGTATGTGTCTTTCTCTATTCTAAGGAAAGGGAGAAGTATGCATCTTTCTATGTTCTAAGGCAATGGAGAAGTATGTCACTTTTTCTATTCTAAGGAAAGGAAGAAGGACATGACTTTTTCTTTTCTAAGGAAAGGGAGATGTACATGTCTTTCTATTCTAAGGAAAGACATGATATTCCTTTTCCTTGGACTAAGAAGAAATCTCTATAAATAGGGATTCTTCTAATCCTTGAAAAATAATTTTTTCCATAAAATACTTGTCCACCCAAGTATTGAGAGGGTTCAGAAGTGAACTTGGGATCACTGTAGAAGACCGTAGAACTGTGGTCTAGTTTGTGGACTAGCTTATGAATTTGCTTGAAGTTTCTAGCTTGTCGACTACCTTGTGGATTAACTTGAAGGTATAAGCTCACGCTTGAAGAGGTAATTCTGAAATTAAATTCAGAAAGTTTATATGCCGTAACATGATTGTATTTGTTCTAGTATAAACAATGTGTTGTCTATTATTCATGTAAGTTGTATGATTTTGGTATGCTTCCGCTGTGCATATAGTTTTCCAACAATTGGTATCAGAGCCATACTTACATCTTTATAGATAGCATAAAATATATGTATGTGCAATTGTATGTATGATTCATGGTTGGTAATTATATTTTTATCGCAAAAAAAATGAATCAGATGAAACTTTAAGGCTTTTGATTCGTTGACTAAAGTACATACGCTCTTAAATTTTGAGATGATCAAGAGGGCAAAATGTGTTGGCGACAATTTTTCACTTTCACGTGGGAATGGACAGCAATAGTAAACATTTGTTCTAATGGTTATTTGAAGTCCTTTATTTTTAAATTAATGGAACCCAAATTGAAAACTTTTCATCAGTTAAAATAAAAGTTAAAGTTCAATGGATTTGTTTTATTTAATAAATGAAAGTACGAACTTCTGCACATGTAATTGATTTTTCTTTTTTTACGGCTAGTTGCAATTTTTTTTTTCGGTTGTTTCTTATTAATCCATCAAATTTGCAAAGATTGATAAGAAAGGGAATCATAGAGGTTGTTGATGAACAAATTATCATTGAACTGATTGTGAAGTTTTTTTTTTTTAACTTTATAAATTTTGTTCTTGACTAATTGTTGACTCCAAACCTTGTTAAGTGGTGGTGGTGGTCACTATTCAGGTCAATTGAATTATTTTTTTTCTCTTTTTGTTCAATAATTATTTGATCATGTTATTCATTACATAAATATCAATTTGTATAAATTAAGAATTTTTTGGTTAATAAATAGTTATCACTTAAGCGATTTATTTATTTGAAATTGTTGAAAATTCTTTAGACTTTATACACGTGATAATATATTTTGTAATAGATGAATTGAGAATTATGATTAATAAATAGGATTCACTAAAATGATCTTTGTAGTTGAGTCATTAGAACATCCTCAATTCATCAAGTATAAATTATTCTAAGTGAATATTAGTGGTAAACATTTATTTACGTAAATGTTGATTTGCCTTAAAATACTAGTAATGCTTAATTAATTCATGAGAAGAGATATCGAGGTTTTCAGTCAAAAGAGAGAAACATAATGTCTTGGATTCTCAAGTGTATTAATTTAGAGAATAATTTATTATAAGAAGGTATTGAGTGCCTCAGCCAAAGGAATGACACAACATATGTTTCATGCTCATGAGATAATTATAAAAAGAGAATAAAAATCTGAATCATGCTATTTTAATTTTTAACTATGTCTAAAATGATTGTTTTTCAAATTTGATCATATTTTAGGTGGTCATGAATTTTCTGATCTCTGATTGACTTGAAATTGATGGTTCCATCGAAAATTATTTAGATGGGTTTTAGGTAGTTTGAAAGATTAAAATTTGATCTGAATATGATAAAGTCATATTGTTTTAATTCCTAAAGATACTTAAACCACCTGAATTTGAATTTGGTCATAGCTTTGGAAATATTTTTGATAGACTCCAATTGACCTGAAATTTGGTAAGTTCATTGGTGATGGACTAGTAAGAAATACTCATTGCTATGTGGTTATAGTTTTGAGGCCCTTAAAATGGTTTTTAAGTCACTCTTTGGAATTAAAATGTGATAATATAATCCTTTATATCAGTTTTATTTATGTTAAATGTGGAACATGATTACACATGAATTGATATATGATAAGGATATGAATCTGATTATTTTTCTTAAATCGTTTCAAACTGAATTTGATCATAACTTTGGAGATTAATATTATTTTTAAACTCTAATTGATCTGAAATTCAGTAGGTTTATCAGAAACAGTCAAATAAAAAATGTTCATAGTTATGAAGTGATTTGACAATTTGAGGTCGTTTAGATGAAGTTATTTTTTTTATATATATATTTTCAAATCTTGAAAATTAATTTAAAGCAAAATTACTCGACTATGATACAGAGGTGATAGAGTTTGTTCTCTATGGATGACTAAATTCTAGTGAAGTATTAAGTTCATGTGTTGGCTTAGACCTTCCTCCATATCGGATGAAATTAGTACAAGTCACTAGATTTAATCTCTAGATTTGCTAATCTGTATTGACTCTCCCTATCTGAGTAATATATGATTGAATCAATTGATCTAGGGATAATGATATTCACTTGGTTTAAATTAACAATATACTCTCCATCTGAGTTAGCTCCTGTTCTAAATTTATTGGAGTGAATATCTGACACCATATATGTATGTTGCATGAGTATTAATTTTTTCATCAAAATTTATTGTTCAAGATGCATGGATATCTATGAGGTGTGTTTTGAATTTTCATATTCAATGCATTCACAAACATGCTGAATTTTTGGAAAATAGTATTAAGATAAAGTAAATAGTTTTTTAGAATTTTGTTCTTTTCTCTTGATTTGTGAATCTATTTCACAAATGATGATATGTGTCGTGCAGTAAGAATTTTTGAACGGAAAAATTTTAAATTCTATTTTGACCATATAACGTTTTCAATCAAATTGATCATAGTTTTGGAATTCGAAAAAAAAAGAAACTCTGATTGATCTGAAATTTGGTAGATTCATCAGAATGACCTAGTAAGAAATTAATTTTTTTGGATCGTTATATGAGTTTTTGGTCATATTTGATTAAATAGTAGTGAAGTATTAGTTTTATGTGCTGGCTTAGACCTTCCTCCCTATCGGATGAAATTGATACAAGTCACTATGTATTTAATCGTCTAGTTTTGATAATCTGTATTAACTCTCCTAAACTGAGTAATATAGGATTGGATCAATGTAACTAAAGGATTTTCACTTGACTTAAACTAACAGTAGACTCTCCATCTGAGTTAGGTCTGTATAAGTTTATGGAGTGAATAATCGGTCATTGTACATGTGTATTGCATGAGTAGTTCTCCAATCCTATCGATTGGCTATTCGAAATGCATGGATATATCTGTATAAATGAGCCCTGAATTTTGTTATTTAGGATTATTCAAAATATTATGATCTATTTAATGTATTATATCTCATATTCTCAATAGACTTTACGCACCCACTTAGTACTACTTAAGCTTTTCTTTTGGTAGAGATAAGATACTAATTCAAAGAATGCATTGTACATGTACCTTATGTTAGAAAGAATTATTTTCAGTTTCTAACTAGATAAGAGATAAGTATTTAATATATTTGTTTGTAACTCTCCTATCATTGAGTTTGATGAATATTTTATTTCTTGTGGTACATTGATGCGTGATTCCTTTATTAGTATTATCTCTTATGAATTGAATTATATTAATCTATCTCATAAGGGAAAATATCTTTTAAATTGAATGAAACTTATCTGTACATTAGCGTCTAAGTCATTTATTCTTAATAGAATTTCAAGGTTGGTTAATGGATGGACATAACGGTTCATTGAAAGTGAAGTCACTACCAACATGTGAGTCTTGTTTAGAAGGAAAAATGACTAAGAGACCTTTCCTCTTAGAAAAGGAAAAAGAGGTAGTGATAAGTTATAATTAATCTATTCTGATTTGTGTAATAAATGAGCATTTGGGCAAGAGGTGAATTTGAGTATTCTGAATTTTCAAGAAGGTTACTCATGATATGGATATTTTTTTTTTGTTTTGATGTTTTGTAAGTTTAAATGTCTTGATAAACTCAAAATATTTAAGACACATGAAAATAGCATCATGAAAAGTATATAAAGTCACTGCAATCTGATTGTAGCGACGTAAACCTCTCTGCAGAGCTCATATGTCACTTACCTTATAGAATAATTGCATTTCAACTGTCTACACCAGACACTCTATAATAGATTGGTGTAGAAGAGAAAAGAAGTAGACTCTTATTAAGATGATAAGATTAATTATTGACTTATTACTAGTTATTTTGTTTCTTTTGGGATAGGCTCTAATAACTACATATCACATTCTAAATTCAATTTCTTTCAAATCAGTACCTTGAACAACTATAGAACTAGTTGGATTTGACGTAAGTCTAATCTGTGACATGTTCAAATATAGGATTGTTCAGCACATGTGTTGAGTGGGAGAATAAGAAAATTAGAATTAAGAACGGAATGTGTGTGTTAATTAGATATCTTAAAGAATGAAAGAAGGTTTATTATAGTGTCCTAAAGAAAATTAGACAATTGTTAACACAACTCTCCGATTTCTAGAAAAGAATCATTTAGTAAACCATGTTCCTAGAAGTAAACTAGTTTTACAGGAATTGAACAAAGAAATAACAAATACGTTAATTATAAATTCAGACGCTCAAAAACATGTAATCGGTATGTCAGAAATGACGTTCCATTGCATTTAAGTAGTGAGAGAAACGTTGCTAGACATAAGAAAACTACTACCTCAAGTAGTGGAAGTGATGTTGAGCAAATTGAAGAACACTACATGAAAAGTTGTTAATATTTCAATATCGAAAGTTTTTGAAGAAAATATTAAGACTCAAGATCATGAAAGTGTGATTATGTAGTGCTTAGTCGTAGTGGGAGAATCATAACAAAGATTGATTGATTTTGTATATTTAAGAGGACTTTCATGATAAACCTCTGAAGATCTAATACAAAAACGATAAGTTACGACTCAGCATTACTAGACGAAGTTGCATAAGAAAATAACTTTGTAAGATCCTTTTGATAAGAAATATAAAAGGAATATTCGTGAAAGTTGTAAATGCATTGTTAACAGTTTAAGTGAGAGATTGTTAGGGTATATACTATTAATCATGTGTTTAAAAATAGTATTCTAATAATTTTCAAGATTAAATATCTTAGTGGGAGATTGTTAGGGTATATACTATTAACCATGCATTTAGATATAGTACATTATAACAATCGTGATGGTTAAAAGTCTAAGTGGGAGATTGTTGGGATATATACTATTAACCATGTGTTTAGATATAGTATTTATTATAGAATAATTATTTATTTATTTTAATAGATCATATATTCATTTATGGTGCTTGTTTACTTATATAGTAGATGATTTAGTGTATAGAGTTTAAGCTTATATACAGAGGATTAATTCATCGGTTCTTATAAGTATAAAGTTCTTTTGTTCACAATCTAAGATGGAAATTGGACATGCCATCAGTACGATTGTAGCACAAGATTATATGTAGTTTATCTTGATTATGAGAATGGTATAGTTCCAACTTCTTGTGCTAGTGCATTTTGTATGTATTGAACGGGACCGAGTAGAGATAGTTGCTTTAGATTGACTGACAAAAGCAATTCTCTAAACTATTAAATGTACTTATATTCTTAATCCTGATATAACTATTATGATCTGTATATGTTAATCATCGTTTTGATTTATTAAAATGTGAGATTCTAAGATGGGTCAATATTCTTGGTAGAATGGATGATGATAATTTATATTGGTGAAATAATAAATTAGTTGATGGAATCCATGTCTCGATATAGAGATTGATGATATGCCTTTTTGAGAAGCTTAAAAGTTTTCATCGTGTTAAACCTTGCAAGTGGATTTAATAATCCGACACATGAAATAAGTTAAGCAATGCTCTAAAGGAAATTGATCATTGAATTAAGTTCGTCAGTATTTTAATTTATTGATTAGTATCTGTAATCTTAACATGGGGAATTACGTATGTGTCTAATGGGGAATTTCGAAATATAAATAGAGGAGTGCAATTACGAATTTCTAGTGAAATGATTTGTAATTTATTATGGTAAGAATAATTCAAATTAATTATGTGGAATTATTTTCATAATAGGAAGCCTCGGTAATTAATTTTATGGTCCCTACCGTACCCATATTTATCTAGAACTCAGAATTTATTGTAAAGGAAAAAAGGAGAAGTATGCGTCTTTCTCTATTCTAAGGAAAGGGAGAAGTATGTATCTTTCTATGTTCTAAGGCAAGGGAGAAGTGTATCACTTTTTCTACTCTAAGGAAAGGAAGAAGGACATGACTTTTTCTTTTCTAAGGAAAGGGAAATATACATGTGTTTCTATTCTAAGGAAAGACATGGTATTCCTTTTCCTTGGACTAAGAAGAAATCTCTATAAATAGGGATTCTTCTAACCCTTGAAAAAGAATTTTTGCCATAAAATACTTGTCCACCCAAGTATTGAGAGGGTTTAGAAGTGAACATGGGATCACTGTAGAAGACCGTAGAACTGTGGTCTAGTTTGTGGACTAGCTTATGAGTTTGCTTGAAGTTTCTAGCTTGTCGACTACCTTGTGGATTAACTTGAAGGTATCGACTCACGCTTCAAGAGGTAATTCTGAAATTAAATTCAGAAAGTTTATATGCCGTAACATGATTGTACTTGTTCTAGTATAAACAATGTGTTGTCTATTATTCATGTAAGTTGTATGATTTTGGTATGCTTTCGCTGTGCATATAGTTTTCCAACATATATATCATTTCATTAAAGGATAAAATAAAGTTAAATTGTTAATTTACATGTTAAAAATACGGCACATGAACTAATGATTTTTTCTTAAAACTAAGTGTTTTATGTATGTTTTTTTTTTAAAAAAATATTGGTATAGCATTATCTGTTGACACCTATCCTATAACAAGTCTAAATGATGGGCTTAATTGGATGCTTAGTTATTTCCTTAGACAAGTAGGGATCAATTACAACCGCATGTCATTTGAGAAAACAAAAGAATCTAAATTTGAATAATTCTAAATTTGGTATAAACAATATGGTTATATCTCTTGTATAACTGTCGGCAAAGGGCCCCTAATTCCCAGCAATTATGAACTATACACTATTGAACAAACCCTGTTGTCTAAGTTTCCACATTTATGAACTAAAGAAAATTGATTTTATGATTAGACCTCAAATTAGAACACACATCTTTATGATTGTTTGGTATATGGTAGTTAGTAAAGTACATATATAAAAGAACAAACATGCAATAAGGTGAACCTTTTCAAATATAATATTAACCAACCGTCAATATATAGAATATAGCTTGTAGGACAGCCTCACATGGAAGTACAAAATATATAACCAATTCTCCTCCAAAATATTGTCGTACACACACACACTAATCATGCCGTCCATTTTTGGGCTGCATTAATAGGGTTGGCAATATGAGTAGAATATATATATACTTATATTTTTAAATTCCATACTATTAATTGGCTAGGTCTTTCTAATTTTTCGTTGGATGGTGTTTTTTATTTGTTTAACAATTAGGTATTCAAAATTTTAACTACAAGTATTATTCTCAAGAGTCGAACTTTTATATATATATATATATTAAAAGTGGAGGATCTTGTCCACCCCACCACATTCTTTCATGTCTCATTAGTCCCATTTAAGGTTACTACTAGAAATATTTCTCAAGAGTATTTTGAATTTGAGATATGCAATTATGAATGAAAGAACCAAATTATCCACACTACAACAAAAATAACTTTTTCAGCAAAAATATGCATATTAATGAAGATTGCTCAATTCTTTACTGATATTAATTAATTGTCATTGAATCCAATGTCACTACAGGCTTTAACGACATTTACAAAGAGTTCTAAAATGTAATTGTCATTAGCAATTGCCTCGAAAATACATATCTACTGGTAATCAAGTTATTGTCAATTAATTAATTACCGCTAATAAATCAATGCCACTGTAGACATCAAATTTATGGTATTCTACAAGATGTGTCCAATTTCATTTGTGATTCTACAGGATATGTTCAATTTCAGTTAAGATTCTTGGAGGCTACTCAACCCTAAACCCTAGTCCATTGCTATATAAATGGTATTATATTCCCTTGAAAAGTCATCTCAAAATTTCCCATGAACTCTTAGGTATTAATTATAAATATTAAAATCTCAAATATCCCATACATTTATATTCATAAAGAGATCAAGATATGTCAAAGTCTTCTTGATAGTCAAATACTTCAAAAAGATCCACAATCCTTTCATGGAGATAAAGTTCAAATCATCCTAATTCAATAAATATGCCACTAACTACCCTCAAATTATGGAGACCAAGTTCAAATCATCCCAATTTTGAGAAATACGCCACTAAAGATCCTCGAATCACAAAGAAAGCTTAAGGGAGAAGAATAAAGGGAATAAACAAAATTGTACCTATATTGTTTTTATCAATAATATTCTTGTTTCTTCAGATTTTGTTTATGGTTAATTTATTTTCCAAAATATTTAAAATTTATTCCAACCAAATTGGCACGCATAGTGAAACCAAAATCTACCCTTCATCTCTTCTCTAACAAATCAACTATGCAAATCTGAAGCCACAAAATCACAAAGGTGGAAGCTTCATTTTTATGATTACTTTATGCATCATCTTAGAGTTTCATCAAGTCTACACTCTGACAAATCATTAAGTAGGAGGCATTTATAGACATCAAAATTTTATGGGACTCTACAAGATGTGTTCAATTTCAGTTGGAATACTACGAGATATGTTCAATTCTAGTTAGGATTCTTAGAGACTACTTAACTCTAAACCCTAGTTCATGCCAATATAAAGGGTATTATATTCCCTTGAAAAGTCATCTCGATATATCTCATAAACTCTTGTGTATTTATATAGATCAAGATCTCGAATATCCCATAAATTGATATTCATAAAGAGATCAAAATATACCAAAGTCTTATTGATAATCAAATACTTCAAGAAGATCCACAATATTTTCATAGAGATAATCTAAATCATCCTAATTTGATAAATGCGCCACTAACAACCCTGAAATTATGGAGATCAAGTCTTTTTTGATGAAATCACCACTTCCATCACACTGGAATATCTTAATCTCTTTAGAAAACTATTTTTCCACAGTATTCTGAAATTTTACTAATACTTCAAAAAAAATTCAGACTTCTTTTTTAGTGGATAAAGTCAAGTATACCTTGTGTGATCATCTACAATTACTATATAATATCTTATATGTTGAGAGGATTCAACCGGAGAAGGACCCATAATTCACAATTTATTTTCAACAAAGGTTCCTTCTCATGTTGTTATCTTGACTATAGTGACTATTATTATCACTGATACGCTCAAATTACACCTCCCGAAAGAAGTATAAGCGATCGCTATCAAGTAAAGAACCTAAATTTGAAGGTTAGGGTCGATCCCACGAGGAATATGGTTTAGACTTAAGCTAACTCACAATTATATTCGTTTAGTCAAACTATTTCCGAGAAAAGTAACAAAAAGAGGGATTTTACAAATAAAATAAAAGAATGTTGATTGTATTAGTAACAAGTAACCATGTTTGCAGTTTTGAGATATCAATAGGAGATGAAAACTAGGGTGTATGTATTCCCCATGAGCTCTTAACACAATATTCCTAATAATAGTAATTTTATCCTAGTGTTTGACATGCAAGACCGATAAGTTATGTATTCCTAAGTGATTGGTAATCTAAGTAGAAACTTTCACTCGCGACTTTGTAAATCTACGAATGTGTGCTTTACTAACGCTTACCTTTACCCGGATTAGCCATCGTGTCAATTAACTTAGAGTATTCACCCTTTCCTCAATTGATTAAAGTCAGGCTATTTCATAGAAGCAAACCCTTAACTAAATCTCCGTTGTTTAATTTTTTTCTCATTCGTTACCCCCTTGGTAAGACTAGTAGGAACAAGGCGAGTTCTAACGTTGCACACCGCTAGAAAGACTTTTAAATGAAAGAATTAACAATACACGTATAAACACTATTCAAGAATTACTTATTTGTTAGTCATACGTTGTTAATTGCTCATGGTTCCCACAACCCTAGTTGTGGATTTAGCTACTCATGCTTGAGAATTCACAATTCATGTTAAGGGTAAAAGAAATCATGAACTTACAATTAGAATAGATGAAAAGCCAAAATCTTGAATTGAAATTCAAAGTGAAAATTGCATAAAACCAACTTTCGAAATTAAATTGCTAAGAGTTTCCAAAATAATCCTAAAAGACCAAAATAAAAGTCTCCAATACTGTTTAACCCCCAAAAATAGAAAAAACAACTAATATTTATAGTAAGAAAATCCTAAACCAACTAGGAAAGGAAAATAAGGAAAATTTGTTCAGGACACGGTTTCGATTGACGACAGGACCTATAGACCGTGGATCGACCTACGGTTCGTGGTCTACCTCCATGGATTAACACTTAGAAAATAATTCAGTGCCTTCAAACGACGGTTGGACCTACGGTCCGTCAGCTGGACTACGATCCATCACTTGCCTCCGTGGTTCAAGTACTAGAACTTTAACTTTCTGATCACAAACGACGGACGTGCAGGACGGTCCGTCCTTCAATCTACGGGGCATGAATTGCCTCCCTGGTTCCACACTTGGTTAGAATTCCTTGAACTTCACCTACGTTGCATCACCTACGGGCTGTCACTGGACCTACAGTCTGTGGTTGGCTTCGTTGGTTGTTGCTGCTGCCAATTAAATCCCTTTTTCTCTCAACCACTTCCGAACCAATTTCCTGCAAAAGATTACATAAAAACATTATATCTACTAATAAAATAGCCTAAGACACATACAAACTCTAAGTGAAATGCATAAAAAATATCGTAAACTCACGGTATATCAACACCCTCAACTTTAACTTGTTGGCTGTCCTCAAGCGACACACTAAAACTCTAAACGACACTTGTGTAGAAACAAATATACAAACTCAAGCAATCACACGACTTTCTCAATCAAGTCCTTCACTCAGTGCAAATCTTCAATGTAGACTCAATAAGCTAACTCATGCGGATCAAAACATGACGTAGACAGACCAACAAATATCATCACATACACTTTCAACAATCACCAAGGTACCAACTCTCTAACAATGTAACTAGTGCCCTCACTTCAAAGAAATCCTTATTCACACAACAAATTTGATTTTTAAATTCAAGGATTCAGTCAACACTCACGCTCAGAAGTGAATTCAATACAGTTAGTGCTCAATACCATAGGCTTGCCCTTATTTTCACTGCATATACTCTCCAAACTAATCACTAGGATCACTGTAGGACTTTCTTAGCTTGTTACGTAGGCTCAGGGTCAGGTATGATACATTTGGGTATTTTTAGTTATTTTTATGCCCTCATTGACATTACATTGGCTATTTACCTCTTTTCTCAATCAATTTGACATATTTTATTTTCTGCTTTTTTTCTTGACTCTCTTTAGCACATATGTGACTTTCCTTTTTTCATTCTTCTTTTTCACTTTTGTTTTTCAGTTATTCAGCCTTATTATCACTCTTTCTTTTTTCTTTTGAATTCATTTACATCTTTTTCTTCTTCTACAGACAACTCTTTTCATATCCTTTTCTTTTAGTTTTCATTTTCATAGCCACCCTCAACTTATGTATGTTGCATGAGTTAAGGTGCACAATGCCACGGTTGGACCAGGGCCGAGATTAAGATAACTTCTGAATTAGCCACCATTAACTTAGGATTTTGGCCTAAGTTAAGGTGCACATGTTCAAGGAGGGACCAGGGCCAAAACAATCTTTTAGGGAAGGGGAGTTAGGTGTATTGAAATATGTGGTCTACATTAGGCTCAAACATTTGTATCAAAAGGGAGTATTTATTTCTTTTGGTTGGATCATTTTAGGCTTAAGTTAACTCAATTGAACAAGGGCCTATGATCAATTCCCATTTCCTAGCCTAGATTGTCTTAACAGGACCAACGGGGCAAGTTCTAGATTAGCACACATTGCATGAACATACAAAATTATCTTCACTCACTCTTGGCACATTGTTTCATTATTGAATTATTGAAGTAGCTAGTTCAATTTTTAGCTTAAGCATGCTATCCTACTGATTCCTATCATGTCATATGAAGATCCAACACATTCAATTCATTCAAACTATAGATCTAGCACATTTTCCAAAATTTTGGATAGGTATCAATTTCATGCTTCTTATGTCATCATGCTTTGATTTTTTTCTATCTACTTCTACACATACAATCCTACACATGCCGTTCAATAGAAAAGTAAAATAGTCCATTGGGGAAAAAGAACACATGCAAGAAAACCCCAAGGGAGGGTTATGAGTTAGGTTACTCAGACTTCACCATATCACTCACAACCCATTAACCCCACCCTCACGAAAAATTGGTGCAATTGCCCTCAATGCACAAGAAAAATAAAAATAAAACATAGGGTGAAGCAAACTTGTGGTGCATAACCACCGATGACCCATCAAGAAATGGGTGGGTCTAGTTTCCCGGAACCCGCTGGATTAGCAATAGGAACGCCATCAATAGTGCCCTCATCAACAGTGCGAATACCCTCAATAGTGCTCTTCGAGCCTGACGGACCAACACCTATCTCACAGGCCCTTTGCTTCCGCATCTCCTCATCAAAAATGGATTGCCTCTGGGCTGCTGCCAACTCCTCTCGCTCTCTCTTTCTCACCCATTGGACCTCATCAGTATCAGAAGTATGCCCAGAAGAGCGGTGGCGCTTCCCAGTAGTACATGAAGGGTCGGGTGGTGGTATAGAGTCACCAAAGAGTGCAAACATCACTACCTCATCCTTCTCAACCTCAGGTGCAGTATCTAGTACATGTACAATAAGGGTTAGAAGTGCATCAACTTCAGCACGGAGCCTAGCCAACTCTGTCTTGAAAGTGGTCACATCTATGGTGGGTGAAGGCCTCTTCAAGACTCTCAACTCAAATGCATCTAGGCACTTGTAGACCGCCTGAATCTTGGTGTCCATCATCTTCTCCAGATGAGCCTTGAACTCCTCAACAGATCGCTGTATCTAGGGCCTCATGTGCTACAACAAGGTAGCCATTTGGGCCTCCAACCTCTAAACTCGGGCCAAAGGAACTAAAATGGACCCTGAAGGGGCAGTGGCTGGGGAAGAGCTCGCTGCCTGACTGGTGGTGGTAGAAGGGGGAGCTTGTGCATTCACAGAAGTGGGAGGAATGGTATTGTCATCAACCTTAATGTGCTCCACATCAGCAGCAAGATCGACACCCAAGGGAGGTAGGTCCACCTATGGTTCCCTCTGTGGTGAAACAAGATTGACATCATCTTGAATAAGACTGATGTCCATAGTCTTGGTCACCTCGAGAAACCTATCACAATGCCAAATAGGCACTGAAGCCTCCATGTAGAGATGGAAAATAAGACACAGAAAGGGCAGAGTAGTAGTCCTGAGTGCCCTCTCATGGATCTCGACAATCAAGAGGCGGGAGATATCAAGCTCCAGCCCCGCCATAATTGTTGCTAACATCACAACCCGATCCCAAGTAACAACGTTGTCCGCCTCTTTAGGGGACAGTCTAGTACGAACCACTGACCAAAAGAACTTCGCAGTGAAGCTCAGAGTTGCCTTTCAGATAGGCAAAGTAGTGTTGAGAACCCACTCGGTACTCTCCTCATCCTCAGCAATATGATGGGCCATCCACCATAGTAAAGTATCTCTCTACTCGACATCCTTATGAAATTCCCCACTCTGAACCACTCCCATCCTGTAGTCATATTCCGTTGTATTAAATGGCAGAGTATGGTTTGGGACATAAATGAACCAACGGGTAGTGGGGTCTGAGCTAATGGCTTATCTAATGTCTTAGCCCGTTTAGAAATAACATTACGGACAATAGCGACGTAGGAGGCGTAGAACTCTCGGGTCATCTCCTCACTAAATTTTCCCAGACTCTATGCCATCTAATCGCGTTTGTGCCTCCTGAAAAGCTCCTCAATAGTGGGTACAGTATGAAGGTTCCCTGTCAATATCCTACACTCCTCAGTAATGGTTCTTGCCATCTTTCTATGGTAATTGAGTACCTTTCCATCATCATATGTATGATATTGACTCACAACGCACCATCTGTTTGGCTCTGTGGTGCTGTGAACCAGCTCAACTATGGGGTCCTAGGCATCCCGTGCTATCAGCATCAAATAAGGAAGCAGAGGTACTGCTGGCACTGGAGTTGGAATGCAACTCGGAGCCAGACTACGACTCTGCTGCTGGTGTGGCCCCCTCCTTAGACTGAAGGGTAGTGACCTCGACCTCTTCACTAGAATTTAGTATCTACCAGACTCTATTCCTTGTAGTCTGGGGGACAGTGGGGGAGCCTCTGGTGGTCTCAGGAACGTACTCGTCCTCATTGGAGTTCACGATCATGCGATGGGACGGGGCAATAGACGTAGACTTTCCCCCTGCGTACACTTGAGCTTGTTTCGGTGCCATGGTACCTGTGGAAGACTAGTTAGTACCGAAACAACATAAGAATGCCCAAGAAATTTTTTTAGAATAAGAGTAGGACTTAGCTGAAAATAATTTTTTTTCCAGGTAGTAGCTTGTTTGGTGACCCACGGTGGGTACCTACGGTCCGTCGATGGAGTGATGGGCCGTAGGTCCCCTTCGTAGATCAGAGGGTCCCTATTTAGGTCTCTGAAGTTGGAACCACGGATGTACAGAATTGTCCGTCGATGGAACGACGGATCGTAGTCCATACCGTGGTTCACTACTTAAGAAAATATTTGTGTGCATGCAGTTGACGGACCTTGACCTACGGTCCGCAGGTGGACCTACGATCCGTCGGTTGAGGTCGTGTACCAGAACTGTGCCAGGCATGAATTGCCACTTTCATTCAACACATTAGTTTCAACAATCAATCAATCAATCTAAGTCTAAACATGCATTTCGACATCTTATTCATCATATCATCATCTGTAGGGTTTATATTATGCACAATTCAACTTTCAACACAGCAAAACAACAAAACCCTAAGTCAAAACTCCCAATTAAACCTATCAAACCCATTATTCAAGTTAAATCGACAACACACTCACAAACCATCGTTTCAAAGATAGTATCTACACTAGATTTCAACAATTTAACAAGTAATTAACTACTCAAGGTCAAGTTTGACTTAGTGACTTCACAATTTACACATTGAAGAATCCAAAGTTTCGGTGAAGTCGATTACCTTACAAGTAAACCAAGTCAGTGAGTGCGTTTGTTTCAACTTCTTACGACCCAAGCAAAAGTGACACCGAACCCAGAATTGAATGGGTGTTTATGGAGGATAGACGATTTGATCAATAATGGAAATAGGGAAAAGGATTTTGGGGGAGATTTAGGGAAACTAGAATCTGAAGTGGGGGATGTATGGGAATAAATGGAGGGGGGGGGGGGGTTAAGGGATGTATATGGGGTAATTGGATGGTTTGAAATGGTTGGTGAAAGGAGGGAAATTGGGGATGTTTTAAAAATGAAGGGGTTTTTATTTAATTGGGGGTTCGCGTTGGGTCGACCGAAACCTTATTTGGACCCACAAAACCCCGTCGACGGTCCATGAGTCAATCCACGGTCCGTCGATACGTTTCGTGGATCATGCTGACACTTAGTGAAATTTTAGAGACATACCTGGGATCTACGGATGCTAACCACGGTCCGTGGATTGACTGACGGACCGTCATTGGGACCCATATATCACTGCATCAGCTTATTCTGTACATATTTTCCCTTTTCTTCCCTGCATACGTAGCAAATCTTGGGACTTCCTTTTAATATTTTCTAGACACTTTTTAGACACAAACCCTATTCCATCTATATCTAGCCAACACTAAAACTAAAAATTAATAAACAACAATTCAGAAAACTACAAAATTAAGAAAAACTCCCACTATCGAAAGTAAATTTCTATAGTTGGCTAGATTATACATCTTGGGTTGCCTCACAAGAAGCGCTTGATTTAATATCGCGGCACGATGCAGACCCCTTGGTTACTTAGATTTCACCAAGACTCCATTCCTCTATCACCTCATTGACACTCTCATCTTGCCCCAAATATACTTTTATCCTTTGTCCGTTCACCTTGAACTTCGTTCCTTCCTTGTTCTCGAGTTCAACCGCTCCATGTGGAAATACTTGGGTTACTATGAATGGCCCTGTCCACTTGGACTTGAGTTTGCTAGAAAACAAGCACAATCTTGAGTTAAATAACAATACCAGATCACCGGGAGCAAATTCCTGGTTTTCAATCTTTTGATCATGGTACTTGTTTACCTTCTCCTTGTACACGGTTGAACTCTCATATGCTTTTAGGCAAAACTCGTCGAGCTCATTCATCTCATTCAGTCTTTGACTTGAAGCGGCGCCACAATCCAAATTTAACTTCTTGAGTTCCCAGATTGCTTTATGCTCTAGCTCTACAGGAAAATTACATGACTTCCCATATACAAGTTCGTAGGGGGACATACCTATGGGAGTCTTAAATGTGTACGATAGGCCCATAGAGCATCATCAAGCCTTCTTCACCAATCAGTTCTGTTTGCGTTCATAGTCGTTGCAAGGATTTACTTTATCTCTCTATTTGACATCTCAAATTTCCCACTAGACTGCGGATGATAAGGAGTGGCTACATTGTAAAGAATACCATATTTCTCTAGCAAGGCATTGAACAACTTGTTACAAAAGTGAGAACCTCCATCGCTGATAATTGCCCAAGGTGTACCCAAATCTGGAGAATATACTTTTTTTGGAATGCGGTGACACTCTTTCCCTCATTATTTGAAAGCACAATTGCTTTCACCCATTTTGATACATAGTCAACCACAACAAGAATATACTTCAACCCATGCGAACTGTAACGACCCGAGAGCACCCCCTAGTCGTTATCGGCGTATTCGACCTCGAAGAGGTCTTATACCCTTAGCATTCGTCATAGCACGTATCATAGAATAAAATCATGGAAAATTTAAAACTTTTACTTTGGAAGTTCAACTTCACTTCATATATGAAAAACAGAATCTAACTTCGTCACAATGTACCATCTAGACATAGAAGTATCGAAAATGGGACTTAGCCTTTACATCAATGAGAAGTCTTGAAATAGGAAAGTACAACATTGACTTTCAACATAAGCAAATAACTAAACATATAAGCTAGATCATAGGGTCTTATCCTCGGACTTGAGGACTCACTAACTTGGGGAAGCAACTCCAAGTGTCTTGAGAAGTAAGCTTGAATCCTCAACGGCCCGAACCTAAATTTTTGGGGAAAAGGAAGAAAATATAGGTTAGTACAACACACGTACTAAGTATGGCTACTATGCATAAAAACCATTTAAACAATGCATAAAAGGACATTTAGTCAAAACATGCTTTTTACCAAGTAAATCCAATATGCACACAAAGTAAGCATCATAGTCCAAACGAACATAATATCATCCCAACATGTAGACAACCCAAGCAATACTAGTGCAATGCAAAGACTAGAACCCCATAACCCTATTCAAAGCCAAGTATCACATTAAGCAACCTACTTCATGCATACATTCATAAGATCATATTTCATCATAACTTACCATATTCATAATGATCATACATAATATAGCTTCAACATACATAAGTCATAATAATCATAATCATAAGAGAACACTACTACAACCATCTTTTAGGATCCCACAAGTGCAATGTGAAAGAGAAGTCCCATACCCTCCCATACACTATGTAGAAACCTTTAAGAAAGCCTTAGTAAGAGTTCACACCTTTCATACCTTCATTTACTTTTACATTAGGAAAATATTGCAATAACCTACATAGACCATGAGATCTACATGGAATCCGGTGTTCTATTCCCACACCGAAATGAGAGGGTTAACACTTGCTTAAGGTGTAACCATTCGTACATAGCTATCTAGGTGGATCCACTAAGATAGAGTCCTATGTGGGCACATAGTTAAGGGTCAAGGAGATTGCTTCTAGAAACTCTAACTTACTAAACGTGGGGGTTTCCATCTCATGAGACAACACATACCGTGGGTAATCCAGACTTGCTAAACGTGAGGAAACCCATGTGGGGAGCCGGACTTACTAAACGTGAGACCCCCATCTCATTTACATGCCCTTTCTGTGCTAAGCATCTAACTCCCTTTTGTAATCATCTTTAGTCATCACATAAGTTCACATTATCCTTTACTAGACTTTTATGTAGACATCTTATCTTAATAGCTCATATGTGTTTATAAGTGAGTAACAATCCTTTCGCTTTAGAAACAGTTAGCAAGGGAGTAAACCTTTCACTTTACATTACATTATAATCATGAGAACTACCTTTCAATCATATAACAATCATACCATAACATACATACATACTTCATAGCTAATTCAAGTGTAGAGGGTGAAGGATGAGGAAACTAGGTCATCAACACCACAACAAAACATTAGGTATATCATCATTACAATCTAAGTAATTCACCTTTCATACTTGAGTTCATATAAGAACCAATCTTCATACCTTCTTTCCCTTCATGGGATATTCATACTTCAATTACCAAACAATTCATAACCAATACATAATACAAGGTAATTCATGAAGTAATAGCATATGCAACATCAATATAATCAATTGACATATTCCCTTCATAGCCTTCAAGGACTTATTCCAAGACTCAACCCTAATTTCATAGAAATTATACATAACCTAGGGTAGAATCATCATACAAACATGAATTACATAACATCACATTCAATTCATAGTGTTCAATCAATATCCAGCACAAACTAGGGTTAGAATTAAGAAAAAAAGGAGAGACATGGGTCTCATGGGAAATTCTTCAAGAAACCACTAATACAACAAAAATTCATCCATAATTGTTTATATAAGATAAATCAAAGTCAGTTTATAACATCAATTTCACTTTGGAAAGAAGACCCACATTTTTGGATTGAAACCTAGAAATTGGAGATTTTGAAATTCATCTTAAAAGGGCCTCTTGGGGAAAGGAATCCCAAGAGTGATAAGCAACCATACCTTATTGATGAATTAACACGAAAATCTGAGTTGAAACCTTGGACAGTTGGTCTTCTTCTTGAAGCTCCAATCTTTTTCAATGGAGTTCTTGAGAAGAGAGAAAGAGTAGAGAGAAGGAGAAACTTCAGGTTTTGATCTTTGGGGTTTTGTGTTTGAGTGATAAAAGTGAGGTAAACTGACTTAAAAATCATTATATACACATTCCCTAAAGTACCCTAAATTCCCCTCACTTAGTTTGACTCTTTAATGAAATGAAAATCGATTTTGGAATTTCTGCATTTTCGCCGCGGAATAAGTCCGCGACGCGGAGCTATTCCCTGAAGTTATTTGGAATTAAATATCGAGACCATAGAGTCCGCGACACGACCACGTCGTGAACTAACTTTTTTCTCCTTGGGGGAGCTAGTCCGCGACGCGGAGCTATTCTCTCCAAGTGCAATTTACAAGCTGCCTTGGCAGCTTGCTTGGCCAAGATTGGGGACCTCCTCGGGGCCCCTTAGGGTGTCCCCGGGGCGTCGTATTCGAACGTTTTGACCGTAAAAACATATATTTACCTAATTTAAACCTTTTGACAGGATTATACCATCGTACGACACTCCCAAACCTGCCCAAATCCTAAGGACACACTTGAACACATTCTTTTCTAGTTTTCGGACGTCGTGGTCGTTTCTTGACGTTTAGACTTTTACTCTTCCAAACCAAGTCAGTTGCATTAATTTAGGTTTAGAAACATCATTTTTACTATTTTTAAGTCATTATTCAGAAGGTGAGGCTCTAACTTAAGTCATAGAATTTCTGGGGTGTTACAATATCCCCCCCTTAGGAACATTTGTCCCCGAATATCACTTGGACTTCTTTCTAGGAGGACAATGACTCAAACTAGCAGCACAACAACTAGCCACATCAACAACATCATATTATCATGTCATATAGGAATTTAATCCACAACATCACTATGCTCAAAACTCTTTACTTCACATAAGTATAGGAGGAACTACCTTCTCCATATTCAATGAGCATCAACATATATATTAAACAATCAACAAGACATTTCTTTAACAAGACAACATCAAGTATGCTCATTACAACTCTCATGAAGACAACATCATACAACATCTGTGGGTGCAATTTCACATATGAGAAATAAAATTCATGAAAACTCAAAATACAACTTAAGCATGAATTTTCACAAAAATATGTACATACAAGGAAATCATGTCATAATCATCAACACACATGATTTTGAATTTATACCAACTTAATAGAGACTACTAACCTCAACTTTGGCTAGGAGTAGGAGGAAAAAGATGAGGGTAGCGGCACTTCATGTCGGCCTCGGCCTCCCATGTTGTACCGTCAACTAGGTGGTTTCTCCAAAGGAATTTTACGTAGGCCACCTCTTTATTCCTCAACTTCTTAACTTGACGATCTAAGATTTTGACCAGAACCTCTTCATAAAAAAGGTTCTCATTCACCCCTAAACCTTCTAGAGGGAGAATGGATACCGGGTCACCTATACATTTCTTTAACATAGAAATATGGAACACCGGGTGAACCGGTTCCAATTCGATGGGAAATTTCAACTCATAAGCTACCTTTCCGACACGCTTCAAGATCTCATAAGGCCCAACATACCGGGGGCTAAGCTTCCCCTTCTTACCAAACCTCATCAACCCTTTCATGGGTGAGATCTTCAAATAGACCCAATCACTTACTTCAAATTCAAGATCCCTCTTTCTATTATCGACATAAGACTTTTGCCGACTATGAGCCGTTTTCAACCTATCCCTTACAAGTCAAACTTTTTCCGTAGCCTCATAGAATTCTTCGGGATGAAGAAGAAAAAATGCACCTACTTCAAACCACCCAACCAGAGATCGACACCTTCTACCATAAAATGCTTCAAAGGGTGCCATAGCAATACTCGAGTGGTAGCTATTGTTGTAGGAAATTCTATCAAAGGTAGGTGGTCATCCCAATTACTTTTGAAGTCAATGACACACGCTCTTAACATGTCCTCTAAGGTTTGGATGGTGCATTCCGCTTGAGCATCCATTTGAGGGTGAAATCCTGTACTAAGTTTCACTTGAGTACCAAGCCCACTTTGGAAAGACATCCAAAAATGGGAAGTAAATTGGGCACATCTATCCGAAATAATAGACAACGGGGCCCATGCAATTTCACAATCTCCTTAATGTACAACTTAGAATAATCTTCCACCGTATAAGAAACCTTGATGGGAAGGAAATGGGCTGATTTAGTCAATCTATCCACAATGACCCAAATGGAGTCATGTTGCCTACGAGTTTGAGGCAAACCTACCACGAAGTCCATATTGACCTCTTCCCACTTCCAAGTGGGGGTATCAATATCTTGAGTTAGACCTCCCGGTTCTTGGTTCTCGGCTTTAACTTGTTGGCAATTTGAACACCTAGCCACAAAATTTGCTATGTCTGTTTTTATTCCATTCCACCAATAAATCTCACGTAAGTCACGATACATTTTGGTGGCTCCCGAATGGATGGAGTATCGGGACCCATGGGCCTCCTCTAAGATTGTCTCTTTCTTAGGCCATCCACATCCGGCACACATAACCTCCCTTGATGCCTAAGCACCCCATCTTCTCCTTGAGAGAACATTTCTATTGCTTTGTTGAGAACCGACTCTTTAGTTCCATCAAAATAGGGTCAAGATGTTTCTTAGACTTCATGTCGACAACAATCGATGATTCAGAATTATGATGGACCATGACACCTCCATTTGGGAAATCTTCAAGTCGGACACCCAACCGAGCTAACCTATGTACATCACGGGCTAATTCCCTTTTCTCTTCTTCCACATTTGACACACTACCCATAGATACACGACTCAAAGCATCCGCAACCACATTTGTTTTACCGGGGTGGTAAAGGACACTCTTATCATAATATTTCAAGAGTTCCAACCACTTCCTTTGTCGAAGATTCAATTGTTTTTGGCTAAAAACATATTGAAGACTCTTGTGGTCGGTAAACACATCCACATGTACCCCATAGAGATAGTGTCTCCAAATCTTTAAAGCAAAGACTACGGCCGCTAGCTCAAGGTCATGAGTTGGATAATTCTTGTCATGCACCTTGAGTTGTCTCGAGGCATAAGCTATAATCTTACCATGCTGCATGATGACACAATCCAAACCCACTCGGAAAGCGTCACAATATACTACAAACCCTTCGTTGCCTTTCGGTAAGGTCTAAACTGGAGCAGAGGTGAGTTCATCTTTCAACAATTGGAAATTCTTTTCACAAGATTCCGACCATTCGAACTTGGACTTCTTTTGAGTTAAGGCCGTTAATGGAGATGCAATAGATGAAAATCCCTCAACAAACCTCCGGTAGTAACCGGCCAAACCTAAAAAGCTTCGGATGTCGGAAGGACTGAAAGGTCTAGGCCAACTTTTGACCGCATCGGTTTTCTTTGGACTAACTTCTATACCCTCACTAGAAACAGTGTGGCCAAGGAAAGCAACCGATCTAAGCTGAAACTCGCACTTGCTAAACTTAGCATAGAGTTGGTGATCTTTGAGGACTTGTAATACTATCCTCAAATGATTCTTGTGATCATCCTCACTTTTAGAGTATATCAAGATGCCATCAATAAAGACGATAACAAATGAGTCTAGATAATTTCTAAACAGACGATTCATAATGTCCATGAAAGCCGTCGGGGCATTTGTAAGACCAAAGGACATCACTAAGAACTCGAAATGACCATATCTTGTTCGAAAGGCTGTTTTCAGAACATCAACACCTCTCACCTCAAGTTGGTGATAACCCGACCTCAAATTAATTTTTGAAAAGTAACTCGCTCCTTGAAGTTGATCAAATAAGTCATCAATCCTAGGGAGTGGATGCTTGTTCTTAATGGTCACCTTATTTAATTGTCGGTAATCAATACAAATATGAAGAGATCCATCCTTCTTCTTCACAAATAACACCGGTGCACCCCAAGGAGATATACTAGGTTGGATGAAACCCTTATCTAACAAATTTTTGAGTTGAGCTTTTAATTCCTACAACTCCACCGGGGCAATCCAGTAAGGAGGGACTGAAATGGGTTGCGTATCCGGCAATAAATCTATGCCGAAATCTATTTCCCGTTCGGGAGGTATCCCGGGTAAGTCTTCGGGAAAGACTTCTGGAAAATCCTTCACTACGGGGACCGACTCCAAAGGAGGAATCTCGTACTCAAGATCCTTGACCCTCACAATATGATAGAGACAAAAGTAGAGATCAACTTACAAGATTTTAGACATGAAATGATCCTTCCCCTAGGAATGGAATTTCCTTCCTTCCATTCTAAAATGGGTTCATTAGGAAATTGAAACTTCACAATTTCGGTCCTACAATCTATGGAAGCAAAATAAGCATAAAGACAATCCATCCCCAATATAACATCAAAGTCTAACATATCAAGTTCTACCAAATCAACTAAAGTTACTCTATTGGGCAATGATGTGGGACTACTCCTATAAACTCTTTCAGCAACTATGGAATCACCCACCGGTGTAGAAACCAAAAAGGGTTTATCTAAGACATCGGGAAACATATCAAACTTCATAGCCACTAAAGAGGTTACAAAAGACAAAGTGGCACCGGGATCTAACAATGCATAGACATTAATTGAAAATACTTGTATCATACCGGTCACAACATCCGGAGAGCTCTCTTTATCACCTCGGGATTGGAGAGCATAGAAGCAATTCCTCTTAGAAGCATTGGGATTTAGGCCACTTGCTTGTGCTTGAGCATTTTCCCTTCCTTGAGCCTTTATCATAAGGCAGTCCCTCCTCATGTGGCCGCTCTTACCAGAACCATAGCAATTACCCGTGCCAACTAGGCACTTGCCTTCATGTTTTCGACCACACTTTGCAAAAATAGGCTTCTCAACATAAGAACCACCACCTCTTGCTTCTTGAGGCTTGGGGGTAGACTCTTCACCTTTGTTGACCATTGGAGTGTTAGGAGGACCTTGGTTAGAAAACCTCTTTTTGAACTTTGGCTTATCTTGGATTTCAAACCTAACCTTAGAAGAATTTCCATCATCAGCCCTTGACCTCTTCAATTCTCTACCAACTTGCTTAAGCTTTTGCTCCTCAATTTGTTCGGCATGAACCGTAAGACGAGAAATGTCCATTCTTGGGATTAGCATAGCCGACCTACATTCATTCAGCACAAGATCGGATACCCCCATGACTAATTTGTTCATTGTAGCTCTAGAGTCTGACACCAATGTAGTAGCATGCTTGGACAATTGAGTGAACTTGAGGCCATACTCCTTCACACTCATACCCCCTTGATGGAGGTAGATGAATTCTTGCATTTTCCTCTCCCTTAGTTCCAAGGGGAAAAACCTATCAAGAAAAGCCATCTTGAATGTAGCCCAACTTATCAGACCCTCCCTAATAGGTCTCCCCTCCTTCCATTGTTCATACCACACTTGTGCCACATCTTTGAGTTGATAAGCAACTAACTCCACCTTTTCTTGGGAAGACACACCCATAGCCTCTAGAACCTTAAACACTTCAGCAATGAATCCTTGTGGATCTTCTTCCACTTTGGAGCCAAAGAAAGTAGGGGGACTCATCCTTGTGAAATCCCTTATCCTAGAAGCGGTAGTGCTATCATTGGGGTTCACTTGCACCCTTGCATCTCTAGCAACTTGAGTGGCCAACACTTGAGTCAAATTATGAATAGCCGACCTTATCTCAACATTAGACATAACCCCTTCTTCAATAAGAACTTGAGGGTTTTAAGGAGCTTGAGGGGGAACCGCCTCATTCACATTCTCCTCACCAGCCCTCTTTACATTGTTCCTTCTTGTATTCATTGCCTATATGCACAATAGAGGGATTAGAAGAAAAGGGATAAATAGAGTTAAGACTCTTAGGCACGACTATGGAATAACAAAAGAGTGAAAGTTCCTAAGCATCTCGTAGCCTCTCATTCATAAGTGTGGCGTGATTCACACCCATGAACAAAACTCTACTCGACGTGGTATCTTGTGACTTAAATCCTATATTATTCTCAACCATATACTCTGATACTAAGTTTATAATGACCCGAGAACACTCCTTAGTCGTTACCTGCGTATTCGACCTCGAAGAGGTCTTATACAAGCCCTTAACATTCGTCATAGCACGCATCATTGAATAAAATCAAGGAAAATTTGAAACTTTTACTTTGGAAGTTCAACTTCACTTTATATATGAAAAATAGAATCTAACTTCGTCACAATGTACCATCTAAACATAGAAGTATGGAAAATGGGACTTAGCCCTTACATCAATGAGAAGTCTTGAAATAGGAAAGTACAACAATGTCTTTCAACATAACCAAAGAACTAAACATAGAAGCTAGATCGTAGGGTCTTGTCCTCAGACTTGAGAACTCACCAACTTGGGGAAGCAACTCCAAGTGTCTTGAGAAGTAAGCTTGAAACCTCAACGGCCCAAACCTAAATGTTTGGGGAAAAGGGAGAAAATATGGGTTAGTACAACACCCGTACTATGTATGGCTACTATGCATAAAAACCATTTAAACATGCATAAAAGGACATTTAGTCAAAACATGCTTTTTTACCAAGTAAATCCAATATGCACACAAAGTAAGCATCATAGTCCAAACCAACATAATATCATCCCAACATGTAGACAACCCAAGCAATACTGGTGCAATGCAAAGAATAGAACCCCATAACCCTATTCAAAGCCAAGTATCACATTAAGCAATCTACTTCATGCATACATTCATAAGATCATATTTAATCATAACTTACCATATTCATAATGATCATACATAACATAGCTTCAACATACATAAGTCATAATAATCATAATCATAAGAGAACACTACTACAACCATCTCTTAGGATCCCACAAGTGCAATGTGCAAGAGAAGTCCCATACCATCCTTTACACTATGTAGAAACCCTTAACAAAGCCTTAGTAAGAGTTCACACCTTTCATACCTTCATTTAATTTTACATTAGGGAAATATTGCAATAACCGACATAGACCATGAGAGCTACATGGAATTCAGTGTTCTACTCCCACACCGAAAATAGAGGGTTAATACTTGCCTAAGGTGTAACCATTCGTACATAGCTATCTAGGTTGATCCACTAAGCTAGAGTCCTATGTGGGCACATAGTTAAGGGTCAAGGAGATTGCTTCTAGAAACCCTAAATTACTAAACTTGGGGGTTTCCATCTCATGAGAAATAACATACCGTGGGTAATCCGGACTTGCTAAACGTGAGGAAACCCATGTGGGGAGCCGAACTTACTAAATATGAGACCCACATCTCATTTACATGCCCTTTCGGTGCTAAGCATCTAATTCCCTTTTTTAATCATCTTTTTTCATCACATAAGTTCACATTAGCCTTTACTAGACTCTTATGTAGACATCTTGTCATAATAGCTCAGATGTGTTCATAAGTGAGTAACAATCCTTTCACTTTAGAAACACTTAGCAAGTGAGTAAACCTTTCACTTTACATTACATTATAATCATGAGAACTACGTTTCAATCATAAATCAATCATACTATAACATACATACATACTTCATAGCTAATTCAAGTGTAGAGGGTTAAGGATGAGGAAACTAGGTCATCAACACCACAACAACACATTAGGTATAGCATCATTACAATCTAAGTAATTCACCTTTCATACTTGAGTTTAAAGAAGAACCAATCTTCATACCTTCTTTCCCTTCAAGGGACATTCATACTTCAATTACCAAACAATTCATAACCAATACATAATACAAGGTAGTTCATTAAGTAATAGCATAAGCAACATCAATATAAGTAATTGACATATTCCTTTCATAGCCTTCAAGGTTTCACTCCAAGAGTCAACGTAAATTTCATAGAAATTATACATAACCTAGGGTAGAATCATCGTACAAACATGAATTACATAACATCGCATTCAATTCAAGCCTTCAATTAATATCCAACACAAACTAGGGTTATAATTAGGAAAAGAAGGACAAACATGGGTCTCATGGGGAATTCTTCAAGAAACCACAAATACAACATAAATTCATCCATAATTGTTCATACAACATCAATCAAAGTCAGTTTATAACATCAATTTCACTTTGGAAAGAAGACCCATGTTTTGGGATTGAAACCTAGAAATTGGAGATTTTGAAATTCATCTTGAAGGGGCCACTTGGGGAAAAGAATCCCAAGAGTGATAAGCAACCATACCTTAATGACGAATTAACCACAAAAATCCGAGTTGAAACCTTGGAGTTTTGGTCTACTTCTTGAAGCTCCAATCTTCTTCAATGGAGTTCTTGAGAAGAGAAAGAGATAGTAGAGGGAAGGAGGAACTTTCGGTTTTGATTTTTGGCGTTTTGTGTTTGAGTGATAAAAGTGCGGTAAATTGAATTAAAAATCATTATATACACGTCCCCTAAAGTACCCTAAATACCCCTCACTTAGTTGGACTCTTTAATGAAGTAAAAATTGATTTCTGAATTTCTGTATTTTCGTTGCGGAACAAGTCCGCGACGCGGAGCTGTTCCTTGAAGATATTTGGAATTAAATTTCGAGACAGTAGAGTCCGCGACACGACCGCATTGCGAATTAAATTTTTTATCCTTGGGGGAGTTAGTCCGCGACGCGGAGCTATTCCCTCAAAGTGCAATTTGTAAGCTGCCCTGGCAGATTGGTTGGCCAAGGTTGGGGACCTCCTTGGGGTCCCTTATGGCGTCCCCGGGGCGTCGTATTCGAACGTTTTGACCCTAAAATCCCATATTCACCTAATTTAAACCTTTTTACAAGATTATACCATCGTACGACACAACCAAACCAGCCCAAAACCTAAGGACACACTTGAGCACATTCTTTTCTAGTTTCCGGACGTCGTGGTCGTTTCTTGACGTTTAGACTTTTACTCTTCCAAACCAAGTCAATTGCATTAATTTAGGTTTAGAAACATCATTTTTACTATTTTTAAGTCATTATTGATAAGGTGAGGCTCTAACTTAAGTCATAGAATTTCTGGGGTGTTACAATATACCCCCCTTAGGAACATTCGTCCCCGAATGTCACTTGGACTTCTTTCTAGGAAGACAATGGACTCAAACTAACAACACAACAACCAGCCACATCAACAACATCATATTATCATGTCATATAGGAATTTAATCCACAACATCACTATGCTCAAAACTCTTTACTTCACATAAGTATAGGAGGAACTACCTTCTCCATATTCAATGAGCATCAACATATATATTAAGCAATCAACAAGACATTTCTTTAACAAGACAACATCAACTATGCTCATTACAACTCTTATGAAGACAACATCACACAACATCTGTGGGTGCAATTTCAACCATGAGAAACAAAATTCACGAAAACTCAAAATACAACTTAAGCATGAATTTTCACAAAAATATGCACATACAAGGAAATCATGTCATAATCATCAACACACATGATTTGAAGTTATACCAACTTAAGAGAGACTACTAACCTGAACTTTGGCTAGGAGTAGGAGGAAAAAGATGAGGGTAGCGGGACGTCATGTCAGCCTCGGCTTCCCATGTTGCACCCTCAACTAGGTGGTTTCTCCATAGGAATTATACGGAGGCCAGCTCTTTATTCCTCTACTTCTTAACTTCATGATCTAAGATTTTGACCGAAATATCTTTATAAGAAATGTTATCATTCACCCCTAAACCTTTTAGAGGGAGAATGGACGCCGGGTCACCTATACACTTCTTTAACATAGAAATATGGAACACCGGGTAAACCGGGTCCAATTCGATGGGCAATTTCAACTCATAAGCGACCTTTTTGATACGCTTCAAGATTTTATAAGGCCCAACATACCGGGGGCTAAGCTTCCACTTCTTACCAAACCTCATCACCCCTTTTATGGGTGAGATCTTCAAGTAGACCCAATCACCTACTTCAAATTCAAGATCCCTCTTTCTATTATCGATATAAGACTTTTGCCGACTATGAGCCATTTTCTATTTATCCCTAAGGTGCAACCTTTCATACATGGCTATCTAGGTGGATCCACTAAGCTAGAGTTCTATGTGGGCACATAGTTAAGGGTCAAGTAGATTGCTTCTAGAAACCCTAACTTACTAAGCGTGAGGGTTTCCATCTCTTGAGACAACACATACCGTGGGTAATCTGGACTTGCTAAACGTGAGGAAACCCATGTGGGGAGCCAGACTTACTAAACGTGAGACCCCCATCTCATTTACATGCCCTTTCGGTGCTAAGCATCTAATTCCCTTTTGTAATCATCTTTAGTTATCACATAAGTTCACAGTAACCTTTACTAGACTTTTATGTAGATATCTTATCATAATAGCTCATATGTGTTCATAAGTGAGTAACAATCCTTTCACTTTAGAAATACTTAGAAAGTGAGTAAACCTTTTACTTTACATTACATTATAATCATGAGAACTACCTTTCAATCATATAGCAATCATACCATAACATACATACATACTTCATATCTAATTCAAGTGTAGAGGGTTAAGGATGAGGAAACTAGGTTATCAACACCACAACAACACATTAGGTACAACATCATTACAATCTAAGTAATTCACCTTTCATACTTGAGTTCAAAGAAGAACTAATCTTCATACCTTCTTTCCCTTCATGGGACATTCGTGCTTCAATTACCAAACAATTCATAACCAATACATAATACAAGGTAATTCTTGAAGTAATAGCATATGCAACATCAATATAAGCAATTGACATATTCCCTTCATAGCCTTCAAGGCTTCATTCCAAGACTCAATCCTAATTTCATAGAAATTATACATAACCTAGGGTAGAATCATCATACAAACATGAATTACATAACATCACATTCAATTCATAGCCTTCAATCAATATCCAACACAAACTAGGGCAAGAATTAGGAAAAGAAGGAGAAACATGGGTCTTATGGAGAATTCTTCAAGAAACCACCAATAAAAGTCATCCATAATTGTTCATTTAACATCAATAAAAGTCAGTTTATAACATCAATTTTACTTTGAAAAGAAGACCCACGTTTTGGGATTGAAACCTAGAAATTGAAGATTTTGAAATTCATCTTGAAGGGCTTCTTGGTGAAAGGAATACCAAGAGTGATAAACGACCATACCTTATTGACGAATTAACCACAAAAATTTGAGTTGAAACCTTGGAGAGTTGGTCTTCTTCTTGAAGCTCCAATCTTCTTCAATGGAGTTCTTGAGAAGAGAAAGAGAGTAGAGAGAAGGAGGAACTTTAGGTTTAGATCTTTGGGGTTTTGTGTTTGAGTGATAAAAGTTAGGTAAATTGACTTAAAAATCATTATAGACACGTCCCCTAAAGTACCCTAAATACCCCTCACTTAGTTGGACTCTTTAATGAAGTAAAAATTGATTTCTGAATTTCTGCATTTTTGTCGTGGACTTGAGCTTTTCCCTGAAGATATTTGGAATTAAATTTTGAGACAGTAGAGTAGAGTGTGTGACACGACCGCGTTTTGAACTAACTTTTTGCTCCTATGGGGAGCTAGTCCGCGACGCTGAGCTATTCCCTCCAAGTGCAATTTGCAAGCTGCCTTGGCAGCTTGCTTGGCCAAGGTTGGGGTCCTCCTCAGGGCCCCTTAGGGTGTCCCCGAGGTGTCATATTCGAGCGTTTTGACCCTAAAAACATATATTTACCTAATTTAAACCTTTTTACAAGATTATACCATCGTACGAAACTCCCAATCCTGCCCAAAACCTAAGGACACACTAGAACACATTCTTTTCTAGTTTTCGGACGTCGTGGTCGTTTCTTGACGTTTAGACTTTTACTCTTCCAAACCAAGTCAATTGCATTAATTTAGGTTTAGAAACATCATTTTTACTATTTTTAAGTCATTATTTATAAGGTGAGGCTTTAACTTAAGTCATAGAATTTCCGGGGTGTTACACGAACTCACAAACGGACCCATGAAGTCAAGACCCTAGACATCGAATAACTCAATCACCAACATCGGATTCAAAGGTAGTTCTTGCTTATTTGAAATTCCTCCTTCTCATTGGAAATGATCACAAGATTTGGCGAAAGCATGAGCATCTTTGTGGGTGGTAGGCTAATAATACCCACACTGCAAGATCTTATGAGCAGTCCAAATACCACTGTGGTACCCACCTACAGGCGATGAATGACACGCCTCGAGTATACTCATCCTCTTAACCTCATGCACACAATGACGAATAATCCCATCAACACAAACACGGAACAAGTAAGGCTCTTTCCAAAAAAAATCTTTAGATCAGGCATGAACTTTTTCTTTGGTGAAATGACAGATGTGAAGTCACCAAATCACTTGCCAAATAATTAGCAAAATTTGCGAACCATGGAATAAGGTCATAAGAAGCATCCAACGTCAGGGAATACATCATTAATCTCAGCCCCATCTCCTAGTTTAAGCATAGCTTCCTCGTCCAATCTGGACAAATGATCATCGACTTGATTTTCTGTTCCCTTTCTATCCTTCACCTCAAAATCAAACTCTTAAAAACACCCATCTAATCAACCTTGGTTTTGCATCCTTTGCAACTATCAGATACCTCAATGGAGAATGATCAGTATGTACTATGACCTTAGTACCAAGCAAGTAGGATTTAAATTTCTCAAAAGCGAAAACCACAATAAGGAGTTCCTGTTCAGTCACAATTTAGTTCTTTTGAGCCACATTCAGAGCTTTGTTGGCATAGTAAATCAGATGAAGAATCTTCTCTCGCCTCTGTCCTAATAATACGCCAAGCGCTACCCCACTCGCATCACACATCACTTCAAATGGTTGCCCCCAATCCGCTGAAATAATGATAGGTGCCTAAGTTAGCTTTTCTTTCAACTCTCCAAATGCTCTCAGAGAAACATCATCAAAATAAAACTAACACTCTTTCTCCAGAAGCTTGCACAATGGGTGTGCAATTTTGGAGAAATCTTTTATGAACCTTTGGTAGAAACCTCCATGCCCAAGAAAACTTCTAACACCTTTAACAAAGATAGGAGGTGGAAGTTTTATATTACCTCAACTTTAGCGCGATCAACCTTAATACCTTTCTGCGAAATCTGCGGATCCAAAACTATACCCTCTTTCATCATAAGGTGGCACTTTTCCCAGTTGAGCATTGCACTCTTGACACCGTTTTAGTACCTCAGCCAAATGTGTCAAACAGTCATCAAATGAGTCACCAACCACAGAGAAATCATCCATAAATACCTCTACCGTGTCCTCTACCATATCTGAAAATATCGATATCATATGCTGTTGAAAGGTCGCTCAGGCATTACATAATCCAAATGACATCCTTTTGAAGGCAAAAGTCCCATAAGGGAAGGTGAATGTGGTCTTCTCTTGATCTTTCAGATCTATGGAGATTTGATTGTAGCCCAACTACCCATCTAGAAAACAATACCAACCCTTGCCAGCGAGACGATCCAACATCTGGTCCATAAAAAGAATCAGAAAGTGATCTTTTTTTGTCCATGCATTTAGCTTGCCGTTAGTCCATGCACACTCTCCAACCAGTCACCGGCCTCATTGGAACAAGTTCATTTTTAGGATTAGGAACCACAGTGATCCCTACTTTCTTTGTCACACATTGAACAGGGTAGACCCAACTACTATCAACAATGGGATACATGACGCCAACATCCAACCATTTTATGATCTCCTTTTTCAAAACCTCTTGCATAGGGGTATGCAGTCACCTTTGATGCTCAATACTTGGCTTGCTGTCTAATACGCTCAAATTATACTTTCCTAAAGAAGTATAAGCGATCGTTATAAAGTAAAGAACTCAGCTTGTAGGTTGGGGTCGATCCCACGAGGAATATGATTTAGACTTAAACTTAACTCACTATTATGTCCGTTTAGTCAAGTTATTTCGAGACAAGTAAGTAAAGGAGAGGGGGGGGGGGAATTTGTGAAACAAATAATTGATTGTTATAAAATAACAAGTGAGAAAGATTTGAACTTTGTTGTTATCAATGAGAGAGAGAAACTAGGGTGTATGTGTTCCCCATAAGCTTTTAACGTGGTAATCCTAATAATAGTAATCCTTTTCTAGTGTATCACATGCAAAGTAGTAAGTTAGGTATCCCTAAGTGATTGGTCCTCCAAATAGGGAATTTCACCCCGCACCTTGGTCCGGCTATGTGTGTTTAATTTACTAACCCTTACCTTTACCTCAGATTAGACATCACATCAATGTATGGCTTAGTTTTCACCCTCACACCAATTGACATTAGACTATTAGATAGTATCACACTAAATCTCTGTTGATAATTCTTTTCTTATTAACTACCTCATTGGTCCGGCAAGTAGCAACAAGGCAAATACTAACGTTGGCCAGCGTTAAAAAGACTTCTAAGCAAAAGAATTACCAATACATGCATCAACACTATTGAAGAATTACATAGTTATTATTCATACATTGTTAGTTGCTCATGGTTCCCATAACTCTAGTTGTGGATTTAGCTACTCATGCTTGAAAGAACACAATTCATATTTTTTGAAGAAGAATTCATGAACTTACGTATTGAGTAGAAGAAACCCGTAATCTCTAATTGAAATTCAAAGCAAAAATCTTATAAACCGAAATTAGGAAGTCAAATTGCCAAAGTTTGCAAGTTAATTCCCAAGAAAATACGAAGAACTAAAAGTATAACATGGTGTCTAACCCCCCAAAATGAGGTTTACATACCCTATTTATAGAAATACTTGTCCTAAACAAAAAGGAAACTAACTAAGGAAATAAATTTTCGGGATGCGGCTTCATTCAACGACTTTGACCTACGGATCGTGGGTCAACCTACGGTCCATAGGTCCCCTCCGTAGGTCAACACTTACACTTTTCTTGCAGAGGTTGGAACCTTCAACTCTCAGATACAAACGACGGACCTACAGAACGGACCGTAGGTTGACCTACGGTCCGTGGGTTCCTTCCATGGCTCCATACTTAGGAATTTTATCAGGTACTGGAACTTCAACTTCTCTAAACCATTCGACGAATGTGAAGGACGGCCCGTGGGTCGACCTACGATCTGTCACTCACATTTGTAGTTCCACACTTGGTTAAGACTTCCTTGATGTTCCATCTACGCTACCCATCTATGGATCGTGACTGGACCTATGGTCCGTAGGTCACTTCCGTGGGTGGCTCCTTCTGTAGATTTTCAGCTGTCATCTCATACTTTCATGTCCAAGCCTATTTCCTGCAAATATGACGCAAAAACATTAATTCCTACTACAATATGGGCCTAGACACACACACAATTCTTAAGTGAAATATATCAAAAATACCGTAAACTCACGGTATATCAACACCCTTAACTTAAATTCGTCGTTTGTCCTCAAGCGACGCACTAAACTCTAAATGACTCTTGTGTAGAAGCAAACATACAAACTCAAGCAATCACATGGCCATTTCAATCCACCCTATTTTCTCGGTGCACATCTTTTCTCTTAGACTCAACAAGCTAACTCATGTGGATCAAAATATGACAAAGATCAACCAATAGACACCCAACATACACTTTTAACAATCACCAAGGTACCAAGTTTTCGATAATGTAACTAGTGCCATCACTTCAAACAAAATCTTTTTCACACAGAAGATATGAATTAAAGAATTTTAGGATTCGTTCAACAATCATGCTCAGAAATTACTTCACGTATAGTTAGTGCTCAATACCATAGGCTTGCCCTTATTTTCACTGCTTACACTCTGCAAACTAGTTGCTAGGATCACTATAGGACTTTCTTAGCTTGGGCTCAGGGTCAGGTGTGGTACATTTAGGTACTTGTTAGTGACTTTCTGCCCTCTTTGACATTACATTGGCCTTTTACCTCTTTTCTAAACCTATTTTTGACATCCTTTCATTTTACTTTCTTTCCCTTGACTCTTTTCAACATGGATGTGACTTTTGAATTTGTGGTTCTTATTTTTCACTTTCTTCTTTTTCTTTCACTTTATTTTTCTTTATTTTTTTCAGCACTTTTATATATCATCAGTTTGCTTGTTTTGCACAAAGTCACACCCTCTTCTAGCTTTTCTTTTTTTGTTTTCAACACAAAACTCTTTTCATACCCTTTTTTCTTTAGGTTTCCTCTTTCATAGCCACCCTCAATTTATGGATTTTACATTAGTTGAGGTGCACAATATCCGATGTCAAACCAAGGCCAAGATCAAGGTAACTTTTTGACTTAGCCACTCTCAACTTAGGATTTTGGCCTAAGTCAAGGTGCACATGTCCAAGGAGAGACCAGGGCCAAGACAATGATTTTAGGGAAGGTGAGTTAGGTGTATCAAAATAAATGGTCTATTTAATGCTCAAACATTTGGATCAAAGGGAACATTGATTTCATTTGGTTGAATCCTTTTAGGCTTAAGTGGACTAATTTGAACAAGGGCCTATGATCATTTCCCAACATCTAGCCTAGATCACCTTAGTAGGACCAACGGGGAAAGTTCTAGATTGGCACAACTATTTGAACATTCAACTTTCCTCACACACTCTTGGCACATTGTTTCATTATCAGATTACCTAATTCAAGTTTTAGGTTGAGTCAAGAGGTCAAATCGATTCCTTATCATGTCACATTGAGATCCAACACATTCAACTCATCAAGACTATCGATCTAGCACATTTCAATATTTTGGACAGGGATAAATTTTTTTCATGCTTTTTTATGCCATCATGCTTTCATATTTCTACTTACTCCTACACATACATTCCTAAACATGCCGGTTCAACCAAAATCAAAACAGTCTCTTGGGCGAAAAGAACACAGGCAAGAAAACCCCAAGAGAGGATTATGAGTTGGGTTACTAAGACTTCACCCTATCACTCACAATCCATTTACCCCACCCACAAAAAATGGAGTGCAATTGTCCCTAATGCACAAAAAGTAAAGAATAAAGGATTGGGTGAAGCAAACCTGTGGCGCATAACGCCATAGACCTCTCAATAATTGGGTGGGTCTGGTTTCCCAGAGCCCATTGGATCAACACTTTGGTCACCATCAGTAGTGCCCGCATCTACCATCTCAGCACCCTCACTAGTACTAACATCACCTCTCGCTGCACCATCAGTAGTGCACACGCTTCTAGAGGGACCAACACCTACCTCCCTAGCCCGCTGCTGGCACATCTCCTCATCAACTATGGATTCTCTCCGGGCCGCCTCAAGCTCCTAGTGCTCCCTTTTACGAGCTCTCCCAGCCTAAGTGTCATCAGAAGTCCGACTAGAGCAGGGGCTCTTCCCAACATGACGGGAAGAAGTAGGCGGTGGCATCTCATCTCCGAATAATGTATCCAACACCGTATTATCAATCGGTGCCATGGGGAAAGACTCAGTCTCTGGTGGAGATAGAAGGGTATCAAGATCAGCCCAGGGACTAGCTAACTCCATCAGAAACATCAGTGGTCGGGGTTGGTCACTTTAGGACTCTCAACTCGAATACATCCAGGCACTTCTGAACGGCCTGGAACTTCTGGTCCATCATGTACTTCATCCGCTGCTCAATCCTAGCCTCAGACTCCTCTATCATACACTGCATCCAAGGCCTCACATGCTCAAGCAGGGTAGCCATGTGGGCCTCCAACTTTTGGACATGAGCTAAGGCACAACAACAGACCCGGTGGAGTGAGTGGCTCTGGAGGAGATCGGGGCTTGATTGGGAGCCGGAGATGGGAAAGTCGGGGCAACCTCAATAGTGACTAAAGGGGCAGGCTCCTCACCCCGCATCTGCTACAAAGTCGCCTCCGAATGGTGGAACCTCAACCTGTGGCTCTCTGCGAGGTGCAACTACATTGGCTTCATCCCTAATCGGGCCGATATCTAGAGTCTTGGTCACCTTAAGCAACCTTTCACAGTGCCAAATCGGTACTCCAGCATCCCTGTACAGCTGGAAAATGAGGAATGTGAAGGGTAAGGTAGTGGTGGCCTTGAAGGCCCTCTCCTGTATCTCTGCAATTAGCATGCGGGCAAAGTCTACCTCCAACCCACCAACTAAGGTTGCAACCATAACTGCGCGGTCCCATGTGAGCACATTATCTGCCTGAGTAGGAGACACCCGGTTCTGCTCCAACAATTAGAAGAATTCATCCACGAATGTCAGGGTGGCCTTCTTGATACCCAAGCTCGAGGTGCTGAATCACTCGACACACTCTCCGTCTGTAGCAAGCTAATGGGCTAACCAACATAAAAGAGACTCCCGCAGCTTGGCATTCCGCTGAAATGCCCTACTCTGAATAATGTCCATGCGATAGTCAAACTTGGCCATGTTGATAGGCCGAGTATGGCCTGGAACATAGAGGAACCTGCGGTGAGTTGTCTCTGATATGTCAACTGAAAACCCCCGCACTAATGTAGTGGTGAGTGGAGGCTGGGCGGCGGGCTTGGCCCGTCTGTCAATCGATCCTCTGAGGGTGGCAGTGTAGGAAGTATAAAATTCCTTAACTATCTCTTTATTGAAGGACCCTGGGCTATGGGTCATCTATTCGCACCTATGCCTCTGGAAGAGCTGATGGATGTCGGGTGCGGTATGGAGGCTGCCTGAGAGAACCCTGCGCTCCTCGGTGACTAGTTGAGCCATTCTTTCCTTCTCAGTCAGCATGCGGGCATCCCTGTATATCTGATATTGGCCACGTACACACCATTTATTAGGCTCCCCAAGAACTGGTGTAGGATCGGTATTCAGGGGCATTGGGATGTCACCTACACTAGAAGCCTCGGAGGATGAAGAGGTGACACTATTAGAATTGGAGCTAGAGATGGAGCTGGAGCTGGAGGAGAACTCAGAGCCAGCCAATGAACCGATCGGTGTGGCCCCCACATCAAATCTGGGGGGAGTGACCACGTCGGGAATCACCAGCTGAGCTCGGTGCCTCGTAGTGCAAGGGGTAGTAGGGGAAGTTCGGGTGTTGGGAAGAATATAATCACAGTTCTTATTGATCAACCGCAATGAAGGTGCCACAAATTTTGATTTTCTCTTCGTGGCGTAAGTCGGAGCTTGCTTGGAGGACATAGTACATGTAGAAGCTTAGTTAGTACAAAAATATGCAAATGAAACACTCGAAAATATTTTAGAACAAGCAATGGACCAAAACCAAAACTGAAAAACTTTTTGGACAGTAGCTGAACTGCCCACCTACATTCCGTGGATGGACCTACGGTCCATAGGTAAGAATTCCCAGAAGTTGGGTCTCTAATGTGAACCACGGATGTGTAGAACGGTCCGTCGATGGAACGACGGACCGTAGTCCACCTCCATGGTTCCACACTTAGTGATTATTTCCTGTTCAACAGACCCACGAGCCTGATCTACGGTCCGTAGGTTGACCTACGGTCCGTGGATGGGGTCTCGTGGGTCAGGTCTATGCTAGGTTTCAGACATGCTTCTCATTATGCTCAATATTTCCACCAATCAATTAATCAACCTAAGTCTAATTATGCATTTCAACACAATATATGGTAGTTCGTCATCCTTAGGGTTCTTTTAACATACAATATGTCTTATTAACATACTGAAACTAGAAACACTAGGTCAAAACTGTCATTTAGACCATTTACCCTGAGTTATTTGATTAAAAAGAATAACACAATCACATTATATCGTCCCAAGGGTGTTTTTAGCATACAAATCATTGTTTACACACAAAGGTTACCACCCAAGGTCAAGATCCACTTCGGGACTTCATAATACAACCATGAACAGTGAATTCAGAGTTAGGGTGAAGTCGTTTACCTTACAAGTAATGTAAGTGGGTTATTGTGTGATGCAATAGACTCCTTAGACCCTTTGACGAGCCTTTAACACCGAACCCAGATCGAGAACACTTTGTGAAGGGGAAAGGGGGTGATTTTGGGAGCGAAAAAAGAGAATTATGGAAGAAAAGAGTGCTTGGTGGGTTTTGAGAGAGATATGGGGAATTAAAATAGGAGTTTTGGGATTTGGAGGGGTTAGAAATGGTTAGGAGGGAATTTGGGTAGTGGGGGATGAATTTAAAATAAGGGGTTTTTTATTAAAAGGGGTTCAGGTCGGGTCTCCAGTAACCCTAGGTTGGACCCACGAGACCCCGTCTATGATCCATGGGTCGACCTACGGACCGTAGGTCACTCTGACACTTTGAATTTTAGAAGACTTACCTGAGGTCTACGGACGTCATTCACGGTCTGTGGAAGGACACACAGACTGTAGATGGGGTCTGTAGACCTCTGCACAATTGTTTTTCTGCAGATTTTCCCTTTTGCCCCTGCACACGTAGCAACCATTAGGACTTTATTTTTACATTTTCTGGGCACTTTTTAGACACAGACTCTATTCTATATCTAGCCAACACTAATACAAAAATAAAACACCTATCTAAAGAGTTACATCAATTAAAGTAAAAGAAGAAAACTCCTAGATCGAAAAGAAAAACCTATGGTTGGCTAGATTGTACATCTTGTGTTGCCTCCTAAGAAGTGTTTGATTTAACGTCGTGGAACGACGCAAGCCCTTTGATTACTCAGACTTCATCAAGATAATAGGCCTCAACCACCTCTCGCACACTCTCCTATTTCCCAATGTAGACCTTGATCCTTTGCCCGTTCACCTTGAACCTTGTTCGCTCCTTGTTCTCGAGCTCGACCGCTTCATGTGGGAACACTTAAGTGACTATGAATGGCCCGGTCCACTTGGACTTGAGCTTGCCAGGAAACTGGCGCAACCTTGAATTGAATAGAAGCACCAGATCACCCATGGCATATTCACGCTTTTCAATCTTTTAATCATGATACTTCTTTATCTTTTCCTTGTACAAGGCTGAACTTTCATAAGCTTTTAGGTGAAACTCATCAAGTTCATTCATGTCATTCACTCTTTGACTCGATGCTGCACCCCAATCCAAATTCAACTTCTTTAGCGCCCACATAGGCTTATGCTCTAGCTCTACCGGCAAATGGCAAGACTTTCCATATACAAGTTGGTAGATATGCAATTTGGAGGGGTTAGAAACATTTAGGAAGGAATTTGGGTAGTGGGAGATGAATTTAATATGAGGGGTTTTTTATTAAAAGGGGTCTGGGTTGGGTCTCAGTAACCCTAGGTTAGTCCCACGAGACCCTATCTACGGTCTATGGGTCGACCTACAGACTATAGGTTCGGTCAGTAGATCACTCTGACATTTAAAATTTTAGAAGAGCTACCTAGGGTCTAAGGACACCATTCATGGTCCGTGGAAAGACCTACATACCGTCGATGGGGTCCGTAAACCTCTGCACAGTTGTTTTTCTGCTGATTTTGCTTTTTGCCCCTGCACACTTAGCAACCATTAGGACTTTATTTTTACATTTTCTTGACACTTTTTAGACACGGACCCTATTCTATATCTAGCCAATACTAATACAAAAATAAAACACCTATCTAAAGAGTTACAGCAAATAAAATAAAAGAAGAAAACTCCTAAATCGAAAAGAAAAACCTATGGTTGGCTAGATTGTACATCTTCGGTTGCCTCCCAAGTAGCTCTTTATTTAACATCGCGACACGATGCAACCCCTTGATTACTCAAACTTCATCAAGATAATAGGCCTCAATCATTTCTTGCACACTCTCCTCTTTCCTCATGTAGACCTTGATCCTTTGCCCGTTCACCTTGAACCTTATTCACTCCTTGTTCTCGAGCTTTACCGCTCGATGTGGGAACCCTTGAGTGATTATAAATGGCCTGGTATACTTGGACTTAAGCTTGCCAAGAAACAAGTGTAACCTTGAGTTGAATAGACGCATCTGATCACCCACGACAAATTCACACTTTTCAATCTTTTGATCATGATACTTCTTTATATTCTCCTTGTACAAGGCTGAACTTTCATAAGCTTTTAGGCGAAACTAATCAAACTCATTCATGTCATTCACTCTTTGACTTGATGCGGCGCCCCAATCCAAATTCAACATCTTTAGCGCCCACATAGTCTTATGCTCTAGCTCTACTAGCAAATGGCAAGACTTTCCATATACAAGTTGGTAGGGGGACATATAAAATTTGGAGGGGTTAGAAACATTTAGGAGGGAATTTGGGTAGTGGGGGATGAATTTAATATGAGGGGGTTTTTATTAAAAGGGGTCTGGGTTGGGTAACTCCAGTAACCCTAGGTTAGACCCAAGAGGCCCCATCTATGGTCTATGGGTTGACCTACAGACTGCAGATTCGGTCCGTTGGTGACTCTAACACTTAGAATTTTAGAAGAGTTACCTGGGGTCTAAGAACACCATTCACGGTCCGTGGAAGGACCCATATACCATCGATGGGGTCCGTAGACCTCTGCACAATTGTTTTTCTGCTGCTTTTGGCTTTCGCCCCTACACACGTAGCAACCATTAGGACTTTATTTTTCCATTTTCTTGACACTTTTTAGACATGGACCCTATTCTATATCTAGCCAACACTAATACAAAAATAAAACACCTATCTAAAGAGTTACAACAAATAAAATAAAACAAGAAAACTCCTAAATGGAAAAGAAAAACCTATGGTTGGCTAGATTGTACATCTTGGGTTGCCTCCCAAGCAGTGCTTTATTTAACATCGCGACACGATGCAACTCCTTGATTACTCAGACTTCATCAAGACAATAGGCCTCAATCACTTCTTGCACACTCTCATCTTTCCTCATGTAGACCTTGATCTTTGCCCGTTCATCTTGAACCTTCTTCCCTCCTTGTTCTCGAAGTCGACCCCTCCATGTGGGAACACTTGAGTGACTATGAATGGCCCGGTCCACTTGGACTTAAGCTTGCCAAGAAACAAGTGTAACCTTGAGTTGAATAGCTACATCTGATCACCCACGACAAATTCACGCTTTTCAATCTTTTGATCATGATACTTCTTCATCTTCTCCTTGTACAAGGCTAAATTTTCATAAGCGTTTAGGTGAAACTCATCAAGCTCATTCATGTCATTTACTCTTTGACTTGATGTGGCACCCCAATCCAAATTCAACTTTTTAGTGCCCACATAGTCTTATGCTCTAGCTCTACCGGCAAATAGCAAGACTTTCCATATACAAGTTGGTAGGGGGACATACCTATGGGAGTCTTGAATGTGGTGCGATAGGCCCATAGAGCATCATCAAGCCTCCTTGACCAATCAGTTCTATTTGCATTCACAGTCTTAGCAAGGATTTGCTTTATCTCTCTATTGTACACTTCAACTTGCCCACTAGACTGCAGATGGTAAGGAGTGTCTATATTGTGACGGACTCCATATTTCTCTAGAAACACCTTAAACAACTTATTACAAAATTGGGAACCTGCATCGCTGATAATTGCCCTAGGTGTACAAAATCTGGAGAAGATACTCTTTTTTAGGAATGCGGTGACACTTTTACCTTCATTGTTTGAAAGCGCAATTGCCTCCATCCATTTCGACACATAATCAACCACAAGAAGAATATACTTCACCCCTGTGAACTCATAAATGGACCCATAAAATCAAGGCCCCATTCATCAAAAAACTCAATCACCAAGATCGAATTCATTGGTAGCTCTTGCCTCTTTGAAATTCCTCCTTCTCTCTGGCAACGATCACAAGACTTGGCGAAATCATGAGAATCTTGGTGGATGGTAGGCAAGTAATACCCACAGTGCAAAATTTTATGTGCAGTTCGAATACCACTCTGATGCTCACCAACAGGCGAACAACGACACACCTCTATTATACTCATCATCTCAACATCAGGAACACAACGACGAATAATACCATCAGCACAAATACGGAACAAATGAGGCTCACCCCAAAGAAATTCACATCATGCATAAACTTTTTCCTTTGGTGAAAAGACAAATCTGATGGAACCAGATCACTTGTCAATTTGTTAGCAAAGTCTGCATACCAAGTAGTCAGATCATAAGAAGTAACCAATACCTGTTCGTCTGAAAAAGCATCATTAATTTCAGCCCCATTTCTTAGCTTGAACATAAATTTCTCCTCTAATTTGGACAAATGATTGGCCACTTGATTTTCTGTCCCTTTTCTGTCTTTCACCGAAAAATTGAACTCTTGCAGCAACAATACTCATCTAATCAATCTCGGTTTTGCATCCTCTTTAGCCATCAGATACCTCAATGCAGAATGGTCAGTATGCACTATGCCCATAGTACCAAGCAAGTAGGATCGAAATTTCTCGAATGCGAAAACCACAGCAAGGAGTTCCTATTCAGTCACTGTATAGTTCTTTTGAGCCACATTTTGATCTTTGCTCGCATAGTAAATAGGATGAATAATCTTCTCTCGCCTCTGTCCCAATACCATACCAAGTGCCACTCCACTCGCATCATATATAACTTCAAACAGTTGCCCCCAATTTCTGTGAAATAATGATAGGTGTGACAACTAGCTTTGCTTTCAACTCTCCAAATGCTCTCAGACAAGCATCATCAAAATCAAACTTACACTCTTTTTCAAGCAATTTGCACAATGGGTGTGCAGTTTTGCAGAAATCTTTAATAAACCTCCTATAAAAGCCTCCATGCCCAAGAAAACTTCTAACACCATTAACAGAGATAGGTGGTGGAATCTTTTCTATTACCTTGACTTTCGCTCTATCAACCTCAATACCCTTCTTAGAAATTCGATGACCCAGAACTATCCCCCCTTTCACAATAAAGTGGCACTTTTCCCAATTGAGCACGAGATTGCACTCTTCACACCGTTTAAGTACCTTGGTCAAATTATCCAAACAACCATCAAATGAGTCACATGCTACAGAGAAATCATCCATAAATACCTCAATAGTATCTTCTACCATATCAGAAAATATCGACATCATGCAACGCTGGAAGGTCGCTGGAGTATTACACAACCCAAATGGCATCTGTTTGAAGGCGAAAGTCCCAAAAGGGAATGTGAAGGTGGTCTTCTCTTGGTCTTTCGGAGCTATGGAAATTTGATTATATCCCTAATAACCATCAAGAAATCAATACCAAACCTTACCAGCAAGGTGGTCCAACATCTGATTCATGAATGACATGGGGAAGTGGTTTTTTTCTGTCATAGCATTTAATTTCCGATAGTCCATGCATACTCTCCATCCAGTAACTGGCCGCATTGGAACAAGCTTGTTTTTCGCATTAGGTACCACAGTAATCCCACCTTTCTTGGGCACAAATTGAACAGGACAAACCCAACTACTATCTGCAATGGGATAAATGACTCCAGCATCCAACCACTTGATGATTTCCTTTTTCATTACCTCTTGCATAGGCATATTTAGTCTCTTTTGGTGCTCAATACTGGACTTGTGATCCGACATGAGTTGCATTTTATGAGAACAAATGCCAGAGGAATCCCAATAATGTCCGCAATAGTCCACCCAATAGCCCGCTTGAACTAACACAGAAACCAATGCCTCAACTTGTTCCGCATTCAAATCGGCCGTAGTGATGACCGATGAAGTACCATCTTTCCCCAAGAATACGTAACTCAAATGTGATGGCATAGCCTTAACCTCCAATTTTAGAGCCTATTCAATAGAAGGTTTTGCGTGTTGAGAGTCGCAATTGTTCATATCTAACTCCAATTTCTTTGGTTTGGAATGGAATTTGAACCTGTCAAGTGAGGCAATTAACTCATCATATTCTTCAATACCATCACCCTCAAAATTCATCATAATCGCTGCAAGTGCATCAACACACAACCGCTCTTCAATAGACACATCAGAACCTCGCTCCACAATATGATTCACCACTGACACTGACTTGAGATCGCTTTACTACTTCATGGACCTACATATATTAAAAGTTACCTCATCACTATTCAATCGAAACTTCATCTGACATTTCTCCATATCGACAAAGGCGCACACCCATTAGTAAGGAATGGTCTCCCTAGGATGATGGGAACCTCAAAATCAACCTCACAATCAAGTATCACAAAATTCGTTGGAAAAATAAATGGCTTCACTTTCACAAGTACATCTTGGAGAACACCAATGGGACTCTTCACAGTTCTATCAGCCACGAGTAATCACATTGCAATTGGTTATAAAGCCCCTAAACCCATCTTCTTGTAAATAGACAATGACATCATATTACTACTAGCACCCAAATCACACAACGCCTTGGCAAAATGCAATAACCCAATGGTACAAGGAATAGTGAAAGCACCAGGATCCTCTTTCTTCTGCACAAGAAACCTAGTAGCAATTGCACTGCAATGTTGCAACCTATCATCATCTTCAAAACTGACGGCCCTCTTCTTAGTCACCAAATCTTTCACAAATTTTGCATACCTAGGCATTTTCTCTAAAGCCTCTATCAATGGAACATTGATGGGAAGTTGTTTCAACATAGTAATAAACCTGCAGTATTTCCCTTCATCATTCTTCTCTACCAACCTCTGTGGGATGGATATGGAGGTCTAGGCATGGGGACAACTTTTTGGGTTATCTCTGCTTCCTTCTCTGTAGCATTCTTGGACTCTCCATCAACCTCAATCTCATAATTTTCTTTTTCCACCACAATTTAAACCTCAGACGCCATAGGTGGATCAATGGTCTATTTACCCCCTTGAGTAGTAACTGCCATACAATGCCCATCATTCTTCGGATTCTTGGTGGTGTTGCTAGGAAGTGTGCCACGCTGACGTGGGTTTACTGTAGTGGACAACTGATTAAACTGATGCTCAAGTTGCTTTATCGACAGTGAATGGGCATCAACTTTGTGACCGATTCCAGACAAGTCATTTCACATCTCTTTCACATTCTCATCAGTTGAGTAAAACGTCTTCATCATCTTCTGCATCATATTCTCAATCCGTGACATACTACCTCCAGCTTCTCTATTACCAGATTCCTGATTTACAGGCGGAACATAAGTCCCAACTCTCTCATTTCTGTTGCCATAGTTGTTCCGGTTGTAGTTATTGTCGCGATGGTAGTTCCCATACTAGACATATAGAACCTCTTGATTGTAGTTACCATAGTTACGACCTTGATTTCCTTAACTTTGACTCCAATTATCCAAATTGGAACCTTGGGCGTTGGCTTGGAAACCCCTTGTTTGATCATTCACCAAGTAAGCATCCTTCTCATAGTATCATTCCCCACCCAGTGGTGGTAGAGTCCTAGTCAAGTAGTTTAATGCATTTACCTTTTCTAGACCTCCACTTACATGCTTCAACACCAACCTATCTTTTGTCCTTATCTGAGCCATCTCCTCACGAATGTCATCAGCAAATTGACTAGGTGCAACTTGAACTACAAATGTGATTATTCCATTTTCTGATTTTCGAGTGCTCTATGCTTTATTGTTTCTGGAAATCTTGTCCAGTTTCTCAATGATCTCTTTAAAAGTGCACTCACCATATGATCCTCCCGTGATAGTATCAAGCACAACCTTTCCATTGTCATCCTGACTTCTGTAGAAATACTTCTTCAGTGATTAATCATCAATGTGGTGGTTCAGAACACTTCTTATGAATGCGGTGAACTTGTCCCACGAACTACTTACAAACTCTCTAGGTAGTGCCACGAAGTCGTTGAGTTTATCTTTGTGGTTCAGCTTCTTAGACAACAGAAAGTACTTTGCCATAAATACCTTGTGCAATTGGTCCCATATGTGAATCGAGTTGTATGAAAGCTCATAAAACCATACCGCAGAATCATCGGTCAATGATAGAGGGAATACTCTCAACCCTATGACATTCATATCCAACTCTGGTTGCCCCACACAACTCTTGCAAACACTCCTCAACTTGGCCATGTGCCCATGCGGATCTTCCGGAGCCATACCAGAAAATAAACCCCTCGTTGTAAGCATATGCATAAAAGTGCTAGTCACCACTAATGTATGCCCTGGAGGTAGAGAAGGTAGAACAATGGGTCCTTCAGATTCGACAGTGTTGAATTCGACCCTGTAATTATCACGCAGTCTTGGTTTAGTTGGATCCTGCACCCTCAATGCATCTCCAAGTAGATTATCACCCTCAACCTGAGCATTCTCATTATTCACTTGTTCCTCAGGCTCATCTATCATTGGATTATTTTGGAACCCTTGATTATTCATCTTTCTCAAAGTTTTGCTCAACTCTGGATAGTATGGGGTTAATGGTTCACCTTGACTCCGTGTACTTGGCATACACTAGAGTAGAAACATGAGGGAAACAAAGACAAAAGAAAACATAAAATTAGGAAATAATTGACTAAAGTTCAATAATGTAGTTAAACTTAATCTGAAAGCCTTATTCCCCGGAATCGGCGCCAAAATTTGATACGCTCAAATTACACTTCCCTAAAGAAGTATAAGTGATTGTTATCAAGTAAAGAACCCAACTTGTAGGTTGGGGTCGATCCCACAAGGAATATGGTTTAGCCTTCAACTTAACTCGCTATTATATATGTTTAGTCAAGTTATTTCAGAGACAAGTAAGTAAAGGGGGGGGGGGGGATTTGTAAAACAAATAACTAATTGTTATTAAGTAACAAGTGAGCAAAATTCGAACTTTGTTGTTATCAATGAGAGAGAGAAACTAGGGTGTATGTGTTCCCCATAAGCTCTTAACACAGTAATCCTAATTTATAGTAATCATTTCCTAGTGTATCACATGCAAAGTGGTAAGTTAAGTATCCCTAAGTGATTGGTCCTCCAAATAGGGAATTTCACCCCGCACCCTAGTCTGGCTACGTGTGTATAATTTACTAACCTTTACCTTTACTTTAGATTAGACATCACATCAATGTATGGCTTAGTATTCACCCTCACACCAATTGACATTAGAGTATTAGATAGTATCACACTAAATATCCGTTGATAATTCTTTTCTTATTAACTACCTCCTTGGTCCGACAAGTAGCAACAAGGCGAGTTCTAGCTTTGGCCTCCGTTAAAAAGACTTCTAAGTGAAAGAATTACCAATACATGCATCAACACTATTCAAGAATAACTTAGTTATTATTCATATGTTGTTAGTTGCTCATGGTTCCCACAACCCTAGTTGTGGATTTAACTACTCATGCTTGAAAGAACACAATTCATATTTTAAGAAGAAGAATTCATGAACTTACGTATTGAGTAGAAGAAACCAGTAATCTCCAATTGAAATTCAAAGAAAAAATCTTATAAACCGAAATTAGGAAGTCAAATTGCCAAAGTTTGCAAGTTAATTCCTGAGAAAATACCAAGAACTAAAAGTATACAATGGTGTCTAACCCCCTAAAATAAGGTTTACATACCCCATTTATAGAAAAACTTGTCCTAAACAAAAAGGAAATGAAATAAGGAAATAAACTTTCTGGACGCGGCTTCATTCGACGACTTAGACCTACGGACTGTGGGTCGACCTACGGTCCGTAGGTCCCCTCTGTAGGTCAACACTTGGACTTTTCTTGTAGAGGCTGGAACCTTCAACTTTCAGATACAAATGACGGACCTGCAGAACGGACCGTAGGTTCCGTGGGTCCCTTCCGTGGCTCCATACTTCGGAATTTCCTCAGGTACTAGAACTTCAACTTCTCTGAACCATTCGATGGATGTGCAGGATAACCCATGGGTCGACCTATGATCCGTCACTCGCATCTGTAGTTCCACATTTGGTCAAGACTTCCCTGATGCTCCATCTACGCCACCCATCTATGGACTATGAGTCGACCTACGATCCGTAGGTAACTTCTGTGGGTGGCTCCATCTGTAGATTTTCAGCTGTCATCTCAAACTTCCACGTCCAAGCCTATTTCCTGTAAATATGACACAATTATATTAATTCCTACTACAATATGGCCCAAGACACACAACTCTTAAGTGAAATGTATCAAAAATACAGTAAACTCATGGTATATCACTGTCCGGGATGAGTTCAATTTTGTGAGAACAAATTCCCAGAGGAATCCCAATAATGTCTGCAATAGTCCATCCAATAGCCCTCTTAAACCGCTTCAGTACTGATACCAATGCCTCTATTTTCCCTTCACTCAAGTTAGCATCAATGATTATAGGTAAAGTGCTATTTTGTCCCAAGAATACGTACTGCAAATGGGATGGAAGAACCTTAAGTTCCAGTTTTGGAGGCTCATCAACAGATGGTTTTTGCAGGTGGGGTGTCTCGATTCTTCATGTCCAATTCCAACCGTTTTGGCTTGAAATGAAACTCAAACCTATCAAGTTCAGCAACTAGCTCATAATAGTCATCAATACCATCACTGTCAAAATACATTATCACCGTTGCTAGTGCATTAACACATAACCTCTCTTCAATGGACCTTTCCGATTCCTGCTCCACCTTATGATTTACCACTGATACAGACTTAAGATCAATTTCATGTTTCATAGACCTACAGATGTTAAATGTTACCTCCTCATTATTTAATCGAAACTTCATCTTCCCTCTCTCCATATCAACCAACGCACGCCTAGTAGCAAGAAATGGTCTCCCTAATATGATGCAACATCAAAATCAACCTCACAATCTAATATCACAAATACCGCCGAAAAGATGAATGATTCTACTTTCACAAGGACGTCTTGCAACACTCCAATGTGCCTCTTCACAATTCTATTAGCCATAAGTAAACGCATCCCAATCACTTTTGGAGATCCTAAACCCAACTTCTTATAAATCGACAATGGCATCAAATTAATACTGACACCCAAATCACACTAGGCCTTCACAAAGTGCAACATACCGATGGTATAAGGAAGAGTGAGAGCTCCAGGATCCTCTTTCTTCTACACAAGTGTCCTAGTAGCAATAGCACTACAATGTTATAGCTTTTCTTCATCCTCAAAATTGACAACCCTCTTTTTGGTCACCAAGTCTTTCATGAATCTTGCCTACCCAGGCATTTGCTCCAAAGCTTCTATCAACGAGACATTAATGGAAAGTTGTTTCAACATTTCTATAAACCTGTGGTATTTTCCTTCTTTGGTCTTTTTCACTAACCTTTGTGGAAAGGGAGGTGGAGGTCTAGGCATAGAAATAACTTTTTGGGTCACCTTAACTTCCATTTCTGTAACATCTTTCGGATCTCCAGTAACCTCAATCTCATCCGCATTTTTTTCTACCATCTTTTCAACCTCAGAAGGCATGGGGGATCAATAGTCTATTTACCACTGTGAGTAGTGACTGTCATACAATGCCTATTATTTTTCTGATTTTGGATGGTGTTGCTAGGAAGTGTACTGGGATGGAGTGGGTTCACAGTAGGGAACAACTAACTAAACTGCTACTCAAGTTGCTTGATCGACACTGCATGCGCATCAACTTTCTGACCAATACCAGATAAATCATTATGCATCTTCTTCACATTTTCATCAGTCGCATCAATCCTCTTCATCATCTTATGCATCATATCTTCAATGTGAATCATACTAGTACCAACCTCTCTATTACCAGGTTCTCTATTATCAGGTGGAACATAGGGCCTAACTCTCTCTTTCCTATTGCCATAGTTGTTCTGGTTGTTATTGTTGTCACGATTGAAGTTCCCATCCCGAACATAGTTTCCCCCTCGATTGAAGTTGCCATAGTTTCGACCTTTCTTTCCTTGACCTTGCTGCCAATTATCTGAATTGGAACCTTGGATGTTGGTTTCGAAACCCTCTGTCTTATCATTCACCAAATTCACATCCTCCTTATAGTAACATTCCTCAACTGGTGGTGGTGAAGTTCTAGTTAGATAATTTAGTTAGATAATTTACGGCATTCACTTTTTCTTCATTTTCACTCACATGCTTTAATACCAAGCCAATTTATGTCCTCATATCAGCCATCTCTTCACGAATATCATCATTGGATTGACTTGGTGCAGTTTGGACCGCAAACGTGCTTCTACTAGTATTTTCCTTTCTAGTGCTCCATGCCTTATTGTTTTGAGAAATCCTTTCATAATTTTCAGTGATCTCCTCAAAAGTGCACTCATCATATGATCCTCCAGCAATAATATCTAACACAACCCTTCCATTGTCATCTTGTTCTTTGTAGAAGTACTCCTTCAATAACTCATCATCTATGCGGTGATTCGAAACACTCCTCATGAACATAGTGAACCTATCCCAAGAGCTGCTTACTGATTCCCAAGGTATTACTGTGAAATTATTCAATTTATCCTTGTGATTTAAATTCTTGGACACCGGAAAATACCTTGCCATGAACACCTTATGTAATTGGTCCCATGTATAGATCGAATTGTATGGCAGCTCTGAAAACCACACAGCAACACATCACTAGTCAATAACAGTGGCAATACCCTCAAACCTATGACATTCATATCTAATTCCAGTCGTCCTACACAACTCTTACAAACACTTTTCAATTTAGCCAAGTGAGCATATGTATCTTTCGAAGCTAACCCAATAAACAAGCCTCTTGTTGTAAGCATCTGCATAAAACTGCTAGTCACCACAAATGTATGTCTTGGAGGTAGAGGAGGGAGAACATTAGCCCCTCTGATCCAACCACATCGTAGTCAACCCTGTAATTGTCACAAACCCTTGGTGCTGGCGGATTATGCACCCTTTCTGCATTTTCGATTGGATTTTCACCATGAACCTGAGCGGACACATTAACAACCCCAGGAGGATGCAATACAACTCCATCTCCTAGAGCCTCTCCAAATGGATTGTTGTGTACCCCTTGATTATTCATTTTACTCAAAGTTCTTCTCAATTCAGGATCGTAGGGGGTCAAGAGTTTGCCTCGACTCTGTGTACTTGGCATACACTAGAGGTAAGACCTATAGAAAACAAAAAAAAAAGAAATGTAAAATCAGGAAATACTTAACTAAAGTTCAATAAATAAGTAAGATTAAAAGTCGTATTCCCTGGTAGTGGCACCAAAATTTGATACACTCAAATTACACCTCTCGAAAGAAGTATAAGCGATCGTTACTTTGAAGGTTAGGGTTTATCCCACGAGAAATATGTTTTAGACTTAAGCTAACTCACAATTATATTCGTTTAGTCAAACTATTTCCAAGAAAAGTAACAAAAATGAGGGTTTGCAAATAAAATAAAACATTGTTGATTGTATCGGTAAAAAGTAACCAAGTTTGCAGTTTTGAGATATCAATAGGAGATGAAAGCTAGGGTGTATGTGTCCCTCACGAGCTCTTAACGCAGTATTCCTAATAATAGTAATTATATCGTAGAGTTTGACATGCAATGCCGATAAGTTATGTATTCTTAAGTGATTGGTAATCTAAGTGAAAACTTTAACTCGCGACTTGGTAAATCTATGAGTGTGTACTTTACTAACCCTTACCTTTACCCGAAATTAGCCCTAGTGTCAATTAACTTAGGGTATTCACCCTTTCCTCAATTGATTAAAGTAAGGCTATTAGATATCAACAAATCCTTAACTAAATTAAATCTCCGTTGTTTATTTCTTTTCCCATTTGTTAACCCCTTAGTAAGGCAAGTAGGAACAAGGTGAGTTCTAGCATTGTGCACCGCTAGAAAGACTTTTAAACGAAAGAATTAACAATACATGCATAAACACTTTTCAGGAATCACTTATATATTAGTCATACATTGTTAACTTCCCATGGTTTCCACAACCCTAATAGTGGATTTAGCTACTCATGCTTGAAAGTTCACAATTCATGTTAAGGGTAAAAGAAATAATGAACTTACAATTAGAATAGATGAAAACTCAAATCTTGAATTGAAAGTCAAATTGCAAATTGCGTAAAACCAACTTTTGAAATTAAATTGTTAAGAGTTTCCAAAATAATCCTAAAAGACCAAAACAAAAGTCTCCAATATTGTCTAACCCCCAAAAACATAAATAACAACTAATATTTATAGTAAAAAAATCCTAAACAAACTAGGAAAGGAAAATTAGTTCAGGATGCGGTTTCGACTGAAAACTGGACCTACAGACCGTGAATCGACCTACAGTCTGTGGTCTACCTCCGTGGATCGGCACTTAGGAAATAATCCAGGGCCTTCAAATGACAGTTGGGCCTACGGTCCGTGGGCTAGACTACATTCCTCACTTGCCTCCGTGGTTCAAGTACTGGAACTTTAACTTTCTGATCACAAACGACGAACTTACCGGATGGTCCGTCGTTCAATCTGCTGGGCGTCGATGGCCTCCGTGGTTCCACACTTGGTTTAAATTCCCTAAACTTCACCTATGATGCATCACCTACGGGCCGTCAATGGACCTACGGTTTGTGGTTGGCTTTGTTGGTTGTTGTTGCTGCCAATTTAGTCCCTTTTTCTCTCAACCGCTTCCGAACCAATATCCTACAAAAGATTACATAAAAACATCATATCTACTAACAAAATAGATCAAGACACAGACAAACTCTAAGTGAAATGCATCAAAAATACCATAAACTCACGGTATATCAGTCACTACCATGGTCACTCATTATATTAGACCTGCAAATCAGTCAACAACACAAAACAACAATCTACTACAACTAAAAAAATGTGTAAACTAATTTCTCAAATAGAATTCTCAAATTGAAAACATGTACTAGGGATTTGTACAATTCAAGAAATGAGACATCCCTAGCAAGACAAACTAAAATAAAAATTAAGATTAAGTCTCTCACACACACAAAATACCCCCCACACACTTAATGCATGTATTATAAAAGAACAATTATTAAAAAAATAAGATTTCTTAATAGAGTTTAACTACTATCCACCGATGGTGGATAAGAAAATTACACAGCCTCATTTTTAGAAATACTTAATTTTTTAATTAATATATTCGAATATTATTAATATTAAAATAAAAATAATAAAAGAGTGCTATATGGTAACTTGGACTCTAAATTAATTATACAAATTTGTTTAGGATTCTTACTTGTCTTACTGAAAATAAAAAATTCTTTCAGTTTTCTTCGTCATATTCACTCTCCTTCTCCAACAACGTACCATAAAAGCAAACATACACCATTGAAGCAATTCGAGACAATCATTCTGGTAACTTTTTTAGAAATATTTAATTCTCTTCTCTTTATTTAACTAGTATATTTTCACATCTAATGATTAATGATTTTTCATCTTTTATTTTTTTTAAAACACATTTTATAGATCTTTTAAAGACATACTCTATCACTGATTATCACGAAAAGAAGAAGTCAATGAAGGGAATTATATGATCAAGATATTTAGCCGAGCTTCTTACCAGGTGAAAAGAGCATACTGCTAACCAATAACTTGGAGGCTTTGACAGGTCTAAGACGTGTAGAAAATAAAATCGAGGAATGGATGTATGAAAGGTAAATGAGGTCTAGCTAATTAAAATGGTAAACTATATTAGTGTGAGGCACAAAACGTGCAGTAAATGAATTGCTAAAATGAGGACATAATTATTGAATATTCCTATTGAATATAACAAAATCACCTTAGCATAAGAGGAGATGGGCATGTCCAATAAGTTGGAGGCTTTAACTGCTACATTTATGGTCCCTTCCAAAGTTATACTCCTTGTTTTGATGTTTTGATTGCACTTTACCTAACAGGTTTTGTTGGCAAATACTAAACTTACAGGGTAATCCTTTTAGGAATAAGATGTACTCCTCCGTCTCTTGCTTTTGAATTGATGTCAAGTACTTGAATTTTTTGTTGAGAAATCAATAATTAAGGATGAGTCGTGGATTGATTTTGGGGCGATCGGAGTTTCTTGAGTTACCTGTTTGAAAGTGCGAGCCTATTAATAATTTTCAGACTACTCGCAATCAGGAAGAAGGCTCTAACCAATGAGGTTGCCTTGATAACACTAAGAATGTTCCAGCAGGCATTCACAGTAGATACACAAACAATTATTTTCATTGTGATGGCTAGAACTGAGGCAACTTTCTAACAGAGAGGCATTCAATTAAATGTCTAAACAACACCTGGTGGTGGATCTTCCAAGGTGTATTTATTTTTTGATGGCAGTAGCAAGTGATTTGCTTTCCCGGTTATGTTTAGTATGAATAGATTTCATTTACTGTAATTTTAAACTTTCTTCTATAATAGTGTCTTATTGACATAGGATTCAAATTGTTATGTAAGTGTTGAATTTAACCATTATTTTTACATCATGGGAGTGAAACACACTTCTTCTTTAGTTTATTGTGTTGAATGCGAAACGGATACCATTTGATAAAGAAGGAGATATATATTGTTGATCTTGCTAATGTCCAGTGCATTTTTAGAGTCTCTTTGGATCGACTTTTCATTTTTGGCTTATTTTTAACATTTTAGGTTAAAACTAAATGCTTATAAGTTTTTTTTATCTTACCCAAGTTAATGGACGATATAAGCACTCTTGATGCATCTATCTATAAGCTGATCTATAAAAAAATGAGTAGATGAGTAAACCAGAAGTTGATTTGTATTGCTGTATAAGAAAGAAGACATCTTATCAAGGTGTCTACAACTAACTTAAAATAGATTCAAAGTATTTGTTTGATACAATATTGAACTCCATCATAGCAGGCAAAGAAACACATCAATTACTTGATTGGAAAACAAAGTTGATTTGCATTTTCTCATAGTAAAAAAATTAAGATACTACAATTTATCGTGTATTCTTATTGCAAAGCACTTCTGTCCTTTTAAGAAAATCATTGCCAACAAATTTTGAATAATTGTCTCTCCAGGAATCTGTTAGAGTTTAAAACTCCACAAACTCCACAAACTCCAAGTCAACTTTTAGATTAGAAGTATCTTTGATATGGATACGAAGTTGCTCTCATCAAATCCTGAAAAAGTAGTCATTTAGAAATGCATACATGCTATAAATAAATTTAAAATACATACGAACGTGTAAAGCAAACCCACCATAAATGAGGTGGTATATGAATCAACGCGACCACTTTGCCCTTGAAAAGGTTCTGAATATGTGAGAATTCCATAAAAAAGAAATGACTAAGTAAAAAATGAATTTGTTAGCTAAAAAGAGAATATGTATAAAGAATAAGTCTTAGTCAAAATTGACATAATTTATCAAAATAAACGCTTACCATTGTAGGATCTGCATTAAGGAATGTTTCCCTGCTATTGAATTCCTCTTCGACATTAGTGTGTGAACGGCAAATTAAGCAAATAACTGAAACATCTGATTTAGTCAATCAATACGCATTAAAATTCTAAATTTATTGAAGTAGATTAAAAATTAAAGATCGAACTATAAAATTACATTACTCCCTTGCTCTTTTTTATGATTTTGGTTTCCCTTTTTGATTTTTGCGAAGAGCTTCTTTTAACCTTCTAACAAATTTCTAAACCACCTTTCATTCTCAAAGAACGAGGACGTCCTTTAGTAGCCACACATGGAGGGTCAAGTAAACTAAAATTTTCCCTTTGTTCACTTGAGTTCAAATCCAGATTTGACTCGTTAACTTGACCATCACATACATTATCATTCACATCCTCGTATGGAAGTTCATAAAGTTCTATACATAGTTGCAACAATATTTGATATGTAAATTTATAATGTTTTTCTAAACAATCTATAACTTATCTATTTGTATATCATTTGCCCTATCTGGATTAGTTTCTCACATGTTACCTAATGTCATAGAATGCTTACATGTAAGTGTTATCTGCTTCGGAGCACCCTTGTTTATTGCTATATGTTTTCATAGGACCTTTTCCCTAAATGTTATTTATTGCACCGGTTACTTTTCACATGTCACTTTTTCATATTGTGTGGGTACTGCAAGCTAATTGATCATATGGTATGGGAAAAATTAGTGCTCATGGGTTTTATATGAATCACATATCACTTGTTTACATGTCATATGCATCATAAACTATTTCTATATATATTACATGTCTCGTAGCCTACTTGCTTAAACATTATAGACCTTATAGCTTTTCTGACCATATGTCATGTGCTCGCTTGCTCATACTTCATATGTGTACTTATTGACATGTGAGTCCACCTATCCATGCGATATAACACACTTGCTCAATGTGATTTATGTTTCGTAGTTCATTTTCTTATATGTCTACATGTCTTATAGTCTACTTGCTTGCATATTATATATTTTGTAGCTTTAGTACTCATGCATCATGTGCTCATCTAGTCCATTTGCTACATGCTCGTATGTTATGCGCTCCCTTTTGTGCTAGTCTGCCAATGTGGCATACCCAATGTGACTTATTTATCCGTATACTATGCCCCTCTGTGCTTATTGACTTGAGTTTTGAACATTTTGGGAAAACGTTTCCTTGTATCATTTTGTAGTGAAGATTTTGACATAAAAGGTTAGGCATATATGTAAATTTTATCACAACCATAGATAAATAACTAAGCATAATGCCTTATCAAAAGGTGCGACATACAATTTTAAAGTTTATATTAACAGGCATGGGCTCTTATAAGACTTACCTCTAAAAAGCTTCATAAGATAAAAGAGAAGGGAAAGTGGAGCCCCGATAGGTTAGGTCTATGATTTTATCTATTGTTTCCATATAATTTTTTTGGGCGATAGTATAGTTATTCTTGATTGTTAAGGCCCGGAAGCTAAACACAAAAGGTGTAACCTCCATTGAAGTATTGTGGAAGGACTAGAATATAACATAAGATACTTGGGAATAGAAGATGGTAGAGATCCTAAATACCCCTCCTCATTTTAAACATCAACATAAGGATCTGAGATCATGTGGTCCCCACATATGATCATAAGTCCTACTAGAATTTGTTCATTTAATATGTCATTTGCATGTCTTGTGTTTAGGTATATTAAATTCCTTATTTGTATCAGTTCTACTTGGGTATCTTCAGTGAATTACTTGGTCAAGAAAGGGGTTTAATATGTCATATTTTTATTTCATGAACCATATCTATTGAGACATCATGCAAGAATTGTCTATACGTGTTTTATGTTAATCTATAGATTTTGGATAGTCCCATTTACAAAGGAAGCTCCCACAAATATCCAAATGAAATTCCAAGATTAACCCAACTATCAACTACACCTATCATTCAAGGATGAATGATCAAAAGGGGGGAGGATGTACCACCCCGTAATATTTGTGTACCTGTTTTATTAACACGACGTTTATAAATTGCCTTGTGGTATAGTTAAATACTCGATTTTCTATGCGACTAAGTGAACTCAAAAAAAATTGAACTCAAGATAGTAAAAGGTGGTATTTGATGTAAAAGTAAAAGTGGTCAAGTGTGTATTAGTGTTACGGTCTTGTAAAGAAACTAAGATTTGAAAATGGTGTAAAATAAGTGAGTTGCTTGCTTGACTACACTATGGTATTAGGTGATGCACCTACTTAGAATTTGGACTACATTTTAAGTGAAAAAGGCAAGTAGGTAATGCACCTTCTTAGAATAAGTGGACTGTATTTTAAGTGAAAAGGGAAAGTAGGTGATGCACCTACTTAGAATAAGTGGACTGTATTTTAAGTGAAAAGGGAAAGGAGGTGATGCACCTACTTAAAAACTTGTGACAGAAATTGAGGAGGTGATGCACCTGCTTGCTTAAAGTAAAGGACCATATTATTTCTCCAATTTACTAAGTGAAAACGTCCAGAAGGGACCCCAATAGGACTCAAACTTATCACATATTTTTCATCACTTATTTTCAAGAAAATTACTCCCAAGGAAAGCCATAGAACTCCAAGAGTTCTGGTCTATAACTTCACCATAAAAATTTGAAGCAGGCCCTTTGTTTTTAAAGTACAAGTTGGTAGAACATCTCCATCTTAAGGAATTCAAGTAAATAATCTGATTTAACCTCAAGGGAAGGGAAGAGGATAACCTAAACCTTGAAGAATCCAAGTATTAGCAAGTGATGTTTCTGTCCTTCAAGGTAAGCTATGGAAATTTTCATCCCTCTCTTGTTCTTTCATTGTTTGTGAAAGTTTGTACACGTTAATGAACTTAGTAGTGTTGCATCTATATGGTGTGAGTTTGGTAAATGTTTAGGAAGGATGTGCTTGTTGGGACAACCATGGAGTGGAGTCCCCTTAAATTTTGATTGTGAGCTCGTTTTAAGCATCTTTTTAAGTAATGTTAGTTGGAACTAATGGGATGTTGATGGGAAGCCGTGAGTTCATATTGCTACTTTCTCATTGTGATGGATAGGGACTGTTTTGTGTATCGTAAAATAAGGGGGTGTGGCTGGATTTGTGCAATGAAGTCATGGGAATTGGTTAGAGGATAGACCATTGGAAGTGTAGTGATACACCACTTCATTGTTTGTTGCATGAGCTTACTTTATGCCATCCCTTTGTATATGGTTTTCCAAACGTTATGAAAACTGAGGAGTTTCGGAGGACCTTATAACAAGGTTGTATACTATATGAAAAAAATTAGAGGAGAATGGGTGGGAAGACCACCCTTGATAGGATCAATTATAGATTTACTGCCAATTACTATTTTGGTATGATCAAGTAGCCCAAACTTGTTGATCAACTAGTAATGCTAATTTTATTATTTACTCCACTGTAGATATATAACTTGAAAGGAAGACGATCAACTCATTGTAATTTCCAAAGTTGTGCAGCAAGGTATGTAAGGCTATTCGATTTCCTATTTCTTTGGCATGAATCCAACACTTGTGTTACAAAGTAAGATTTCTAAGTGGCCTTGATATTGACTGGTCCATAGTGGCAGTATAAGATCACCAATATAGCTAATTATGTCTTTCCTACTCCCTAGAGTGTTAACATGAGTACTCTAATATGAGCTTATTACTAGATGTACGTGTTTGCTCTATGATGTTTCAATTGCGTTATCAACGACACAATTTCCAGTACGAGTGTCTACGAATTGTGCAATAGTATAGTAACCCAACCAAGGGTTGGGGTCGTGTACCAAGGGAATGGTTTTGAGAATTAATTGAAAAATAAAAATTTAGTTCTAACTAGTCATAGTTAAAGATATTAACGATTAAAAACATTGTAAATCAAAGGGGGACACAAAGGTGTCAAATATCAATTTGGGGGTTTTGTCACAAGTATAGAAAAAACAACAAAAATAACAAGAAAATCAAGTATGAGGAAGAGTTCTTGGGGTGTGACCGCAATACAAATTGAGATAAATAGTTGGGTACATGCTTTCGATAGAAAATTTGCAAGATAATAGTGACTAGGCTAAGCTTTAGATGGAAATAAGTTCCCTCTCGGGCAACTTACCCCGTTTCAAATGCGTTCCTCTAGGATACCTATTTGCCGCATGAAGACCAGCCTACGCCTTACCCCACTCACTCTCTCGAGTTGAGTGTTAGGATATGGGACTAGGGCTTACCCTCTCGGGCTGAACCTCATGTCGACCCATTCCTTAGGCCATCAGTCTAGTGGTCTTGGTTTCGCGACCTCCCTCTCGGGTAAGCTGAAAACACATGGGTGGCTTTGTATTTACAACTACAAACCCATTAAATTAAACCACAACCACTAGGTGAAGTCAGCATTAAAATACATCTAACCTATCAGCAAGCAAGACCCAACAATAATATCAACACATATTTGCTAAATTACACCCCAAGAATGGGAGTTTTTAGCTACACATCAAGAAATAACAAAATACACCTAGAATGATAGTGAAATCAAATGGGCATAAGAAATTAAACCTTGATTTAAGCAAAGGAAGAAGAATAGAGAAGACCCAGTTCCAACTTGGGGAAGATGAACTCCTTTCTTCAAGTTCCCAAAACCCTCTCCAAACTTGAGAGTAAAAAGTACTAAAAATTATATTGTCTGATAATACTACAAAAACTGATATTGTCTAATAATATAACTCTCAAAGAGTATTTATAGGTTTCAAAAATCTGTGCTGCGGCGGATCATTCGGCGACATTAGTTGTAATAGCCGATCAACTCGGTGATTCTCCCTTTGGTGTAGTTCATCGCCATCTTGCACCATCCTTTGGAATCGTCGTGCTCTGGGTCATTGGGCGACATAGTATTGTTTCGCGGAACTCCTCGGTGATGCGCCGACTGCTCTCTTTTTCCGCTGACTTGATCCTTTCCTTTAGGGCTTAACACACTGGAACAAAAGGCAAAGTGGTATCCTTCGGCAATTCGCCAAGTGGACTCGGCGATCCTCAGGCCTTCCTTTTCTTGTTTTTTTCAGCCTTTTTGTTCCTTTTTGTGAAGTATTGTCCTTTCCTTCAAACTTCAAATTCCTGAAACTTAAAGGTTTTCATCAGATATTGAGATAAAATAAGCATTTAAGGACACAATTTCTATTAAAATATAGCCCTAAATGAGTCCAATTTGTGGACTCATCACTCTACGAACTATTAGCATGTAGTGCTTAACCCTGTTTCATCGTCAAAGTGCTAACCCTAATTGGCACGTATTCCTCTTATATAAATCAAAATGATCCTAGATTACACATGGTATATATGATTATATGTTGGATGTACAATCTGCCCATATCTTGCCAACTTGCTTCAATGGTCTGCTCCATCATATAAGTCATTTTTTCACATGTTCATATGTTTCCTTTATTGGTTATCACTCCCATTGTGTTAGACTATAATGTTACCTCACAAGTTCCCTACGTGTTGTATTGTACATTTTATATGTAATTACTTAGAATATGTATCCGTCCCTAAGTTGAATATGCCCATGTTCTTCCTTGGTTCCACGACCTTGTATTTGACATTAATTAGTATGTATTTGGCTATCACAAAAAGTTCATATCTCTTGTCTGAATGTTAATTGTTTGATTTGTGCTTCAATTTTAAATGTCAAAAATGTTTATTATGTTGGTGTCACAATTGCTTCCCATGTCATTCTTTTTATCTTAAGTCCATATTCATATGTCTCCTACTTCATTTTACTGTCACAAAGCTGAATAATGCTATGACCACTAAATCAACATTCTCAAAAGAGTTGTGCACATCAAAAGAACAATCTCAAAGATTAAAGATACAACGTAAAATGAATCCATATAATTATGTGTGGCAGCTCAGGGGTTAAAATACCTAGCATGGACCGATCCTAAATCTAGTACTCAAGGGTGGCAGCTCAGGGGTTGTAATACCTAACATAGGCCGATCCCAATCTATATTATTATGGGTGGCAACCCAAGGGATAAAAGCCTAGCATGGGTCGATCCCGATTGGTATAGTTATGAGAACTGCATCCCAGGGGTTAAAATGCCTAGCATGAGTCATCCTCTTCTACCACCGATTAGCTGGTAATTTGTATCATATGCCTTATAAATATTATAAAGCACATAAAAGTAAAGAAAATAGTGTAACATACACGATTCCACAAGTATACGCAAAGGTGGTCTCTAATCCTTATCTATTTGTATTTGGTTTCACTTGAGCTCTCATTTTACATATGGTTGTATTATGCCTTACATATTTAGTACATTCTTTCGTACTGATGTCCCTAATTGGAGACGTTGCATTTCATGTTGCAGGTACATGTACTCAACTAGTAGAACTCCCCAATAGAAGCACATGATACTCAACGGTTGTTGGTCAGCTCCAGGTTGATTCGGGGCTTTGCCTAGTATTTTCTATGCATACTTTGATAGTTGTACCGTCATGGTTTCCAGTAGAGGCTTTGTAGACATTGTAAAGCTATCATTTGTATTCATATTTTAACTTGTCACATGTATCAGTTCAGCTAGTCGACATGTTGTATATCTATTCTCTTTAGTAAATCCATCTGCATATTAGTTTACTTTCTCATCATAGGTCACTTGTAAAGCATGTGTTCATATGGTAATTGTCGACGTCACCTAGGGTTAGGGTGTGACAAAAGTGGTATCAGAATAGTTCATCCTAGGTAGTCTACAAAGCCGTGTCTAGTAGAGCCTTACTCATGAATGTGTTGTACGCCACATTTATAATTAGGGCTGCTTGGATATTTAGGAAATATGACTTTCCTTCATAATCCAGATCGTGCAATAGAGCGAAGTTAAGAAGTCAATTTTTCACTTGCAATTTTCATTTGTACCTGATCATGTTATGCTTACTATGGTTAAGGTTAATAGTAGCTAAAATGTCAACATGCAACCTATATGAAAGGATCTTAAGTTATCAAAATTTAGACTAGATTGCGCTTATTTTATTCGATTGCCCACTCCACAAGGTGTGTACATGCTTTTATGTTATTTGCATCTAAAGTTGTCTTTGTACCGTTTGTATCACGTTGGTTCAATTGAGAAAGATATAGTATGGTTATCCATATGCTTAAAAAATGATGGGTTACCTAGTTACATATATGAGTTGTAGTATTTCCAAGCACATCTTCTTAGGAAGATGTAACCAACTCTTGAGTTCTATATTTCCTCCATATTTATAGGATCTATTCCTATAGAGGAAACTTGTTTTTAGTTTATGATATACATAGAATTTTCAATGTTACACGTGTACTCGAAATTGATGTTGTTGAACCAGTTTCTTTTAGTTAGAAGAAGGCAGTGACACAATCTGATAGGTTAAAGTATCAGTGCAATAATGTTACTAGAGAGGTACCTAATTAGCTGAGAAAGCCCAAATTTTCTCCATATATCATCCTGAATATGTTAATAGTTGGTTTTTTATATGTATGTGTCAACCACCCCGAATAATTACTAATAACATTTGTATTCTTTTCATGGTTATAAAACCTAGGGATAAGTGTAATAATTACTGCAAATGATATATGTATGGTGGTTCCTACTATGATCTATGTTTTGGCTATAGAGGATTAGTATGAGACTAAAGGGCACTGTTCATAGAAGGAAAATTGATGGGTTCGACCTAAGTTATGATTAGTTAGGTTGTACATAGTGGCATTAGAGTACATGAAGCTACTAGTTTTGATTTGAAGGTACTTGTTAAATAGGAAGAATGTGAGAATAAAGCTTGAATGACACGGTCCGAATATGTGTATGTAGAGCTTCTAGTCAGAAAGAGATGGGACATGTAAAATCCCCTAAACATAGGAGTAGGGGTGATATGAGGATGCTATAGAGGAGTGAGATAGGTGGTCATGAAAGAGTGATTGCTAAGTGTATGAGGCATTAATAAGGTATCAACTCTTCAACCTTAAGGAGTTATAAAGGCGCGCACCTAAGAATAACTTTGTGAACCTTTTTAGACAGAAAAGTCAATTTAGTATTGATTTCAGTCTTGCTAACAACAAGAAAATATAGGGGAATAGAAAGGTCACATAGATAGAAGATACATGGACCTAATTCATCTACATCATTAGTACAAAAGATAAGTAGAGCATTATACACATGTATAGACTTCCATCAAATTGAATAGAGCTACCACGTGATTCATTTAATATATGCCAATAGTAATTCATTAATCATAGTCCAATTAAGGGAGAGGAAAAATTGACCATATGCTAGTTGTTCTTATTTGCTATCTTTCATGGGAAAAGAGTCGGAGTACCCTCAGTTGTTATAAAAAAAGAGGAAATCTATTAGTATGGCCACACCTATCTAGTTAAGCCAAAACCGGCTAACTCTAAGACGTTATGAATCATGATATAACTTTTTAGGTAACTAGAATTTACATATTATTAGAGTTCATGTTTTATGTTGCGTTCAAGATTCACTATTTATTTTCTATTTTAACCTTCAAAAGGCACCAAATATTGAGTGTGATGTAACACACGAGCTAGTAATGAAGGTAAATTTGACCTCGGTCTCCTACTCCAGAAGATGAGCTATTGAGGATTTTTTTTTCTATCTTAATTGTAGTATTTATATTGACTTAGAAGGAAGCCAAGTTCCAATAGTAAGACCTATAATAATTCTTAGGAGATTGAAAAGAGTAGATGGGGAAATCAATTGTATGTTCTTTGAGGTGAGTAAGGAATATGAGCAGAACTATCCCACCCTTGACTTAATGCTTAAGACATTGTGTTTTCCTGTAATATGGTAGAGTGGTTCTATAGGATATCTCGTAGTTTCCAAAGATGGTTTGTTATATAATTATACATGTTTCATGTTCTATAACTTATCTATTTGTATGTCATTTGCCCTATGTGGATTACTTTTAACACAACTCAGGGGTACACTTTAGATGTAACATGGCGTACTTGACCCCTCATACAAGCCCTTAGCATATCATAACATAAGGTAAAAGAAAAGTACGGAAATTTTAATAACGTTATCCATACAGTCGAAGTCTTTTCAAAAGCAAGCGGAAGTTTTACTACACTTTGTCTCAAACCATCTAAACTCAACTTTGAATTAAAACCTTGGGACACAGCCAATACAATAGTCTCATAACATGAAAGTAAAAGACATAAAGGAAATAGTTGGTTTTCTCCTAGAAGCTATGAGGACTCACCAAATCTTCAACTCCTTTGCTCATTAGAAACCTATCCTCAAGAATAGAACTCAAATCATCGAACCCTGCATTTGATAAGAATCTAGGCAAAGTATGTGTTAGTACAAAATGTACTAAATATGTTATCTAGCATAATATCATATGGGTTAGTCAACATAAGCCATAATCCAATACTTCATGAAACATCAACTATAAGCATAAGAGACAATATCATAATCATAAGTAAAATCTCCAACATAAGCATCATATAAGCCTTGTTCAACTCTTAGTCATTCATGTCATAATAGGACTACTCTCAAGTAACCTCAAAGCATACTTGTGCAATCCATGAGTAAGACCCCATAATTCCATCCAAGATAAGTATCCCTTTTTGGCCATCTTAATCATAGGATATATGCATAGTTTAATCGTCAACAGGGACGTAGCTATGACATGGCGAGGGTGGTCAGATGAACAACCTTCGTCAGAAATTTTTTACTGGTATGTATACTAGATATCGAGTTTTTTGGATATATACTACTGTTGAACAACCTTGACACAATAAAGGTTGACAGCCCAGCGGTTAAGGTTGTGCAAAGATGCCTCAGCGTTCCGAGTTTCGAGCCCAAGTGTTGGCGTTTTTCTTTAAATTTTTTCATTATTCCGTTTGTTCTCTTAGAAAAGGCAAAACTCAGCCTGGGTTCGATCCCAGGCTTGGACATTTCATTTATTTAATATTTGTTTCATTTTTATCTTACGAAAAAGTACAAAAGTTACCTTTTTTAAGTTAAGAAAAACAAAAAGAAACAAAAGGTCTATTTTTGACTTTTCTTAATTTTAAAAAAGAATAGATTTATAGTTGTCTTTTCCTTTTAGTTTTTTGACTTCTTCTTCTCCCAAAAACCCTTTACAACTTTACTCTTTACCTTTCTCTAATCTTTCTTCTCAACTTTCATACATATTTGCAAGTTTTAAGAAATTGGAAGCTTTAATCATTGTATATTTCTTCCTCAACCGCCATTGAAGTGTGAAAAGGTATTTAATTTCTTAATTCTTTTTTTCCTTTAGTTTAGTTTTTTCTAATCATGTGTTGAAAGACTTGAATATCTTAATTTTTATGTTAAAAGCTACTTTATTTATTTGAGTATCGATCAACTATTTGGTGTATTGTGGATGATTTTTAAAAAGTTTGGTATACGTGAACTTGACTACTATTTCAGTTTGGTGTACAATGAGTTTGGAGAAATATTTTTTTAGAGTACCCAAAACAAGTTTGGCGCCTCAAAATCAAAATCAACTACGCCGAGATGAAAATGTCAATCAAATAGAAATATCATCTCACTCTTCCCAAAGACAAGAATTTGATGTAAATGATTTAAAGGCTGATCCGACTGAAAGAACTCCAATTTTGAATTATCATCCAAACCTTCGTGATGAGATAAGGAGGGCATATATCATTAAAGGTGCTTGTCAACCTCAAAATCATCAGTTCCCTCAAACTGATTTTTTTGGAACACCACGTCGTTTTTTTTATACGTGGTTTGATGAATATCCTGATTGGTTGGAATACAGTATTAGTGCGGATGCTGCTTATTGTTTACCTTGTTATTTGTTTCAAGAAGAAAACATTAATCAAGGTGGTGGTAATGTATTTTTGACTAAGGAATTTACAAATTGGCATAGAAAGGATAGCTTTGCTACACATATTGGTCCACCGAATATCGTTCATAATCAATCCAAAAGAAAGTGTGAAGATCTCATGCGAGAACAACAATCCATTAAAGCCACATTTTACAAGTTGGATGATAAAAGTAAGCATGAATATCAGATTCGGTTAAACGCTTCAATCGATGTGGTAAGACTTCTCTTGGATCAAGGTTTTGCATTTCGTGGTCATGACGAGAGTGAATCGTCATTGAACAAGGGTAATTTTCTTAAAGTTCTTTCTTGGTTAGATACTAGATGTGATGCAATTAAATCTTTTGTGTTAGAAAAAGCTCCAAAAAATAATAAAATGACTTCTTATGACATCCAAAAAAGATATTGTGACTGCGTACAGATTGAAACAATTAAGGCTATAATAGAGGATATAAATAGTGGCTACTTTGCTTTATTGGTTGATGAATCTAGAGATGTGTCACACAAAGAGCAAATGGCTATTTGTCTAAGATATGTTGACAAAATGGGGTTTGTGATGAAGGAATTTATAGGACTTGTTCACATTAAAGATACTAGTGCTTTATCTCTAAAGAAAGCAATTGTAGATGTACTTTATCACCATTCTTTGACTTTATCTAATGTACGTGGGCAATATTACGATGGGGCAAGTAATATGCAAGGTGAGCTAGGTGGTCTTAAAACGTTGATTAGACAAGAAAGTAGATCGTCTCATTCTGTTCATTGTTTTGCTCATCAACTTCAATTGACTCTTGTTGCGGTTTTGTAACGACTCAGAAAATGATAGGTTAAGCAAGAGTCTATGACTTTGTGTTGACTTTATAATGAGGTTCTATGAGGGGTTTTTATCTAATTTCATTTTAATTGTGTTACATCCGACAATTTAAAATGAATATGAAGTAGCTTGAAATTGGAAGTAGTCACTTTTGGAAAAAGTTCAGAACCTGGAAATTTGGTTAAGTGTGGGAAATCAGTGAGTTGTTGGCCAACTTTGAGCAGTCATAACTCCTAGCTCAGGATGATCCAGGAGTAGTTCCAGTTATGTTTGGAAAGCCCTTGGAACGATCTTTCCAACGCCACTGAGTTTGTTCAATTCCGAGTTTGTATGAGCGAGTTATGCCCTTTGAAAGTTGGGCAGTTAGCAAGGAGTCCGTCCGGAAATTTAAGGGCATTTTGGTCTTTTCACAAATCTTTTCTTTTGAGGTTATATTATTGTGTTAGGCTGATTGTGGATCATTTTTGTTCCATTTTAAAAGAGTAAGAGTTAGGGTTCTTGAGTGAAGAAGAGAAGAAGAGGGGAAGAAGAAGAAGAAGAAGTTGGAGCTAGGATTGAAGATTTTGAGTTCTTTCTTCTTCAATTCTCGTGGGTTTTCAACTTAGAGGTATGGGGATCCTTTATCCTTGATTATTCTTCCTTTCAAGGAGCTCAATTCAAATGATTCAAAGTTCTTCCAAAAACACAAAAATCCTAATTTCGATTCTAAGCATGGGTTCTTGCATTAAATGATTTTTTTTGATGATTTACGTTATTAATGGTGTCTATTGATGGTTTTAAGAAAGAAATTTCCATGAACCCATGTCTTGGCAAGTTTCCTAAAGTTGGCTTATGAAGTGGGTTTATTATTTATGATTGAATGATGATGGAAGTATGCTTGGATTGAGTTGAATAGTTGACTTCTATTATTATCTATGCTTATCTATTGTGAATTGTTGGAGAGTTGAGGAATGGTGATTGTGGCTTGGGAAAAAGGGTAAGTGGACCTAACTTCATTGTTAAGGTAGAATTGATATAGAATTGTGATAGATTGATGTGTGATCCACTTATGGTGGAGGTGTTTACTTATTGAATGTATTGTGTTTATGGCCTTGGAGGCATTATATGAGGAATTGAAGTGTTGACATGATATCATATATGTGAATGTGATGTGAAGGACTTGAATGAGAATCAAATGAAGTAAAGGCAATCATGTTGTGAATATAAAGGTGTTCATGTGATCTCAAGGTGATCTTGTTTAAAGTGTTATTGTATTGTGATTGAAAGTGTGTCCTCTATTATTGTTCATATGTGATGATGATGGAATGTGAAGGATCTTTATAATGTGATGTGTGTCTTGACTTGGTAGACTTAGGTGCCTCTTCTTGATACATTAGAAGCTTTGTTGAATATGAATCGATAGGATATGGCATTCCTTTCGGATGTAAGTGACGAAACCTGTTTTTGAGCTGGATAGTGTTTGGTATTTTAGGCATATCTCTTGCTCTAGAACTTAGTTTGCAGTGAATAAATATGATTTGGAAAGCTAACTCGTATACCTACAACTTTTATGTTTATGTAAAATTCTAATTTAACTGTTATGGATACGAAATATGGGACGCAACATAGGGCAAGTTCTGCCCAGATTCCGAGAATTGAAATCCTGCATGACCAGCGGCTAGTGTCTTGACTATATCTTTTTGTACAAAATATATTTTGCGGTGATCCTTGTTTGTTTGCAACCCTAAGAGATGTATCTACATCTTTCATGAAGGTTATAAAGTCTAGTTCTGCCATTTTCCTTTTCAAATCTAAGATGCAACATGAGGTACTAGGCTGGCCAGATTCACTGTTTTGGGAGCATAGTTGTATTTGTACATGCTAGGCTTACTTATGATGATGATCCTATTTTACGTCAACATTACTGAGCTAATAGAAGTTAAATAAGTTATGTAATTGTATTTCTAAGGTTGATATACTCGTGAACAAGTTGAGGTATGTGGGTTTGATTGTGGAAACCTTCCTTTCCACAAGTCCAACCATTTATCCTCTATTTCTACTTCAAGTTTATGGGTCCTTATGATTATTTATGAACTCTTGAATTATGGAATTACTACTACACATCCTATTATGGTCTATTTTGCATATTATCATGAAATGGAATTATTATGTGATGTTTATGGTTTTCATGCTTCCATGATCAAATTATGAAGGTTGATATATATGTATGTTGTTGGTGGGCTGATTTATATGGATTTTGGAATTGGTTGGACTTAGTATTCTTGAAATACAAGATTTCATTTACATGAACAATAGCCCACCTTGTGTTTGATAAAATGCCCATTTATAGAATTCTTAGGAAATGGAAGGTCCAATGTACGTCCTATGAATCGGATGGTTATATAATTACTGAAATGATGATGAAATGGACACATGTATATTGTTTTCTCTATATAAGTGTTGTGAGTCGACCAAGCCTAGTACGGGGGGTAGTAGGCCCGTATAACCATATCGAGGGGTTGGTACCTTGGTTGCCTAGTACGGGGGGTAGTAGGCCCGTATAACCATATCGAGGGGTTGGTACCTTGGTTGCCTAGTACGGGGGGTAGTAGGCCCGTATAACCATATCGAGGGGTTTGTACCTTGGTCCCTAGCTCGGGGGGTGGTAGGCCCGGGTAACCACATTGAGGGGTTTGTACCTCTTTCGCCTCTCCAAGGGGGTGGTAGGCCTTGGAAATACTATATTGATGGTCACTCACCACACATGTACTATGCCCCACTAAATATGATTTATTTTATGTAAGCATCATTATACATATCATCTCATTAATATGCTATCTATCGGGTATGATTATGCACTTTGCCTATAAAGTCCTTATCTAAGGTAATCTTGGGGAACACTTAAGTGTGCTTGAAGAGGATTGTGTGGGCGGTCACTTCTTGTCTCACTCAAGTGTGTCTTAAGGTTATATTAGGTAGAGGTCCTATGGTAATGAAATGACATGTGTCCTTCTAAAGTTAAGCATGGGTTGTATATGGATTTATGTTAAGTATATGTATGGTTGGCTATGGTCTAATATGTTAATGTTGACTTGTATTATGTCTCTTATACTTGTAAAGGAAAGGTTTTATCAAAGGACATGAAAGCATACATTTCTTGTAAATGTCCGTTGTGCATATTTTCTTGCATGGTCTCCATACTTAGTACTTAATTGTGCTAACCCCTTTCTTTCGCTTTTTGACTAAAGTGTAGGGATTTGGAGATGGTGATATGTCATGGCTACTTGATAGGTTTTTAAGAGTTGAAGATGAAGACTTGGTGAGTCCTCATAGATTCGAGGGCAATAACCAACATGTTCTTTTTATGTCTCTCTAGTATTTGCTTAGGTTTTGAGTGGGCTTAGTCCCAATGTTATATTCAAGTATTAGATGGTTTTGAGACATATTGTATAAAGTCTAGAAAGTCTTCCGCTTGCTATTTATTGAAAGTATCTTCGTGTGTGAAGAAAGTTTTTAATTCCTTATGGTTTTGGTGTCTATGCGATGAATGAATGCTAAGAGGCTTGTATTAGACCTCTTCGAGGTCGAGTACGCCGGTTACGACTAGGGGGTGCTCCCGGGTCGTGACAAACTTGGTATCAGAGCATAAGTTTCCGGGATGGTCTTAGGTTGTCTCAAAACCACATCTAGTAGAGTCTTGTTCATAATGTGAAGCGCGCCACATTATGAATAGGAGGCTATTGGGTGCTAAGAAAGTTTCACTTCTTCATTCTTTTAGTCGTGCCATGGAGTTTCTCTCTATAATGTCTTCCCTTGTTCTGTAGGTGATGGTCATTTGGGTGTAAACTTTGAGGAAGTTTTAATGTTGCAAGGGTTGAGGGAGAGAGAATGTTGGTTGTGATGCCAACTATGACTTGGTGACCTAGTAGGTGCGAGGTGAAAGATTGTGGTGACGACTTTAGTATGAATGGGATTCCTTTGGTTATGCGTGTTATTGGTAGTATCCGGCTTAGTCATGAGGAAGTTTTGTGATGTGTTGAAGGAATTTGTGAAATGTGTGGTGATTTAGAAATGCTAGGTGTAATGAGTATAAAAGCCTAGTGTTGTTTTGATCCAATATTAGGATGGAAGGAGGTGAATTTGAAAGAACTAGTAAGAGTATTCTCCCGAGTGGGGGATAATATAACTAGATGGTAAGGCCCTTAAGTGTCTTTGATGTTCATGAGTTAGGCTTGATTGAAGTTTTATTTTAAGAGGTTTAGTGAATTAAAGAGTTGGGTAAGAATGGTTTTGGTAAGATTGATGGTATCTTCATTGAAATTTTTATGAGATGTTAAGGTTGACCTTAGTTGGGTTTAACCTTAAGTGGGGGATGGTATGTTGAGTAGTGAAGTTGTTGAGAAGTGTTGATATCCTTACCTACTTCTATATGTGCTTACTCAAGCCTAAAACAAAGAGTTCCTAGAAGCTTGGGTTATGTTTTGGAGTCTTATGTGAAAAAGAGTTTTCCATGGTTTACTTATGTCATGCATGTTTTAAATGAATTCTTGTTAAATGAGAAAATGAGTTTTCATGAATTTTGTTCCTCATGTAATTATGCATCCATGATAAGTTGCCTAAATGTTGCATGAGTTGACTTATGAGCATGTTTAAAAGTGTTTTGATGATGTTGCCTAAAGTGCTTCTATGAGAAAGTTGCATAATGTGCATTTAGCATAAGTTGTCTATTTGCTTTATGAGGTGATAATGTGAGCATGCTTACTCGAGTTTTGGAGAAGGTTGCATGATGTGCTTTAATGAGAAAATTGCATATTGTGTCCTTTGATGTTATGGTGAGCATGAGATGATTTGGAGAAGGAAGTACCTCCAATGAAATGAAATGAGAAATGAGAAAAGGTAAAGATGATGCATAAGGAGTTAGTAGATGTTGTGCCTACTTTCTTGAATTGCATGAAGTTGTGTGGGACTTTATATGTGGAGTTGATGTTTCCTCCTATATTTATGCATTTGTATTGATGTTGTATGCATGTTGATGGACTGTTTACTTGAGTCGTTTCCCCTTATGTGTTTAAAGTGTCATTCGAGGACGAATGTTCCCAAGTGAGGGATAATGTAACGACTCGGAAAATGATAGGTTAAGCAAGATCCTATGACTTTGTGTTGACTTTATAATGAGGTTCTATGAGGGGTTTTTATGTAATTTCGTTTTAATTGTGTTACATTCGACAATTTAAAATGAATATGAAGTAGCTTGAAATTGGAAGTAGTCACTTTTGGAAAAAGTTCAGAACCTGGAAATTTGGTTAAGTGTGGGAAATCAGTGAGTTTTTGGCCAACTTTGAGCATTCATAACTCCTAGATCAGGATGATCCATGAGTAGTTCCAGTTATGTTTGGAAAGCCCTTGGAACGATCTTTCCAACGCCACCGAGTTTGCTCGATTCCGAGTTCGTATGAGCGAGTTATGCCCTTTGAAAGTTGGGCAGTTAGCAAGGAGTCCGTTCGGAAATTTAAGGGCATTTTGGTCTTTTCACAAATCTTTTCTTTTGAGGTTATATTATTGTGTTAGGCTGATTGTGGATCATTTTTGTTCCATTTTAAAAGAGTAAGAGTTAGGGTTCTTGAGTGAAGAAGAGAAGAAGAGGGGAAGAAGAAGAAGAAGAAGTTGGAGCTAGGATTGAAGATTTTGAGTTCTTTCTTCTTCAATTCTCATGGGTTTTCAACTTAGAGGTATGGGGATCCTTTATCCTTGATTATTCTTCCTTTCAAGGAGCTCAATTCAAATGATTCAAAGTTCTTCCAAAAACACAAAAATCCTAATTTCGATTCTAAGCATGGGTTCTTGCATTAAATGATTTTTTTTGATGATTTACGTTATTAATGGTGTCTATTGATGGTTTTAAGAAAGAAATTTCCATGAACCCATGTCTTGGCAAGTTTCCTAAAGTTGGCTTATGAAGTGGGTTTATTATTTATGATTGAATGATGATGGAAGTATGCTTGGATTGAGTTGAATAGTTGACTTCTATTATTATCTATGCTTATCTATTGTGAATTGTTGGAGAGTTGAGGAATGGTGATTGTGGCTTGGGAAAAAGGGTAAGTGGACCTAACTTCATTGTTAAGGTAGAATTGATATAGAATTGTGATAGATTGATGTGTGATCCACTTATGGTGGAGGTGTTTACTTATTGAATGTATTGTGTTTATGGCCTTGGAGGCATTATATGAGGAATTGAAGTGTTGACATGATATCATATATGTGAATGTGATGTGAAGGACTTGAATGAGAATCAAATGAAGTAAAGGCAATCATGTTGTGAATATAAAGGTGTTCATGTGATCTCAAGGTGATCTTGTTTAAAGTGTTATTGTATTGTGATTGAAAGTGTGTCCTCTATTATTGTTCATATGTGATGATGATGGAATGTGAAGGATCTTTATAATGTGATGTGTGTCTTGACTTGGTAGACTTAGGTGCCTCTTCTTGATACATTAGAAGCTTTGTTGAATATGAATCGATAGGATATGGCATTCCTTTCGGATGTAAGTGACGAAACCTGTTTTTGAGCTGGATAGTGTTTGGTATTTTAGGCATATCTCTTGCTCTAGAACTTAGTTTGCAGTGAATAAATATGATTTGGAAAGCTAACTCGTATACCTACAACTTTTATGTTTATGTAAAATTCTAATTTAACTGTTATGGATACGAAATATGGGACGCAACATAGGGCAAGTTCTGCCCAGATTCCGAGAATTGAAATCCTGCATGACCAGCGGCTAGTGTCTTGACTATATCTTTTTGTACAAAATATATTTTGCGGTGATCCTTGTTTGTTTGCAACCCTAAGAGATGTATCTACATCTTTCATGAAGGTTATAAAGTCTAGTTCTGCCATTTTCCTTTTCAAATCTAAGATGCAACATGAGGTACTAGGCTGGCCAGATTCACTGTTTTGGGAGCATAGTTGTATTTGTACATGCTAGGCTTACTTATGATGATGATCCTATTTTACGTCAACATTACTGAGCTAATAGAAGTTAAATAAGTTATGTAATTGTATTTCTAAGGTTGATATACTCGTGAACAAGTTGAGGTATGTGGGTTTGATTGTGGAAACCTTCCTTTCCACAAGTCCAACCATTTATCCTCTATTTCTACTTCAAGTTTATGGGTCCTTATGATTATTTATGAACTCTTGAATTATGGAATTACTACTACACATCCTATTATGGTCTATTTTGCATATTATCATGAAATGGAATTATTATGTGATGTTTATGGTTTTCATGCTTCCATGATCAAATTATGAAGGTTGATATATATGTATGTTGTTGGTGGGCTGATTTATATGGATTTTGGAATTGGTTGGACTTAGTATTCTTGAAATACAAGATTTCATTTACATGAACAATAGCCCACCTTGTGTTTGATAAAATGCCCATTTATAGAATTCTTAGGAAATGGAAGGTCCAATGTACGTCCTATGAATCGGATGGTTATATAATTACTGAAATGATGATGAAATGGACACATGTATATTGTTTTCTCTATATAAGTGTTGTGAGTCGACCAAGCCTAGTACGGGGGGTAGTAGGCCCGTATAACCATATCGAGGGGTTGGTACCTTGGTTGCCTAGTACGGGGGGTAGTAGGCCCGTATAACCATATCGAGGGGTTGGTACCTTGGTTGCCTAGTACGGGGGGTAGTAGGCCCGTATAACCATATCGAGGGGTTTGTACCTTGGTTCCTAGCTCGGGGGGTGGTAGGCCCGGGTAACCACATTGAGGGGTTTGTACCTCTTTCGCCTCTCCAAGGGGGTGGTAGGCCTTGGAAATACTATATTGATGGTCACTCACCACACATGTACTATGCCCCACTAAATATGATTTATTTTATGTAAGCATCATTATACATATCATCTCATTAATATGCTATCTATCGGGTATGATTATGCACTTTGCCTATAAAGTCCTTATCTAAGGTAATCTTGGGGAACACTTAAGTGTGCTTGAAGAGGATTGTGTGGGCGGTCACTTCTTGTCTCACTCAAGTGTGTCTTAAGGTTATATTAGGTAGAGGTCCTATGGTAATGAAATGACATGTGTCCTTCTAAAGTTAAGCATGGGTTGTATATGGATTTATGTTAAGTATATGTATGGTTGGCTATGGTCTAATATGTTAATGTTGACTTGTATTATGTCTCTTATACTTGTAAAGGAAAGGTTTTATCAAAGGACATGAAAGCATACATTTCTTGTAAATGTCCGTTGTGCATATTTTCTTGCATGGTCTCCATACTTAGTACTTAATTGTGCTAACCCCTTTCTTTCGCTTTTTGACTAAAGTGTAGGGATTTGGAGATGGTGATATGTCATGGCTACTTGATAGGTTTTTAAGAGTTGAAGATGAAGACTTGGTGAGTCCTCATAGATTCGAGGGCAATAACCAACATGTTATTTTTATGTCTCTCTAGTATTTGCTTAAGTTTTGAGTGGGCTTAGTCCCAATGTTATATTCAAGTATTAGATGGTTTTGAGACATATTGTATAAAGTCTAGAAAGCCTTCCGCTTGCTATTTATTGAAAGTATCTTCGTGTGTGAAGAAAGTTTTTAATTCCTTATGGTTTTGGTGTCTATGCGATGAATGAATGCTAAGAGGCTTGTATTAGACCTCTTCAAGGTCGAGTACGCCGGTTACGACTAGGGGGTGCTCCCGGGTCGTGACAGGTTTCTAAAAAGTGTGTTCAAGTAGGTGAACTGGTATTATTAATTTGAAATATTTTGAATGTGTTGGGAGCTTCTTTTAAACATGTGGATAATTTTCGAGAAACTCAAAAAAAACATCTCCAAATGGCATTGGATATGGGTGAACTAGAAACGGGTAGAGGGTTGAATCAAGAACTTGGTCTTGTTAAAGCCGGTGATACTCGTTGGGGATCTCACTACAAGTCATTTGGAAACTTTATTAGTAGCTTTGACTCTATTGTTGATGTACTTGATACTCTTGTTGAAACTGCAAGTACTTTGGAAGAAAAAGCAAGCGCATCGAGATTTCTCAGAAGTTGTCAAACGTTTGAGACTATTTTCTTGTTGCATTTGATGACAGATGCTTTAGGAATCACAAATGATCTTAATGTTTCATTATAGAAAAAAGAGCAAGACATTGCAAATGCCATGATTCTTGTAAAGGTAGCAAAGAGAAGGTTGCAAGCTTTAAGAGATAATGAATGGGATCCTCTCTTAAAAAAAATATTGGATGGGATTCACTTAAAGAAAAGGTAGAAGCATTTTGTATCAAGCATGGCATTTCATTACCCAATTTTGATGATCCATATGCTAATTCTGGGAGATCACGACGTAAAGTAGTTATTTGTACTGCTTTGCATCATTATCGTGTGGATGTGTTTTATAAAATCATTGATTGGCAACTACAAGAACTTAATGATTGTTTCAATGAGGTGACAAGTGATTTGCTTAATGGAGTATCTTGCTTGAATCCAATTGATTCATTTTCTAGTTTTGACATAAAGAAGATAATGAGAATGGTTGAATTATATCCTGATGATTTTGATGGGTCCAACATGAGAGCTCTTGAGAATCAACTTGTTAATGACATTATTGATGTTCGTGATATTGATGAAAGGTTCTCCAATTTGGGTGGATTTGGAGAACTTTCAAGAAAGTTGGTTGAGACAAAAAAGCATTTAACCTATTCTCTCGTATTTCTTTTAGTGAAGTTTGCTTTACTTCTACCTGTTGCCACTGCTACAGTTGAAAGAGCTTTTTCGGCAATGAAGATTATCAAGAATGACTTGCGAAATCGAATGGATGATGAATTCTTAGATGGTTGCATAGTGCCTTATGTAGAGAAAAAAGTATTTAAAGATGTTTCTAATGAGTGTATTATGAAAACATTTCAAGAGATGAAGTGTCGTCGAGTGCAATTGTAGTTACCACTTTACAATTTACATATTTTGGTGTGTATGAAACTATCCGTCAATATATTTGTCCTACTTCATCTTCCTTACTTTATCCATTGGTATTTTGTAAGTTTCCGTTTTAAGAATTTTCATTTTGGATAGTTGGTTAATTTGATATTGAGGTATGACTATTTTGATGCCAATCTTTATAATTTGACTAGCAAGGTTTATTTTTTTACTTGTCCTGAAGTATGAACACCCTTGGCGAAAATTCTGGCTCTACCACTGATCGTCAATGCACATAACGTTGACCATGTATTTGATTAGGAATGACAATGGGGCGATGTGGGGTGGGGCACGTTAAACTTAATTCGTAAAAATTTTAATTCATCTTGCGCTGCTTCGTATAAAAATTTATTTTGTTTTCAATTTGTCCCACCCCGTCTTGCATAGACCCCTCCCGCATAATTTTTTTAATCTTTTCTTTTTCTAGTTAAATTTGATACTAAAAATAAAATTCATAAAAATAAATTCATTTTTTTATTAAGTTATATTATTTTATTTTTTAAAATCAAAGACCACATGGGTCAAGAATTTTATTAAACTAAGAGAAAATATATACAAAATCATGTGGGTTGCCTAAGTGAACAGCTCACCAAATTAACAAACAAAACAATAAAAGACAACACCTACCAACTAAGAAATATCAAAAAATCAAATTAGGAAAGTGGAAGTTGAAGAGTACTTGCAGGTGCAGCGCCTCTTCCTCGATACATCATCAAATCGGAGCTGAAACTCGACTTCATTAAGTTGTATTAATTTAATAGAGTAATGACTTAAAAATTATTTTTTCGAGGTAAATTGGGAAACAAGTGAGAAATTGTAATATTTTCTATTGAACCATTTTTATTTACTATCTTGAATATTTCAACAGCTTTAAAGAAATTATATTAATAAATAATACTCTATCATTCTTATAACATATAAAAAATTAAAATTAAGTTTGAATCTACATAAAATCACATATACCCGCATTCCGCCCTTTCATGCAACCTTAAACCGACCCCTCCCCACATAGACTTACACCCACTCCGCCCCGCATCCCACCCGCCCCACACAACCTTAAACTCATCCCATCCTGCATAGCTTTAAGCTCACTCAGCACAGGAACTCACGATTTTTTTATAAAACTAAGTATTTTATGTATATATTTTGTAAAATTGGCATAACATTATTTGTTAGCACCTATCGTACAAGCTAAGAAATCTAAACGATGCACTTGATTGGATGTTGAGTTATTTTACCAATTGAACTAGGGACCACATGCAATTTACACGTTGCTCATTCGAGCTGAATATCATTTGAGAAAAGGAAAGAATATCGATCCCTACAAGTATAAAAATTAGGGATGGCAATGAGACGGGGTGGGGTGGGTCTAAGGCAATGCGCGGTGGGGCTGATTTAAGGTTGTGCAGGACGGGTGGGATGCGGGGCGAGTTGAAGTGGGTTTTTAAAAAAAATTAATGTGGGGCGGAGCGGGGTGGGTTGCGGGTATATGTGATTTCATGTGGGTTGAAACTTAATTTTTACTGCTTACATGTTCTAAGAGTGATAGAGCATTATTTATTAAAATAATTTCTTTAAAACTACTAAAATATTCAAGATAGTAAATGAAAATGGTTCAATAAAATATATTACAATTTCTTACATGTTTCCAATTGACCTCTAACAAATAAAATTTTAAGTCACTATCCTATTAAAAAAATACAACTTAATGAAAAAATGAATTTCTTTTTATGAATTTTATTTTTATTATCAAACTTAACTAGAAAAAAAATATTTAAAAAGTTATGCGGGGGATGGGTGGGACGGGGTGGGGCAGATTTAAAATGAAAAAATTGTTATGCGGAATGAGGCGGATTAAAAATTATGTGGATTAAGCTCAACCCACCCCACACCGCCCCATTGCCATCCCCAGTAAAAATGTGTATTTTGAGAAGATGAGAAGAAAAGGAATGATGAGTTGAATAATTCTAAATTTGGTAATTAAAGATAGGCAGCCATATCTTCTCTATAACTGTAGGTAAAGAGGGCCTTAATTCCAAGCATTTTGTCACGTATACACCATTGAACTAACCGTTTTGTCATTTTCCACACTTTCCTGTATCAGTGTGTTTTGAAAGTAATAGCCTACCAAAGTATTTGAATCATAATTTCTACCCAACTTTATCCCTTGGAAGTTCTATGATACTCCTAGTAAAACATTTGACTTAAACAAACATACTAGCATGATTAAAACATGTGTCGACCGGATGGATGGATACTCGCTGCCTTATAGGCTTAGTTTATACAAAAAAAACTCTCATGCCACGTGTGTGAGTGTAGATTTTTATACTCGACTTCATTTGTTAGTTGAATTTTTATACTCATGACTTTATCGACTCAACCCCGCAATTCACTAAAACGCAATATTTTAAACCACTTTTTCATTCGACGTGCAGGGCGGAGCCACCTTAGTAGAAGGGGGTTCCAAACCCCCTTCGACGGAAAATTATATTATTTATACATGATTAAAATAATATTTTATGTATATATAATAGATGTTGAACCCCCTTCGGCTACTTCGTGTGTCTATTCTACTGATTTTGATCAACCCTTTTATTGAAAATCCTGGTTCTGCCACTATCGATGTGTGTGAGTGTTGCTCAACAACTTACACATGAAATTTCATGTCATTTTTAATGTCGTATAAGAAATTAAATGTTAAAAATAAAAAAAAATAAGTTTGCACATTAATATTTTCATTATCATGTTCTTCTTATCTGCTCATAATTGAGCATTGAATTCATGTCAAATTGATCTAATTCTTCCTATTTGTCATGAACTTTTTTACACTAAAAGTTCACCAACACAAACCCAATAAATTTTCATCATAATTTTTGATTAATTACATAAATTCACAAAATTCATTTGTTATTCTTCAAGCTTCTTCACGAAAGTTTTCAATTTTTCAATAGGTGAAATGATCTGATAGACTCTTGTACTTGTATGAGTTTGTATTCTAAACCCTTTACTCTGTATATTATCAACCGGACCCTTGAACTTATTAAAACACAATATTTGAAACCACTCTGGCCATTGACAAAATCTATGTGGAATAAATATTATTGAGTTAGAAAAATGTGTGAATACACTTGCTTCCAAGCGCGTAAATACACTATATTTTATTTTAAAATATTATTTTTTAATTAAAAAAACTTATTTCTTCATTAACCCTCTCTCACCCCCCGCCCCGCCCCACCCCAACTTATCTTCTTCTCCAACACTCTTCACACCCCTAATCCCAACCTTTCTTCTCATCTTCTTCAACAAAATCACTCACAACACCCATTCTTTCTTTTATTCTTCGAAATCACCCGCTATAAACTCTATTTTGCTTCTTTTTTCTTCTTCAACCCACTCTCCTCTTTGTAACAAATCAAAATCTCGCCATTAATTTCTTTTTGCAGCCCCCATTTTTCTAACTTCTTAGTATTTTTATTTTAAAAGTTGAACTCATTATTTGTCTTAGTTAGATTCAAAGAGGAGGTATAATATGAATTAATATAAAGGGTGATGATGAATATTGATAAAGTTGATAAGCTTGAGAAAGCTTGAAGAACATGAAATGAGTCTTATGAATTTATGAAATTAATTCAAATTTATGATTGGGGCTCGTTGGATTTGTGTTGGTGAACTTGTAGTTGAAATTTCTAGTCAAATAAAGAATAATTTCATATATTTGGCATGAATTTGGTGCTCAAATTGTGAGCATATATGAGGATTGAAGAACATGACTATTCAAAAAATTTCAGAATTTACAAGAGTTAAATATTTGATTTTTTAGTTTCTTAATATTTAATTTGTTACGTGTCATTGAAAAATGACATGAAATTACATATGTAAGAGGTTGGATTACACACACATTGATCTGATGAAAAAATAATTAAAAATATATATAGTGTTTTAACGAGTTTAAGAGTTTAGTTGACAAAGTGTTGAGTAGGATCGTTTGGAATACAAACACATACAAGTATAAGGGTCAATTAGATCATTTCACCATTTCAATATACACCATTACTCTTCAAGATTTCAAAATTATCTAAACTTCATCCTTTCACAAGCGAGATTAAAAAATTCAGATCTCAAAAGTGTGTAAATCGACTAAGATTCATTGAGAATGAATTTGAATTTCAAAATTAAAGAAACTAAAATGAAACTGTGAGATAAGAGATTTGGTTAGTTGGGGGGTGGGTGTTATGATGATGAAGAAGAAGAAGAAGGGGGTTTGGTAGGGTGGGGTGGTGGGTGGTTTCAAGGAAGAAGGAGAGGGTGGGGGGTGAAGGAAGAAGAAAGTTGCGGGTGAGGGGTGGGGTGGGAGTGGGGGCTGAAGGGTTGATATTTTTTATTTTATTTTTTTAAAAAATAGTTTTTGGAAATATTTTCGATATAAAAAAATATACTCACTTGTTTTAAGTTGCGTGTAATCAAGTATATTTCCAACTCAGCAATATTAGTGTCATATAAGTTCGGTCAATAGTCAGAGGTGTTTAAACTATTGTGTTTTAATAAATTTAAGGATTCAATTGACAAAATCGTGAGTATAAGGGTTCAATTAATAAACAAAGACGAGTACAAAAACCTTCCATATTCTTCCGCCCAGGGAAAATAGACTTAGAATCAAATATTCGTTTCATATTATATTCTTTTGAGAGAAAAATATAATACAGTTCTGATCAATGATAAATAACATTGGTCGAGGCATTTTTTTCAAATAAGATGTGGTAAAATATGATGGGAAATGGATTTTGAGTCGGCAATATATTGCACAATAGGTCAAAGTCAAAGATATACTGATGTTAGTGTTTGCATGAAGTTTGATTTGTTTTGTATCATATGCATTTTTAATGTGATTAGACCTCAAATTATGACCTAAGATTTTATCATACGGCAAAGATTGGGATTGAACAAGATACATAACTATATATATTTGAAGAGTTAAATTTGTATGTATACTAACATCCATTTTAACTTTATCGTCATCCCTTTAAAAGCATTAATAATTAATTTCTTATAATAAGTGAAATTAAAACCTAAAATATAAAATAAATAACTTATTATGACAGATAAATTGTCTCGGTAATGTATACAATTTTATATTAGCAATGGATACAGATACATCAGGCCAGATGACGAGTTAAGTGAGGGTTTGTGAGTTCCAACAAATTCAGTAACTTTTCTGTAGATCATATATCTGTATTAGAAATTTATATATATATTAACTCGTGAACCTCTAACAAAACTGATTGATAGCTTAGAGGTAAGGAAGGGGTTGTGAAAATGTCTTCCACGCTAGAGTTGTGGATTCAAATTAAATCCCACTATCAAAAAAAAGTTTCAGGAAATTTACAACCCCCACACTCCTAATCATTCAAAAGGAAATTTAAAACCCCTGAACTCTTATTTATTGCTCTGCGTTTGCGATTAGATTTATCCAACGAATACATTTATATGGAATTCCATAAATATATTCTTCTCTGATATTTTGAAAGGTTTCTTATGAGTTAGTTTATATTATATACTAGTTCAATTTCAGTTGAATAGGCGATCAGGTCTATCCAACAAATACATTTATATGGAATTCCATAAATATATTCTTCTCTGATATTTTGAAAGGTTTCTTATGAGTTAGGTTATATTATATACTAGTGCAATTTCAGTTGGGTTGAATAGGTGATCAAGACTATCCAACGAATACATTTATCTGGAATTCCATAAATATATTCTTCTCTAATATTTTGAAAGGTTTCTTATGAGTTAGTTTAGATTATATACTAGTTCAATTTCAGTTGGGCTGAATTTAATGAATCAAAATTGCCTGATTCAATAAATAAAAAGTCGTAAATCAATTCAAACTTTGAGTATGTTTGACATTATTGTTGGGAAATCAAAATCACTTACGTTTAGAAAACCACAATTTTTTTTGAAAAATTAAGTTTTTGACAAATCGGTAAAAGTGCTTTTAAATGGAAGTAGAAACAGTTTTTTCTGCTATTGGGAAGAAGCTAAAAATTTATTCTTTTTTGAAAAAAAATACTGAAAAAAAAATTATTTTTCTCAAAACTAAAATATCTTTTTCATATATACATATTTACCAATATATTTCTTATTAGTTAATTAGTATATTTCATAAGTTTGGTTAATTTCATTTAAGAATTTTAATTTTAATTTTTATATACTAAATTTCATAATTTATTTTACGTTTATTATATATTAATTTACGTATTTTTTTTTGTTGAACTAGAAAAAAGATAACAACAATATTTTTACAAGATTGGAAAAAAGAAAAAAAAATAACAATTAAAGATTTCAGCCTCCCAAAAAGGAATAATATTGATTGAAAATTTAAACATGTAAATTTTAATTGTAAAAAATTAAAATTTAGTTAATTTTTTTTATAATAGATATTTAAAAAGTTTCTCTCTATACAATGATTTTAATATTAGAAATACATTAATAGTTGTCCTTTTTTTTGTATTTTACTCTTAAAAGCATTTTTGTTAAAAGATTAGTCAAACACAATTTGCTTATGAAAAACACTTTTTGAATGAATTTGAAACTTTTTTTTCAAAAGAACTTTTCTAAAAAGCCATTTTTAAAAAATGTTTCTAAATATAAGCTATCTTTAACAATAATGCCAAACAACTCTTAAATAGATTAGATGAGTCATATTTTTTATAAGTTAACGTTATCACCTTTGCGCTTTCCATTCCTTTCTCTTTCCTAATGATTGTTGTTATATTGCTTTATATGTTTAATATTGTCTCACTATTAACCAAAAATAAGTTCCTATTTACTTGTCATACTGCAAATAGAATGTTGTTATATTGATTTATATGTTTAATATTGTCTCACTATTAACGAAAAATAAGTTCCTATTTACTTGTCATACTGCAAATAGAATCTAGCACAACACATGAAAAGATATATTTAGATAACTGATTTATTTCATAGTAAAGAAATTAAGAAATAGTTTATATTTTACTACCTACTAATGAATAAAAATAGAAACATTATTATAAACGCATCTATATGATGATTTGGTATACGATAATAAAGTAGATAAAAGAACAAACATGCAATAAGGTGAACCTTTTCAAATATAATATAGTCAATAGAATGCAGCTTGTAAGACAACCTCACATGGAAGTACAAACTACATAACCGTATACTAAGTGGTTGATATAGGGCCTCTCGGGGTCTTATACGCCATGTTACACCTAGGATCTACATTGGGTCGTGACAATTTGACTTTAACTTTACTTTATTATTAACAATAATTAAATAAATTTATTATCATAGTAAATACATTAATTAATATTTCACATTTTTTGTCTCAGAAATAGTATTTATTTTTATAAACAAATTGTGACACGGATTAGGAACAGATAAATCATGATTTTAAGAAGTAAAATACTATATGTTGATATTTTAAGGTTATAATAGGTATTTAGAAATGATAATCAAAATATTTGGGTCGTTATCATTTGGTAGCTAGCTAAGAAATTAGTTATTTATGTATTCATTTCCGTATAACTATATGATGTTTGGCAGGTACATAGGAAATAAGTTAAATATCATGTATAAAATGAATACAACGTTTGGTTGACAATTTATAAATCCACATAACTAAGATACATGTATTAGTTATGAGGGAATGTATGTATTATTTTATGTGGGATAGAAGGTGGAATAACTAATATTTTAACTTATACTGCATAAAATAATACACATACATTTTCTCACAACTATTCAATACATTGCTAATACTTGTATAATTCTAGCCAACAAAGGGGAAGAATATCTATTATTGGAGAGAATTTGATTTTAAGGCAAAATTAAGGATATACAATACTATAAAATAAAATGAAAGAAGCATAAAGTAACCCATGTTTTATGAAAATAAAAATAAAATGTTAATACAATAATTATAAATGCAAAATATCCATCAAATCTATAAAAAAAAAAAAAAAGTTCTTCTCACTAAAATATTGTTGTTCCAACAAAAATACAAAATATGGCAATTGGCAACGTAAATACAAATCCATGGTTCATAGATTCTCTTTTCACCAAAAGTACCTTTATTTGCCAATTAACCATACACTTACAATACTCTCTTCATTTCAGGCACAAAAATGCTCACATTATTATATATTCAAATTTCAACAAAATTAAGTAAAATTCCACGTCTCCAAATCCTTGAAGGGTTGGACGCTTCAATTACATTCATGGCAAGTATGAATCATCCCAAGACACTCCAAAATAAAAACTTTATTTATAATTTTTTTTATATATATTCCTATTGTTTTTTTTCATTTCTTTTCTCCATCTCTAGCACTCAGGTGTATGAGTACGATCTCTTTGAGGGTCACGACAATAATCGTATACTTTATAGTTCCTTTGCACCCATTCCATAGCATCACTCTGTTGACGGCTCAGCCCACCAACCCTCGACGGAGAGCCAAAAGGGAGGTGGCATGAAGGATTATCATTGGTGATACAACCACCTATCTTGAAATTGTTGTATTTTCCAATGAAAGGTTGGTACCTATATTAGAAATACGATTAAATAAATTATTGTGCATATCTTCTTAATAATTTAATTTTAAGATGAGACAATCATACAATTCTTATAGTACCTATAATTAGCTTCAATCCTTCCATCCACTGTAGCCCACGATGAAGCATCCCAAACCGAACCATACAATACATTGGCCTTTATGGAAATGTTGCATCACCTTTCTTTGGGTACCTTCTGATTGGTACATCGTCCACAAAAAATCTACACATCACAATTAAATAGACACGTTAGAAAAAATAAAGTTTAGAGAAATTAAAGAAGATTGAGTTGTAGACACTGAAATTTTGTGGGACTCTACAAGATGTGTTCAATTTGAATTGCGACTCTAGAAGGTGTGTTCAGTTTCAATTAGAATTGTTAGAGACTAATCAACCCTAAACCCTAGTTTATGCCTATATAAAGGGTACTAAATTCTTGTAAAAGACATCTCAAAAATTCCATAAAGAGATCAAAATATCGAATATTCTGTAAATTGATGGAATATTCATATAGAGTTCAAATCTAAATCCTCCTAGTTCGAGAAATACGCCACTAACGGCCCTCAAATCATGGATAAATCTTAGAAGAATCAAGCGAGGAGCAGAATTGTACCCGCAATTCTTTTTATCAATAAAGGTATGTTTCTTCTTATTTTATTGTGATTGCAAATTCTATTTTGTCACTTTAAAATTTGTTTCAAACAGGAGTAACGACGTACATGATTTCATTGGGGTTCCAAAGGATAGCATAATTGTGAAAACCTTTAGTTGGATCGAACCAAAGATGAAACTGCATTTCTCTGCAAATAAGATGACCATCTCCACTTCCTTTCATGTTGTTGAGAATGAAAATCACTCGACACCATTGATGTTACCAGATAGAATCAAGAATGAAGAAATGAAAGAGAAGAATAAGGAATCAGTGTTAGTCTCTATGTGTTCAAAGGAAATTCAAAATCAAGGTCAAAATAAGTATAAAGGAAATTTTCCCTCTTTAGGTTGCTATGGACACGTGAGAAATAAATCATATTGGAAATGGCATCATTCTCAACCATTTGATCAGAATAATACACAGTTGTTGACATCACAAGGTGGTGGTTAGAGTTTGTTACAGCTTAAGCAATAGAAATAGCATAGTTGTACAAATGCATTTATATTTATGTTTATTTTTATACAGTAAATACTTGTATAAATACAAGAGCGGTGAAGTAATACACATCATTAGAAAATTTCCCAATTTTGTGTCTTCTTTATTTTTATGTTCTTCAATTCTGCCTTTATTTTCTTGTTCCTTTCTTTATGGTATCAAAGTAATAAGGTTGAATTCCTACAATGGGAACGACTTCTACTTCAAGTTCAAATGTTGCTGGATCCATATCAATGGATTCAAGCAACCCCTATTACCTTCATTCTCTTGTGAACTCCATCTTTGAAGGTAAAGGGTATGTGGGTTGGAGAAGAACCATCCTCATTGCTCTATTAGCTAATAATAAGTTGAGCTTTATTGATGGAAGTTCCAAAGCACCAGGATCTGATTCACCAGATTTAAAACTCGGGGACATAACCAATAACATGGTGACTTCATGGTTACTTAATTCCCTTTCCAAAGAGATTGCATATAGTGTCATCTACTCTAAAATTGCAGAAGATCTTTAGAAAGATCTTGAGGATCATTTTGGTCAGCCCAATGGAGCAAAGCTTTATCACCTACAAAAAGAACTGAATGATTTAGTTCAAGGGTCTAATGATATTGCACGATACTATACAAGATTGAAAGTACTATAGGATGAGCTAGATCTTTCGAACACTAAAAACTGTTGCTCTTGCACCTGTACTTGTGAAGGAAAGAATGTTTTCAGTAAAGCTTTGTAAGATGACAGGCTCATTCAATTTCTCATAGGTTTGAATGATGCCTACTCACCTGCAAGATCTAATATCTTGATGATCAACCCTCTTCCCTCTATCAGTTTAGCTTACTCACTCATCATGCAGGATGAGAAGCAGAGGGAGGTGGCCATTCAATCACATTTTCCAGCAAATTCTGCCTCCTATCTGGCCACTAATCAGAAAATCATTGGAACTAGTGATCTAAGGGGAAGGAAGACCAATTTGTTGTGTTCTCACTGCAAGAAGCCTGGACATACAGTGGATAAGTGTTACAAGATTGTTGGCTTTCCCTCGATTTTTAAGTTTACTAGGTCTAAGAGAATTACAGGGAATGTGAGAAGCAATGTTGTTGCTGCTCCTGGAGAAGGAGATGATGTAACTTGTGCAAGAGAACTTTTCAAGAATGATCCAACTCAGTAAAGAGCAATTTTCTAAACTCATTTAGTTACTCCACCAGGTCAAAGTTAGTCAATCTAAGCCTGCTCTTTCTGATGTCAGTGCCAACTCTGCAGGTAAAAACCATTATGTTTCATGCCATATTTCAATCAAGTCTAGTAAATGGATATTAGACTTAGGAGCATCAGAACATTTATCTTCTAATCCAGAGCTTTTCACTTACCTTAGTCCTTTACCCAATCCTATCTATGTTAATTTTCTTGATTCTTCTAAGGTAAAAGCTACTCATATAGGAAGTGTTGCTCTTTTCCCTGATATGATCATTCATAGAGTTCTTTATGTTCCTTCTTTTAAAATCAATCTTTTATCTATTCACAAGCTTTGTATACAATTAGAGTGCTTTATCATTTTTTCTTCTCTTAATTGTGTCTTGCAGGGCCCTTCAATGAAGAGGCCACTGGCTCTTGGTGATGTGAGGGATGGGCTTTATCAACTAGGTTCTACCAGTTTGTCTTCCAAGAAAAGAGTCCAGCATAGAGATCTAGCTACTAGGACTCCTTGTTTAGTTTCTGTTTCTAGTTCTGTAGCAATCAAGGGGAATTCTGATGTAAATCTTTGGCACAACAAATTAGGGAATCTGCCCATTCTAGCAATGAAATATATCAAATCTTTTGCTTTTAAATCTATGTCAAATTGTTATTGTGACGTTTGTCCCCTTGCAAGGAAATCTAAGCTCCCCTTTCCAACCAGTGATATCAAAACAAAGTCCATCTTTGAATTAATTCATATTGACACATGGGGACCTTATAAATCTCCAACCTACAATGGTTTTAAGTATTTTTTTAACTATTGTGGATGACTTTAGTAGAGCTACTTGGACATACCTTCTTAAAACAAAATCAAATGCCTTTTTCATGCTCAAATATTTTCTAGCCATGTTTGAGAGACATTTTAATTGTCAAGTCAAAATTATAAGGTCTGATAATGCCTTGGAGTTAGGAAGAAGCATCATTGCTACTGAATTCTTTAATTCCAAAGGAATTTTGCACCAAACATCTTATACTGCCACCCCACAACAAAATGGGGTAGTAGAAAGAAAACATAGGCATCTTTTGGAAACCTCTAGGTCTCTTCTTTTTCAATCAGGACTGCCTATTTCCTTTTGGGGAGAATGTGTCTTAACTGCCACTTTTCTTGTTAATAGGTTTCCATCTAGAGTTTTAAAGGGGTTGTCAACTTATGAAGTTCTCTACAAACAACCTCCTACTTATACTAATTTGAGATCTTTTGGATGTTTTTGTTTTGCCTCTATTCTTTCTCAATCTAGACCAAAATTCCATCCCAGAGTCTTGCCTTGTGTTTTCTTGGGCTATCCTACTGGACAAAAGGGATATAAGCTAATATCTTTAGAGTCAAGGAAAATTATAACCTCCAGGGATGTCAAGTTCATTTTGTCTATTTTTCCTTTCAAGAACAACTCCAATCTTAGTTCTACCCCTATAGGAATTTTCTCTGCACCTCATTCTCAAGAGCAAGATATTCCTGATGATACTTCAGTATTTTCAGATTCATCACCTCAAGAATCTAGTCCTCTTGTTGATGTTTCTCCCTCCAATTCTCTATCTTTTGCTGATTTACATACATCGTCTGATGTCATACCAACTAGATAGCCTTCTAGAATACATAAAAAGCCTAGTTACTTATCAGACTACGTTTGTAATGCAGTATATTTCACCAATCTTACTCAGTCATGTTTTATTTCCTCTATCAGTCCATCTATCTATCGTTTTGCGACACTTTCTTCTATTAACCAAAACACTATAAACTCTACCTTGAATATCAGTGAGACAACCAGTTTTTCACAAGCTTCTATTCATTCTGGTTGGCAAGAAGCTATGGCATCTGAAATTGCAGCATTAGAGGCTAACAAGACTTGGGAAGTAGTTGCTTTTCCAAAGGGAAAGAAGGCTCTTCCTTGTAAATGGGTGTACAAGATCAAACAGAGGTCAGATTGAAGTTTGGAGAGGTTGAAGGCTAGATTAGTGGTTCGAGGAGATTTTCAAAAAGAAGGCATTGATTTCAATGAAACATTCTCCCTTGTTGTTAAAATGACCACCATTAGATGCATATTAACTATTGCAGTCAAGAAATGATGGATTATTTCACAATTGGATGTTAACAATGCCTTCTTACATGGAGAATTACAAGAAGAAGTGTATATGCAGTTTCCACCTGGTATGGTGTTCCCTAAGTGATAATCATGTTTGTAAGCTCACTAAGTCCCTATATGGACTTAGACAGGCATCACATCAATGGTATGCACGACTCACTTCAGCTCTAAACTATAAGGGGTTTATTTCATCCTTGAATGATTATTTCCTATTTGTCAAAAATGATGGTCAATTTATTTTCATTGTAGCTGTGTACGTTGATAATATCATATTAACTGGGAACAACCAGACAAAACTTGAGCAACTCAAAGCGTTTCTTAATGAGGAATTCAAAATAAAAAATCTTGGAAGCTTACATTATTTTTTAGGCCTTGAAATCCTCCAGGAAGATCATGGATTGATCATCACTCAACAGAAATACACTATGGATCTTCTCTCCGAGTATGATTGTTCTTATCTTCTAGTTGCCTCTTCACCTCTAGATCCTGCAACAAAGTTATCAACTTTATTAGGGGACTTATTGAATGATGCTACATCTTATAGAAGATTAATAGGTAAACTAAATTACCTCACTCATAGCCGACCAGACATATGCTTCGCAGTATAACATTTGTCTCAATTCATGCAAGAGCCTCAAATTCCCCATTTTTTTGCAGCTCTACAGTCCTTCGATACCTTCAAAATTAATCCAAGTCAGGGATTATTTCTATCAGGAGACTTTTCTCTCAAGTTGGTTGCTTTATGTGATGCTGATTGGGGTTCCTGTATGGATACACGCAGATCGGTAATCGATTACTTTATTATGCTAGGAGGCTCACCAATTTCATGGAAATCAAAGAAACAACTCTCCATTTCCTTATCGTCGGCAGAAGCTGAATATCACTGAATGAGACGTGTTGTAGCAGAACTAGCCTGGCTCAATCTACTCCTTATCGACCTTGGAAGTCCACCAAAGTTTCCTATTCCTGTTCATTCCGATAGTCAGGTGGCGATACATACTGCTAAGAACCCGGTCTTCCACGAATGGACCAAACAATTGCCATTTAGTGTGGCAATAGTATCTTGCCGGGCATATCTCTCTTTCTTATGTTCCCGCTTCATCTCAGCTTGCCGATCTGTTCACCAAGGCACTCTCTGGACCTTCTCATCAAATCATTCTCCCCAAGTTGGGACTCCTTACACTCCCCTCCAACTTGAGGCGGGGTGTTGAGAATGAAAATCACTCGACACCATTGATGTTACCAGATAGAATCAAGAATGAAGAAATGAAAGAGAAGAAGAAGGAATCAGTTTCGCACCGTATATCTTTTGTTCACCAGATAGAATCAAGAATGAAGAAATGAAAGAGAAGAAGAAGGAATCAGTTCCGCACCGTATATCTTTTGTAGTTAATTTAAAGTTATATATTTCTTCTATAGTTAATATATTATCCCATATTTGTATTTTTATATTTTTTGCCTTATATGTGATTGATAGAAATCAAGAGATTTAAAAAATCATTTCAAAGCATAGGGTTCTATAAAAATGAAGCGGGATCTAACAAAGTATCAAGCCATTAAGTACATAAGAAGTAATCGGGATGTAACCCGTACATTAAGTCAAAAACTGAAATGTAAACAACATAATGAAGTAAGGCTCAGTCCTCGAAACATCAGAACTCACCAAACTTCAATCTTCTACTGAATGATCCTAGCCACGAAAGTACGAGTCTAGAGCGTCGGACCCTACATTTGGATAAGAAATGTAGGAAAGAGTATGTGTTAGTACAAATATGTTCTAAGTATGATAGTGATGCATATGAAGTGTAAAAATCATGATATAAAGGGCATTTTCGTATATACAATGACCAAGCTAAAACATGATATAAAAGAGTTAGAAAACATAAGTCATAAAACATGGTCAATGCAAGTAGACATCATCTTAAAACACATAAGAGATACTTATGAAGTAACCTTGATTCATTTATGTGGGAGAATTACCTTTAACCGACATGTAAGCCATGTGAGCTATTAACATGGAATCCGGTGTCTACCCCACACCAACAAGAGGTGTTCTCACTTGCCAAGATAAGAACTAGGAACCTCTAGCTTACATGCATCCACTAGCTAATTTATATCTAGACAACCTATAGTGGCACATAGTTTATGGAACATGGGTAATCTCCACTTGTCCACTCGGTGTTAAGCATAACTCCCACGTAATTTTCATTAGTCTTATTCATCTTTTCTTTAAAGTACTTGGGTAATCGCCTCTTGTCCTCATATTACATGACATGAGTAATCGCCTCTTGTCTTTTGATTAGAGGGCAGGGGTAATTGCTTGCCTTATTCTTAGAATACCCCCTTAACTTTGATTCATTTTAGGTGAGAAGATATTTCAACCTTAGAATCATTTATGTGAGAAAACCTTTCACATATATGCATGAGGTAATTATGTGAGAAATCTTTTCACAACAATTAACCATAACAACAACATATATGCTTCATTCTCAAAGCCATTTACATCATATCTCATCAATTTCATAAGAACATGCATAATTCCATAAATTACCTTTCATAGTTCAAAACCCACTTCCAATAGTTCAAAACCAACTTTCAATCATCAATATCTAGAAAACATGGATTAAGCATGGGTTCATCTTAAAATCATGAAATATAACTCAATTCATGCATAATAATTCATAAAACAATCAAATAAATTAATATTGAAAGGAACCCATGACATAGAAGAAAAGCCATAACTCAATTGGGGATTTATAACTTTGTAAATTGGGGAATATAGGAACTCCGTGGAGGAAAGGGCTCCATGGATGAAAAGTATCATACCTCAATGCCAAAAGCTTTCCTTCAATGGAGGAATTAGAGACTTCACTTGAAACCCTAGGTTGACTCCTTCTTCTTCAAGCTTTCTAGAGAGAAATATTTTGGATAGGAAGACTTCTTCTTCTTTTAGGAATTCGAGAGAATGATTTCAATTGGAAAAATTTGGGGGTAAAAACACTTATAAAGGGCTTTAGGTGAAGGATAAAATGACATAGTATTAGGCTAGAATAATTATGAAAAGACCCAAAAGCCCCTCTTAAAATAACTACTGACACCATCGACAGTGGGGACCTACGGTCCGTGGTTCCATTTATGGATAGTCCTGGTCGGCCGTCAATGGGTTCAGAGACCATGATCTTTAGACCTCGACTGACGGGATCCACCTATCATGGGTCCAATGATGGGTCATGGGTCTCAACTTTTGACCCTAGAATTTCTCTAAGTCTAGGACTCACTTATGAGACCTACCTACTACTTGTGCATTGAATGATGGACCGTCCTGGTGGACCATCAGAAAAATAATGGAACTTGACATATTTGGAAACTTGGACTGGCAAACCACGGAGTTGACCTACAGATCGTGTGTCAGTCCACGTGCCGTGGGTGGGTCCGTCGCAACTAGCACCAGATCCTACAAGATGCTGCAATTGTACTTTTTTTGAATATGAGGTGTTACATTATCTCCCCCTTGGAAACATTCATCCTCGAATGAGATTCAAGACATCATAAATAATGTAGGAACTTAACCTAGGAGCTCATCGTGAATGGAATTACATAAATGCATTTATGGAAGGAGAAAACATCAACTCCAAGCTAAATCATGTTCAAAACATCATATCATGAGGTCTATATGCAACTCATACTCAAATGCACATAAATATGTATAAGTCAATCAAGTAAACTCATTTTCTCAAAATTAAAGCTTTTCATGAACATGCATAAATGGGGAAATCATGGGAATATCTAAGACATATGACACCAAAAGAGTAAACGATGATGAGCTAAATACCTCAAGCTAGAGAAGGAGTAGAAGGAAAACGATGAGGATAACGGGACATTGTATCGGCCTTGGCCTCCCAAGTAGCACCCTCAACTAACTGATTCCTCCAAAGAACTTTTACGAAAGCGACTTCATTATTTCTCAACTTCTTGACTTGTCGGTCTAAAATCTCAACCAGAACTTCCTCATATGAAAGATTCTCTTTAACTCCCAAACCTCCTGAGGGAACAATAGATGCCGGATCTCTAACTCATTTCTTCAACAAGGATAGGAAAACCGAATGCACCGAGGCCAAGTCATTAGGTAATTCAAGTTCATAAGCGACCTTGCCAATTCACCTCAAAATTTGATATGGGCCCACATATCGGGGACTAAGTTTCCCTTAATTCACAAATCTCATTACACCCTTTATGGGTGAAATTTTCAAGTAGACCCAATAATTAACATCAAACTTAAGATCTCTCCTTCTAACATCGGCATAAGACTTTTGCCGAATTTGAGTCATCTTTAACCGTTGTCTAAAAAGTTCAACTTTCTCCATGGCCTCATGTACCAACTCGGGACCTATCAAGGTGACTTCACCCAGTTCAAACTAAACTATAGGAGATCTACAACTCTTACCATATTGCGTTTCAAATGGAGCCATAACAATGCTTGAATTGTACCTATTGTAGTATGCAAACTCAATCAAAGGAAAGTGATCATCCCAATTACCCTTGAAGTCAATTACACATGCTCTTAACATATCTTCCAAAGTTTGGATATTATGCTCTTCTTTCCTAACAATTTGTGGATGAAAGGCCGTACTAAGCTTAACACGAGTACCCAAGAACCTTTTGGAAATATTTCCTTAAGTGAGAAGTAAATTAGGTACCAATGTAACACCCCAAAAATTCTATGACTTAAGTTAGAGCCTCACCTTATGAATAATCACTTAAAAATAGTTAAAATGATGTTTATAAACCTAAAATAATGTAATTGACTTGGATTGCAAGAGTAAAATTCTAAACGTCAAGAAACGACCACGACGTTCGGAAACTAGAGAAGAATCTGTTCTAGTGTGTTCTTAGGTTTTGGGTAGGTTTGGGAGTGTCATATGATTGTATAATCTTGTAAAAAGAATTAAAATAGGTAAATATATGTTTATAGGGTCAAAATATTCGAATACGATACCCCGGGACCACCCTAAGGGGCCCAAGGGGGACCCAACCTTGGCCAAGCAAGCTGCCAAGGCAGCTTGCAAATTGCTCTTGGAGGGAACAAGGGCGCGTCGCGGACTTGCTCCCCCAAGGAGAAAAAAGTTTGTTCGTGATGCGGCCGTGTCGCGGACTTTACTATCTCGAAATTTAATTCCAAATATCTTCAGGGAACAGCTCCAAGTCCACGACGAAAATGCAGAAATTCAGAAATCTATTTTAACTTCATTAAAGAGTCCATTTAAGTGAGAGGTATTTAGGGTACTTTAGGGGACGTGTATATATTGATTTTTAAGTCAATTTACCTCACTTTTTTCACTCAAACAGAAAACCCCAAAGATCTAAACGTAAAGTTCCTCCTTCTCTCTACTCTCTCTCTTCTCAAGAACTCAATTGAAGAAGATTGGAGCTTCAAGAAGAAGACCAACTCTCCAAGGTTTCAACTCAAATTTTCATGGTTAATTCGTCAATAAGGTATGGTTCCTTATCACTCTTGGAATTCCTTTCCCCAAGAGGCCCCTTCAAGATGAATTTCAAAATCTCCAATTTCTAGGTTTCAATCCAAAAACGCGGGTCTTCTTTCTAAAGTGAAATTGATGTTATAAACTGACTTGGATTAGTGTTATATGAACAATTATGGATGAATTTATATTGTATTGGTGGTTTCTTGAAGAATTCCCCATGAGATCCGTGTTTCTCCTTCTTTTCCTTAATTCTAACCCTAGTTTGTGTTGGATATCAATTGAAGGCTATGAATTGAATGTGATGTTGTGTAATATATGTTTATATGATGATTCTACCATAGGTTATGTATAATTTCTATGAAATTAGGGTTGTGTCTTTGAATGAAGCCTTTAAGGCTATGAAGGGAATATTGCAATTGCTTATATTGATGTTGAATATGTTATTACTTCATGAATTACATTGTATTATGTATTGGTTATGAATTACTTGGTAATTGAAGTATGGATGTCCCACAAAGGGCAAGAAGGTATGAAGGTTAGTTCTTCTTTGAACTCAAGTAAGAAAGGTGAATTACTTAGATTGTAATGATGCTATACCTAATGTGTTATTGTGGTGTGGATGACCTAGTTTCCTCATCCTTAACCCTCTACACTTGAATTAGCTATGAAGTATGTATGTATATTATGGTATGATTGCAATATGATTGAAAGGTAGTTCTCATGATTGTAGTGTAATGTAAAGTGAAAGGTTTACTCACTTGCTAAGTGTCTCTAAAGTGAAAGGATTGTTACTCTCTTATGAACACATATGAGCTATCATGATAAGATGTCTACATAAGAGTCTAGTAAAGGCTAATGTGAACTTATCTGATGACTAAAGATGATTACTAAAGGGAATTAAATGCTCAGCACCGAAAGGGCATGTAAATGAGATGAGGGTCTCACGTTTAGTAAGTTCGGCTTCCCACATGGGTTTCCTCACGTTTAGCATGTCCAGATTAGCTACGGTATGTGTTGTCTCATGAGGTGGAAACCCCCACGTTTAGTAAGTTAGGGTTTATAGAAGCAATCTCCTTGACCCTTAACTATGTGCCCACATAGGACTCTAGCTTAGTGGATCCACATGGATAGCTATGTACGAATGGTTACACCTTAGGCAAGTGTTAACCCTCTATTTTCGCTGTGGGAGTAGAACATTGTATTCCATGTAGCTCTCATGGTCTATGTCGGTTATTGCAATATTTCCCTAGTGTAAAATTAAATGAAGGTATTAAAGGTGTGAACTCTTACTAGGACTTTCTTAAGGGTTTCTACATAGTGTAAGGGAGGGTATGTGACTTCTCTTGCACATTGCACTTGTGGTATCCTAAGAGATGGTCGTAGTAGTGTTCTCTTATGATTATGATTACGATTTATGTATGTTGAAGCTATGTTATGTATGATCATTATGAATATGGTAATTTATGATGAAATATGATTTTATGAATGTATGCATGAAGTAGGTTGCTTAATGTGATACTTGGCTTTGAATAGGGTTATGGGGTTCTATTCTTTGCATTGCACTAGTATTGCTTGGGCTTTCTACATGTTGGGATGATATTATGTTGGTTTGGACTATGATACTTAATTTGTGTGCATATTGGATTTACTTGGCAAAAAACATGTTTTGAATAAAATGTCCTTTTATGCATGTTTCAATGGTTTTTATGCATAGTAGCCATACTTCGTACGTGTGTTGTACTAGCCCATATTTTATCCCTTTTCCCAAACATTTATGTTCGGGCCGTTGAGGATTCAAGCTTACTTCTCGAGACACTTGGAGTTACTTGCCTAAGTTGGTGAGTCCTCAAGTCCGAGGACAAGACCATATTATCTAGCTTATGTGTTTAGTTCTTTGCTTATGTTGAGAGACATTGTTGTACTTCCTATTTGCAAGATTTTTTATTGATGTAAGGGCTAAGTCCCATTTTCAATACTTCTATGTCTAGATGGTGCATTGTGACGAAGTTAGATTCTATTTTTCATATATGAAGTTGAAACAACCCCAAAAATGCCCGAAAATGTGCTTCGGAAATACCTATAATTGTTATTTCCATATATCTCATAATTCGTGCATGATTTCGAAATTTCGACTTCATATTCTTATTCAAAGGGTCAAATTAAGTGGGAAATGGGTCTAACCCAAATTTTAGAGCAACCGTATCAAAATTCAAAAATCGCAAAAAATGCGATTTGGAGGGTCAACTTTAAAGGGGCATATCTCTTAGCACAAAAGGAATTGCAAGGGACACAACCTATTAAATAAAAGCTCTTTGAGTTAGCTTTCCAACACACTTGGTTTCACCTCATTCCGAGTTAGGATGAGGGAATTATGACCATTTTCGTAAAACCTGTCTGTGCAGATTTGCAATTTCCTGTGATCTTTTTTCTAGGCGGGTTGGGGACGTTTTTTATAAATGTCCCATACTTAGTCATTTTTTTTAACTTCAAAAACATTCTCTACGCCCTCTCCAAAATTCCACCAAGATCTTCAACCAAATTCAAACATCTCAAGCTCTAATTCCGGATTCAAGACTCAATCTCAAGCTTCAATTCTCCATCCCAATCTTCATCAAGGATTCTCCAAAGTTGAGGTATGTGGGTTTGATTATGGAAACCTTCCTTTCCACAAGTCCAACCATTTATCCTCTATTTTTACTTCAAGTTTATGGGTCCTTATGGTTATTTAAGAACTCTTGAAGTATGGAATTACTACTACACACCCTATTATGGTCTATTTTGCATATTATCATGAAATGAAATTATTATATGATATTTATGGTTTTCATGCTTCCATGATCAAATTATGAAGGTTGATTTATATGTATGTATGTTGTTGGTGGGCTGATTTATATGGATTTTGGAATTGGCTGGACTTAGTACTCTTGAAATACATGATTTTATTTACATGAACAATAGCCCACCATGTGTTTGATAAAATGCCCACTTATAGAATTCTTAGGAAATGGAAGGTCCAATGTACGTCCTATGAGTCGGATGGTCATATAATCATTGAAATGATGATGAAATGGATACATGTATATGATTTTCTCTATATAAGTGTTGTGAGTCGACCAAGCCTAGGTCGAGGGGTTGTAGGCCCGGGTAACCATATCGAGGGGTTAGTATCTTGGTTGCCTAGTACGGGGGGTAGTAGGCCCGTATAACCATATCGAGGGGTTTGTACCTTGGTCCCTAGCTCGGGGGGTGGTAGGCCCGGGTAACCACATTGAGGGGTTTGTACCTCTTTCGCCTCTCCAAGGGGGTGGTAGGACTTGGAAATACTATATTGATGGTCACTGGCCACACATGTACTACGTCCCACTAAATATGATTTTTATGTAAGCATCATTATACATATCATTTCATTAATATGCTATCTATCGGGTATGATTATGCATTTTTGCTATGATGTCCATCTATTGTAGCATTGCATTGCATCCCATATACTTAGTACATTCAAACGTACTAATGCATACTCTATGCCTACATGATGTCACCATGTAGGGACCGGAGCACCGCTTGACCATCATCCTCCGCGTGGCTAATACGATTTTCTATCGAGGTTATTGGTGAGTCCTCCATTCCGGGGACGTTGCTTATGATCTTTTGCTCTGTATAAGACTTTTCGTTTTTAGTTATGTTTTGACTATGAGGGTGAGCCCGGTAGTTGTCTTGGCCCCTGCTAAGTACCCATGTTTAGAGGTGGTGTTGGACAAGTTGTGTATTATGCTTGAGCTTGACTCATCTATGGTATTTATGTATCATTCCCTTTTTTTTTCTTGCTCCCTTAGTCCCGATTTCCCCTTGATAATGCTTATCGCTTATGGTCATTTTAATTGCTTCCGCGACCAAGGATGTGTAATGATACGCTATGAGGCTTGTTTGGGGTTCCTTCGGGTTCCCCTTTCGCCGGTCACGTCTAGGCCCTATGCTTGGGTCGTGACAAAAATGAAGTTGAACTTCCAAAATAAAAGTTTTAAATTTTCCGTGATTTCATTCTATGATACATGTTATGATGAATAGAAAGGCTTGTATAAGACCTCTTTGAGGTCAAATACATCAGTAACGACTAGGGGGTGCTCTTGAGTCATTACGAACCTGGTATCGGAGCATAAGGTTGAGAATAATGTAGGATTCATGTCACAAGATACCACGTCGAGTAGAGTCTTGTTCATGGGTGTGAAGCGCGCCACACTTATAAGTGAGAGGCTAGAGATGCTTAGGATCTTTCACTTTTTTGTTATTCCATAGTCGTGCCTAAGAATTTTAACTCTATTTAGTCCTTTTTTTCCAATCCTTCTCTTGTGCTTATAGGCAATAAATACAAGAAGGAAAAATGCAAGGAGGGCCGGTTAGGAGAATGTGAATGAGGTGGTTCCCACTCAAGCTCCTCAAAACCCTCAAGTTCCTATAGAAGAAGGGGCTATGTCTAATGTTGAGATAAGGTCGACTATTCATAATTTGACTCAAGTGTTGGCCACTCAAGTTGCTAGGGATGCTAGCGTGCAAGTGAACCCCAATGCTAGCACTACCGCTTCTAGGATAAGGTATTTCACAAGGATGAATCCCCCCACTTTCTTTGGCTCCAAAGTGGAAGAAGATCCACAAGGGTTCATTGATGAAATGTTTAAGGTTCTAGAGGCTATGGGTGTGTCTTCTTAAGAAAAGGCGGAGTTAGCCGCCTATCAACTCAAAGATGTGGCACAATTGTGGTATGAACAATGGAAGGAAGGGAGACCTATTAGAGAGGGTCCGATAAGTTGGACTATATTCAAAATGGCTTTTCTGGATAGGTTTTTCCCCTTGGAACTAAGGGAGAGGAAAATGTAAGAATTCATCAACCTCCGTCAAGGGGGTATGAGTGTCAAGTAGTATGGCCTCAAGTTCACTCAATTGTCCAAGCATGCTACTACATTGGTGTCGGACTCTAGAGCTACAGTGAACAAATTTGTTATGGGTGTATCCGATCTTGTGGTGAATGAATGTAGGTCGGCTATGCTAATCCCAAGCACGGACATTTCTCGTCTTATGGTTCATGCCGAGCAAATTGAGGAGCAAAAGCTTAAGCGAGTTGGTAGAGAATTGAAGAGGTCAAGGGCTGATGATGGAAATTCTTCTAAGGTTAGGTTTGAAATCCAAGATAAGACAAAGTTCAAAAAGAGGTTTTCCAACGAAGGTCCTCCTAACACTCCAAGGGTTAACAAAGGTAAAGTGTCTACCCCCAAGCCTCAAGAAGCTAGAGGTGGTGGTCCTTATGTTGAGAAGCCTAGTTGTACAAAGTGTGGTAAAAAACATGAAGGCAAGTGCCTAGTTGGCATGGGTAATTGCTATGGTTGTGGCAAGAGCGGCCACATGAGGAGGGGTTGCCTTATGCTAAAGGCTCAAGGAAGGGAAAATGCTCAAGCACAAGCAAGTGGCCCAAATCCCGATTCTCCTAAGAAGAAGCACTTCTATGCTCTCCAATCTTGAGGTGATCAAGAGAGCTCTCCGGATGTTGTGACCGATATGTTGCAAGAATTTTCAAGAAATGTTTATGCATTGTTGGATCCTGGTGCCAATTTGTCTTTTGTAACCCCTTTAGTGGCTATAGTTTGATATGCTTTTCGATGTCTTAGATAAACCCTTTTCGGTTTCTACCCTGGTGGGTGATTCCATATTTGCTAAAAGAGTCTATAGGGGTTGTCCCATCTGTTTGCCCAATAGAGTCACTTTGGTTGATTTGGTGGAACTTGATATGTTAGACTTTGATGTTATATTGGGGATGGATTGACTTCATGCTTGTTTTGCGTCCATATATTGTAGGACCCAAATTGTGAAGTTTGAATTTCCTAATGAACCCATTTTTGAATGGAAGGGAGGAAATTCCGTTCCTAGGGAAGGATCATTTCATGTCTAAAAGCTTGTAAGTTGATTTCTAAGGGTTGTCTCTATCATATTGTGAGGGTCAAGGATCTTGAGTCCGAGAGTCCTCCTTTAGAGTCGGTTCACGTAGTGAAGGATTTTCTGGAAGTCTTTCCCGATGACTTACCCGGGATTCCTCCTGAACGAGAAATAGATTCCGGCATAGATTTATTGCTGGATACACAACCCATTTCAATCCCTCCTTACTTGATGGCCCTGGCAAAGTTGAAGGAATTAAAAGCTCAACTCAAAGATTTGTTGGATAAGGGTTTCATCCTACCTAGTATATCTCCTTGGGGTATTATTATTTGTGAAGAAGAAGGATGGATTTTTTCGTATGTGTATTGATTACTGATAGTTAAATAAGGTGACCATTAAGAACAAGTATCCGCTCCCTAGGATTGATGACTTATTTGATCAACTTCAAGGAACGAGTTACTTTTCAAAAATTGATTTGAGATCGGGTTATCACCAACTTAGGGTGAGAGGTGTTGATGTTCCGAAAATAGCCTCCCGAACAAGATATGGTCATTTTGAGTTCTTAGTGATGTCCTTTGGTCTTACAACTACCCCGGTGGCTTTCATGGACCTTATGAATCGTGTGTTTAGAAATTTTCTAGACTTATTTGTTATTGTCTTTATTGATGACATCTTGATATACTCTAAAAGTGAGGATGATCACTTGAATCATTTGAGGATAGTATTGCAAACCCTCAAAGATCACAAACTCTATGCTAAGCTTAGCAAGTGCGAGTTTTGGCTAAGATCGGTTGCTTTCCTTGGTCACATTGTTTCTAGTGAGGGTATATAAGTTGATCCAAAGAAAACTGATGCGGTCAAAAGTTGTCCTAGACCTTTGAATCTTTTCGACATTCGAAGCTTTTTGGGTTTGGCTGGCTACTATCGGAGGTTTGTTGAGGGATTTTCATCTATTGCATCTCCATTAATGACCTTAAATCAAAAGAAGTCTAAGTTTGAATGGTTGAAATCTTGTGAAAAGAGCTTCCAATTGTTGAAAGATAAGCTCACCTCCGCTCCGGTTTTGACCTTACCGGAGGGCACCGAAGGGTTTGTAGTATATTATGACGCTTCCCGAGTGGGTTTGGGTTGTGTCCTCATGCAACATGGTAATGTTATAGCTTATGCCTCGAGACAACTCAAGGTGCATGAGAAGAATTGTCCAACTCATGACCTTAAGCTAGCGGCCGTAGTCTTTGCTTAAAGATTTGGAGACACTATCTCTATGGGGTACATGTGGATGTGTTTACCGACCACAAGAGTCTTCAATATGTTTTTAGCCAAAAAGAATTGAATCTCCGACAAAGGAGGTGGTTGGAACTCTTAAAAGATTATGATATGAGTGTCCTTTACCATCCCGGAAAAGCAAATGTGGTTGCGGATGCTTTGAGTCGTATATCTATGGGTAGTGTGTCACATGTGGAAGAAGGGAAAAGGGAGTTAGCCCATGATGTACATAGGCTAGCCCGGTTGGGTGTCCGACTTGAAGATTCCCCAAAAGGAGTTGTCATGGTCCGTCATAATTTCGAGTCATTGGTTCTTGTTGATGTGAAGTCTAAGCTACATCTTGACCCTACTTTGATGGAACTAAAAGAGTCGGTTCTCAACAAAGAAATAGAAACTTTCTCTCAAGGAGAAGATGGGGTGCTTATGCACCAAAGAAGATTATGTGTGCCGGATGTGGATGGCCTAAGAGAGACAATCTTAGAGGAGGCCCATATGTCCTGATACTCCATCCATCCGGGAGCCACCAAAATGTATCGCGACTTACGTGAATTTATTGGTGGAACGGAATGAAAAGAGACATAGCAGATTTTGTGGCTAGGTGCTCAAATTGCCAACAAGTAAAATCCGAGCACCAAGGACTGGGAGGTCTAACTTAAGATATTGATACCCCCACTTGAAAGTGGGAAGAGATGAATATGGAATTCGTGGTAGGATTGCCACGAACCCGTAGGCAACATGATTCCATTTGGGTCATTGTGGATAGATTGACTAAATCAGCCCATTTCCTTCCCGTCAAGGTTTCTTATTCGGTGGAAGATTATGCTAAGTTGTACATTAAGGAGATTGTGAAATTGTATGGGCCCCGTTGTCGATTATTTTGGATAGAGGTGCCCAATTTACTTCCCATTTTTGGAGGTCTTTCCAAAGTGGGCTTCGTACTCAAGTGAAACTTAGTACCACATTTCACCCTCAAACGGAACGCACCATACAAACCCTAGAGGATATGTTGAGAGAATGTGTCATTGACTTCAAAGGTAATTGGGATGACCACCTACCTTTAGTAGAATTTTCCTACAACAATAGCTACCACTCGAGTATTTCTATGACACCCTTTGAAGCACTTTATGGTAGAAGGTGTCGATCTCTGGTTGGGTGGTTTGAAGTAGGTGAATTTTCTCTTCTTGGTCACGAGGTAGTCTATGAGGCTACGGAAAAAGTTTGACTTATAAGGGATAGGTTGAAAATGGCTCATAGTCGGTAAAAGGCTTATGCCGATAATAGAAAGAGAGATCTTGAATTTGAAGTAGGTGATTGGGTCTACTTAAAAATCTCACCATGAAAGGGGTGATGAGGTTTGCTAAGAAGGGGAAGCTTAGCCCCCCGTATGTTGGGCCTTATGAGATCTTGAAGCGTGTCGAAAGGTCACTTATGAGTTGAAATTACCCATCGAATTGGCCCCGGTTCACCCGGTATTCCATATTTCTATGTTAAAGATGTGTATAGGTGACCCGGTGTCCATTCTCCCTCTAGAAGGTTTAGGGGTGAATGAGAACCTTTCTTATGAAGAGGTTCCGGTCAAAATCTTAGATCATCAAGTTAAGAAGTTGAGGAATAAAGAGGTTGCCTCCGTAAAAGCCCTATGGAGAAACCACCTAGTTGAGGGTGCAACGTGGGAGGCTGAGGCTGACATGAAGTCCCGCTACCCTCATCTTTTTCCTCCTACTCCTAGCCATAGTTGAGGTTAGTATTCTCTCTTAATTTGGTATAAATTGAAAAATCATGTGTGTTGATGATTGTGACATGATTTCCTTGTATGTGCATATTTTTGTGAAAATTCATGCTTAAGTTGTATTTTGAGTTTTTATGAATTTTGTTTCTCATGGTTGATATTGCACCCATAGATGTTGTGTGATGTTGTCTTTATGAGAGTTGTAATAAGCATGCTTGATGTTGTCTTGTTAAAGAAATGTCTTGTTGATTGCTTAATATGTATGTTGATGCTCATCGAATATGGAGAAGGTAGTTCCTCCTATACTTATGTGAAGTAAAGAGGTTTAAGCATAGTGATGTTGTGGATTAAATTCCTATATAATATGATGATATGATGTTATTGATGTGACTGGTTTTTGTGCTGCTAGTTTGAGTCATTCTCTCCCTAGAAAGAAGTCCAAGTGACATTCAGGGACGAATGTTCCTAAGGGGGGGATATTGTAACACCACAGAAATTCTATGACTTAAGTTAGAGCCTCACCTTATGAATAATGACTTAAAAATAGTCAAAATGATGTTTATAAACCTAAACTAATGAAATTGACTTGGTTTGGAAGAGTAAAAGTCTAAACGTCAGGAAACGACCACGACGTTCGGAAACTAGAGAAGAATGTGTTCTAGTGTGTCCTTAGGTTTTGGGCAGCTTTGGGAGTATCGTATGATGGTATAATCTTGTAAAAAGAGTTAAAATAGGTAATTATATGTTTCTAGGGTCAATACATTCGAATACGACGCCCTGGGACCACCTTAAGGGGCCCCAAGAGGGACCCCAACCTTTGCCAAGCAAGCTGCCAAGGCAGCTTGCAAATTGCTCTTGGAGGGAACAAGGGCGTGTCGCGGACTTGATCCCCCAAGGAGCAAAAAGTTTGTTCGCGATGCGGTCATGTCGCGGACTCTACTGTCTCGAAATTTAATTCCAAATATATTCAGGGAACAGCAAGTCCGCGACGAAAATGCAGAAATTCAGGGTACTTTAAGGGACGTGTATATAATGATTTTTAAGTCAATTTACCTTACTTTTATCACTCAAACACAAAACTTCAAAGATCTAAACCTAAAGTTCCTCCTTCTCTCTACTTTCTCTCTCTTCTCAAGAACTCCATTGAAGAAGATTGGAGCTTCAAGAAGAAGACCAACTCTCCAAGGTTTCAACTCGGATTTTCATGGTTAATTCGTCAATAAGGTATGGTTCCTTCTCACTCTTGGGATTCTTTTCCCCAAGAGGTCCCTTCAAGATAAATTTCAAAATCTCCAATTTCTAGGTTTCAATCCAAAAACGTGGGTTTTTTTTCTAAGGTGAAATTGATGTCATAAACTGACTTGGATTGGTGTTATATGAACAATTATGGATGAATTTATATTGTATTGGTGGTTTCTTGAAGAATTCCCCATGAGATCCATGTTTCTCCTTCTTTTCCTAATTCTAACCCTAGTTTGTGTTGGATATCAATTGAAGGCTATGAATTGAATGTGATGTTGTGTAATATATGTTTATATGATGATTCTACCATAGGTTATGTATAATTTCTATGAAATTAGGGTTGTGTCTTTGAATGAAGCCTTCAAGGCTATGAAGGGAATATTGCAATTGCTTATATTGATGTTGAATATGTTATTACTTCATGAATTACATTGTATTATGTATTGGTTATGAATTACTTGGTAATTGAAGTATGGATGTCCCACAAAGGGCAAGAAGGTATGAAGGTTGGTTCTTCTTTGAATTCAAGTATGAAAGGTGAATTACTTAGATTGTAATGATGCTATACCTAATGTGTTATTGTGGTGTGGATGACCTAGTTTCCTCATCCTTAACCCTCTACACTTGAATTAGCTATGAAGTATGTATGTATATTATGGTATGATTGATATATGATTGAAAGGTAGTTCTCATGATTGTAGTGTAATGTAAAGTGAAAGGTTTACTCACTTGCTAAGTGTCTCTAAAGTGGAAGGATTGTTACTCACTTATGAACACATATGAGCTATCATGATAAAATGTCTACATAAGAGTCTAGTAAAGGCTAATGTGAACTTATGTGATGACTAAAGATGATTACTAAAGGGAATTAGATGCTTAGCATCAAAAGGGCATGTAAAGGAGATGGGGGTCTCACGTTTAGTAAGTTCGGCTCCCCACATGGGTTTCCTCACGTTTAGCATGTCCAGATTACCTACGGTATGTGTTGTCTCATGAGATGGAAACCCCCACGTTTAGTAAGTTAGGGTTTATAGAAACAATCTACCTGACCCTTAACTATGTGCCCACATAGGACTCTAGCTTAGTGGATCCACCTAGATATCTATGTACAAATGGTTACACACCTTAGGCAAGTGTTAACTCTCTTTTTTTGGTGTGGGAGTAGAACACCGGATTCCATGTAGCTCTCATGGTCTATGTCGGTTATTGCAATATTTCCCTAATGTAAAAGTAAATGAAGGTATGAAAGGTGTGAACTCTTACTAGGGCTTTCTTAAGGGTTTCTACATAGTGTAAGGGAGGGTATGAGACTTCTCTTGCACATTGCACTTGTGGGATCCTAAGAGATGATTGTAATAGTGTCCTCTTATGATTATGATTACGACTTATGTATGTTGAAGCTATGTTATGTATGATCATTATGAATATGGTAAGTTATGATGAAATATGATCTTATGAATGTATGCATGAAGTAGATTGCTTAATATGATACTTGGCTTTGAATTGGGTTATGGGGTTCTATTCTTTGCATTGCAGTAGTATTGATTGGGCTGTCTACATGTTGGAATGATATTATGTTGGTTTGGACTATGATACTTAATTTGTGTGCATATTGGGTTTATTTGGCAAAAAACATGTTTTGAATAAAATGTCCTTTTATGCATGTTTCAATGGTTTTTATGCATAGTAGCCATACTTAGTACGTGTGTTGTACTAACCCATATTTTCTTCCTTTTCCCAAACATTTATGTTCGGGCCGTTGAGGATTCAAGCTTACTTCTCGAGACACTTGGAGTTACTTCCCTAAGTTGGTGAGTCCTCAAGTCCGAGGACAAGACCCTATGATCTATCTTCTATGTTTAGTTCTTTGCTTATGTTGAAAGACATTGTTGTACTTCCTATTTGCTAGACTTCCTATTGATGTAAGGGCTAAGTCCCATTTTCGATACTTCTATGTCTAGATGGTGCATTGTGACGAAGTTAGATTCTATTTTTCATATATGAAGTGAAGTTGAACTTCCAAAGTAAAAGTTTTAAATTTTCTGTGATTTTATTCTGTGATACATGTTATGACGAATGCTAAGGGCTTGTATAAGACCTCTTCTAGGTCAAATACGCCGGTAACGACTAGGGGGTGTTCTCGGGTCGTTACAACCAAGATCAAAGATAATGGATTAAGGCACTCCATGCAACCTCACCATTTCCTTCAAATACAATTAAGCATAGTCCTCCGCCCAATATGAAAATTTTAGGGGAATGAAATGAGCCAATTTCTCTATCTAATCTACAATAGCCCAAATCGAGTCATGTTGTAGCCGGGTGCGTGGTAAACCTACATTGAAGTCCATATTCACAACTTCCCGCTTCCAAGTAAAAATGCTAATATCTTGGGATAAAACTCCTGGATTTTGATTCTCAAGTGTCACTTGTTCACAATTAGGACACTTAGCCACAAGTTTCGCAATATCCTTTTTCATCCCATTCGACCAATAGATCTCCGTAAGTCATGGTACATCTTGGTGGCTCCCGGGTGAATGGAATACCGAGAATATGGGCTTCTGATAAGATCTGTTCTTTCAAGTCATCAACATTAGGGACGCACAAACGACCTTGAATCTAAGTACATCAACTCCCTCTTGGGAGAAAGCCTCTACAGACTTTTTAAAAACTGCTTCCTTCAACTCAACCAAAGTCGGATCATGTCATTGTTTGGCATTCACATCTACCAGAAATATTGATTATGAACCACTGTGAACCATAATACCAACCTTGGTAGATTCAACTAACCAACCACCTGATTGGGCCAATCTATGGAAATCTCAAACTAACTCGTTCTTATTATCTTAAATGTGAGTAACACTACCCATCAATAAATGACTAAGAGCATCCGCCACCACATTTGCTTTACCGGGGTGATAGAGAACACTCATATCGTAGTCCTTTAGTAACTCAAGCCACCTTCTTTGGTGAAGATTTAGATCTTTCTTTTTAAACACATATTGCAAACCTTTGTGGTCGGTAAAGATATCTACATGAACACCATACAGATTGGGTTTGTCACGCCCCGAGCCTACACCTTGGGTGAAACTGGCACTCGAGAACCATTGCTGGCCCAAAGCAAACCCTTGGCCTGACATTCTGACTCANCTTTCTTTTTAAACACATATTGCAAACCTTTGTGGTCGGTAAAGATATCTACATGAACACCATACAGATTGGGTTTGTCACGCCCCGAGCCTACACCTTGGGTGAAACTGGCACTCGAGAACCATTGTTGGCCCAAAGCAAACCCTTGGCCTGACTTTCTGACTCAACAGAAGACTTTACTCAAGATAAATACTTTTAAAACAAGTAAACTAAACTACTCAAAATATAACTTAGAATGTTTTATAATAACATTCACTGCCAAAGTGGCAACTCAAGTCTTATCCTACTGAAAAGGGAAAGTAAAGATTCATGAACTTACATCAACTAACTCTGTCTATGAGGCCTCTAAACTATGCGGGATGTTGGGACAAGGCCCCCGATCATTCTAACAATTGAAATAAGTAAGCAATAAAACAAAACATAACCAAAGGGATCCTCCGAAAAGCAAGGAGGCTCACCAACTGAGTCTGAGTGATCAACTGGATCAATGATGTGCTGGATACTGATCCTGGTTACCTGTGTCTGCATCATAATAAGATGCAGGCTAAATGGCATCAGTACATTGAATGTACGAGCATGCGAGGGGAATTCTAAAACAAGACATAAGTTTGGAAGGAATTGAAGAACTTACTTGGTTCAACTCAACTCAACTAAACTGAACTGATTTCAATGTAAAGCAGTGTATATAAATGCAGTATAAGGAAAAGCTGTAAAACATGATTTTTAATTTTGTGTATTTAGAAATACAATAATAACTCTGTATTTATGCAAAGATACAATATGAACTCTGTTTGTATATGAAAATACAAATATTTCTTATGTATATAAAAATACAACATACTGTTGTGGGAGTTTCTCTAACCGACAACCATCACTTAAGACCTATTGTGATGATACAATGTTTTGCCTCACGCTGCCAAGTCCGTCCAATACCTTGCCATGAGTATAGAATCTTAACTACTAAGTGGTTCCACTAGTCTATGCTAAAAAGCACTAAGGAATCATCTAAAAAGTATGACCCTTTTCTACCTATGGTGGCTACATGGTTTATGGGGGCTGTGAGTTATCTTAACTCTCCCCCATATCGGTGCTCAATACTACTCCAAAAAATATAATATTAGTGCTTATGTTTAAAAATGTATTTCTTTCTGTGATTTGACATTAGTGCTAAAAAACTTAGCTCAAAGGCTATCTTGGAAATCAAAGTTTCCTCTCTTGCTTCATTTAGAAAACAATTACTCTTTTATGAAGTTATGTCCGTTTGCAATTGACCAAAAACTCAAACTTGTAGTACACCTAACTCAGCCTGATCTTGGAGTTATGTCCGTTTGAAATTGACCAAAAACTCAAACTTAAATTAACTTAACCAATTTTCCAGTTTTTTATTATTTCCAAAAATCACTCTTTCTAATTCTACCTCTTTCTAGTTCTTTCAATTTGCAAGATGTTACAATATCTCCCCCTTTGGAACATTTGTCCTCGAATGAGATTACTCTTAGTAGGCTAAGGGTGTAACATTTAACATTCAACTCAAACACCCAACAAGTAATGTAATTACAACATTCTAATCTTATAAATAAATACAAAGAAAATGATTAGTACCTTGTTCTGGAATTTCTCCGATTTCAAAGAGATGTGGATATCTCTTCTTCATATCCTCATTAACTTCCCAAGTGGCTTCCTCAACAAACTGATTCCTCCAAAGAACTTTGACTGACTTTGACTGATGCTACCTCCTTTGTTCTCAACTTGTGAAATTGGCGATCTAGAATCTGGACAGGAATCTCTTCATAAGATAAGCTATCCTTGATACCAATATCTTAGTTGGTATGATAAGTGAAGGATCTCCCATGCACTTCTTCAACATGGAACTATGGAACACCGGATGGACTGTTGCTAATTCTTGTGGTAGCTCTAACTCATAAGCTACATTGCCAATCCACTTGGATATTTTGTAAGGCCAATATACCGAGGACTAAGCTTCCCCTTCTTACTAAATCTCATAAATCCCTTCATGGGTGAAACGTTTAAGTAAACTCAATCATCTACTTCAAACTCTAACTCCTTCCTCCTACCATCAATGTAGAATTTCCGGTGACTCTGCGCTGTTCTCTATCTCTCTTGAATAACTTTTACTTTCTCCATAGCTTGACGAATTAAGTCTGGTCCTATTAACTAGCTTCACCAACTTCAAACCATCCAATAGGAGATCTACTTCTTCTCCCATAAAGAGCTTCGTAAAGAGCCATCTGGATGCTAGAATGGTAACTAATGTTGTAATTGATCATCCCAATTACCCTTGAAATCTGTCACTCAAGCCACCTTGATACTTCAAAACACTATCTCCTCTTCTTCAAAAGCCATCACTTTTTGCTTATGAACACTTGCCTTTAATCCAAGCAATAAAGGATCTTGGTTTTGCTTATCTTTTACTTCTGACACTAATGATGATTCGGACCCATTCATTACCACTACTCCTCTTTCCGTGGAATCCATTAGTTGGACTCCTAATCGTGCAAGTCTATGCACATCTTTCTCTAACTCTCTCTTTTCTTCCTCAACATGGGTGGTACTACCCATAGACAACCTGCTCAAGGGATCAAAAACAACATTAGCCTTACCTGGGTGATAAAGAATACTCATGTCATAATCCTTGAGAAATTCTAACCACCTCCTTTGTCTGATATTAAGCTCTTTCTGACAAAACATATACTGAAGACTCTTGTGATCGGTGAACACATCCACATGAACACCATAAAGATAATGACGCCATATTTTCAAAGCAATTACTAGGACAACCAACCTTAGATCATGGGTTGGGTAATTCTTCTCATGAACCTTTAATTGTCTGGAGGCATAAGCTATAACTTTGCCATTCTGCATTAATACACAACCCAAACCAACTCTAGACACATCACAACAGACAACAAAGCCTTGCGTACCTTCTGGTAAGGTTAACAAGGGGGCAGTAGTCAACCTCTTTTTCAATTCCTGAAAGCTTTTCTCACAAGCTTCAGACCATTGAAACTTAATTGTCTTCTGAGTCAAATTGGTCAAAGGAGACAAAATGGACGAGCACCCCTTTACAAACCTTTTATAATAGCCAGCCAAACCCAAGAAACTCCTAATATCAGTTGGAGATGTGGGTCTAGGCCAATTCTGCATTGCCTCAATCTTCTGAGTATCAACTCTAATTCCATCACTAAAAATTATGTGGCCCAAGAACACCACAGACTCAAGCCAAAACTCACATTTAGAGAACTTAGCATATAATTCCTTATCTTTCAAAGTTTGAAGAACTATTCTGAGATGACTAGCATGATTTTCTTCATTCTCGAATAGATTAGTATGTTATCAATGAAGACGATGAAAAACATATCTAAATAAGGTTTGAAGACTCTATTCATAAGGTCCATGAACGCTACTGGTGCATTAGTTAAACTGAACGACATGACCAGAAAATCATAATGACCATAACGGGTTCCAAATGGTGTCTTTGGAATATAACATTCCTTTACTTTCAACTGATGGTAGCCAGATCTGAGATCAGTCTTAGAGAAACAAGTGGCACCCTGAAGTTGAACGAAAAGATCATAAATTCTCAGAAGAGGATACTTGTTCTTGATGGTAACCTTGGTCAACTGGTGGTAATCTATACACATCCTAACGGAACAATCTTTCTTTCACACAAATAAGACCGAAACGCCCCAAGGTGAGACACTTGGTAGAATAAAGCCCTTATCTATGAGATCCTTTAACTACTCTTTAAGCTCTTTCAACTCTCCTGGTGCCATCCTATATGGTAGAATAGATATAAGATGAGTATCTAGGAGAATATCTATACCGAAGTCTATCTCTCTCTCAGGAGGGACTCTGGGAAGATCATTTGGAAATTCTTTTACTACTGAAACTGACTGAATAAGAGGTACCTCAACACTAGAGTCATTAACTCAGACTAAGTGATAGACACACCCTTAGAAACCAACTTCCTTGCCTTATGGTACGAAATGAAACGACCCTTAGGCACTGCTGAATTACTCTTCAACTCTATAACTGGTTCACTGGAAACTGGAACTTGACTACTCGAGTTCTAAAATTTACTGATGCATAACAGGCATGAAGCCAGCCCATACCTAGAATGACATAAAAATGTAGCATGTCTAACTCAACTAAATCAGCCATGGTACTCTTGTGATTGATGGAAACGAAACAATCACGATATACTCTTTCTGCTAAAATAGACTAACCATCAGGTGTAGAAACACTAAAGGGCTCAAGAAGTTGCTCGGGAATAACATCAAAACTGAAGACTTAGATCATACCAGTGAAAATATCTAGCGAATCCTCTTTCTCACGTCGACTAGAGATAGCATCAAGACAATTTCCTTCTCTGCCTGCCCTTAAAGTAGCTCATCTAGATGCAACTTTATCTGATGGAGCAACTGAAGAAGACTGGGCTCTATTGCCCCCATTACCATTACTATGTCTGCTCTTAGGATACTCACTCATAAAATGACCATTCTGCCCACACTTGAAGGAACTAATGGAGTCATCACGACACACCCCTAAGTGGCTCACACCACACTTAGCACATGAAGGAGTCTTAGTACCCCCTTGTCCCTTACTACCTTGCGAATGCGCAGGTTTAGCTCTGAAGTTCCGAGAATTCTGACTATTGTACTCACACTTATTTCTTGCTGTAGGTGCACTAGAAGATGATGGAGCAGGTCCTCTCTGCTTATGTTGGAAAAAGACTGGTTCGCATTACTCTTTTACTGCCTAGATTCATTCCCTGATGTCTTAGCCCTCTAATCCTTAAATTCTTCTCTATCTTTCAGCTTGTCCTCCTCAACTTGTTGCACATAGATCGTCAACCTTGCTATGCCCATGTAACCAATTAGCATGGCTGCCTTATTTTCTTTACTTGACAGAAGAGTCAACCCAACTACGAATAAACTCATCCTGCTCCTCATGTTAGCACCCATCTCTTTGCTTCTCTTAACTCATCAGGAAAGAAACGCCTCATGAAAGAACTCTCAAAACAGTCCAACTCACAATCAGTTACGCGCAAGCACGAGTAAAAAGAAACTTTATAGAGATTAAATCTATGGCACGAAATGAATATGAAAGAAGTAAGATATTTCCTAAATGTTGCAGCCTCCTAATTATAGATGTGGCATGCTTCACACCGATAACTAGGACTCTAGAGACACAGCTTCATAGAGTCCCTAGGACTCTTGAACTCTATGCTCTGATACCAAGTTTATCACAACCCAAGCCTACACCCTGGGTGAAACTGGCACTCGAGAACCATTCCTGGCCCCAAGAGAACCCTTGGCCTGACTTTCTAAATCAGCGGAAGACTTTACTCAAGATAAATACTTTTAAAACAAGTAAACTGAACTATTGATAATATAACTTAGAATGTATTATAATAACATTCACTGCCAAAGTGGCAACTCAAGTGTCAACTTATTGAAAAGGGATAGTAAAGACTCATGAACTAACATCAACTAACTCTGTCTATGAAGCCTCAAAACTCGGAGTAATGTCGGGACAAGGACCCCAATCATCCTAATAACTGAAATAAGCAACCAATAAAACAAAACATAACCAAAGGGATCCTCCAAAAAGCAATGAGGCTCACCAACTGACTCTGAGTGCTCAACTGGATCAACGATGCACTGGAATGTGATCCTGGTTACCTGTGTCTGCATCATAATAAATCCAGGCCAAATGGCATCAATACATTGAATGTACGAGTATGCGAGGGGAATTCTAAAATAAGACATAATCTTGAAAAAAACTAAAGAACTTACATGGCTCAACTCAACTCAATTGATTTCAATATCAGGTAGTGTAAATAAATGCAGTATAAAGAAAAGCTTTAAAACATGATTTTCAACTCTGTGTATTTGGAAATACAATAATAACTCTGTATGTATGCAAAGATACAATATAAACTCTGTTTGTATATGAAAATACAAATATTTCTGATGTATATAAAAATACAAAATACTGCTGTGAGAGTTTCTCTAACCGACAACCATCACTTAAGAGCTATCGTGATGATACATCGTTTTGCCTCACGCTGCCAGGGCCGTCCTATACCTTGCCATGAGTATAGAACCTGAATTACTAAGTGGATCTACTAGTGTATGCTAAAAAGCACTAAGGAATCATCTAAAAAGTATGACCCTTTTCTACCCATGGTGGCTACATGGTTTATGGGGGCAGTGAGTTGTCTTAACTCTCCCCCATATCGGTGCTCAATACTACTCCAAAAAATATAATATTATATTTTATGTTTAAAAACATACTTCTTTCTGTGATTTGAGATTAGTGCTCAAAAACTTCGCTCAAGGGCTATCTTGAAAATCAAAGTTTCCTTTATTGCTTCACTTAGAAAATGATTACTCTTTTCTGAAAACTAGCCCGACGACCCTTTGGAAATTGAGGTTTCCTTTCTTTTTTAAATGTGAAAACATTTTAAACCCTCTGGGAATGCATAGTCCCCATATACTTTTGAAGAAAGGAACTTCAAACTTTACTCTTTACTGAACTCAAAACTTAAGTTTTGAAACAAAGTTAAAACACTTGTAAAAGGCTGTTGGAAAACTTTATGAACTTCTCTTAACTTGACTCTTAACTTTCCTTGAATTGAATTTATGGATTCAAGGATCGTGATTGTGATTGGAAAGATCTCATGATGTTTAGGAATGAATTAGATAGCTAAAAATGAGAAAAAAAATCACCATTTGAGGGTGGGTCCACGACGCGAGGAAGCATTTATATTTTTGTTTCAAAATTTTTTTTTGAGGCAGAACGGTTTGTGACCACTTTGCGATGTGAAACCCTTTTTCCCAAATCTGGGGAGAAGGTCCGCTATGCGGAGTCACTGCCCAGATTTGTCCGACAAAATTTCTTCTTCGTTTTTCAACTCTTAACCCTCTAAACTTAGATTGTTCTTTTCCCAAATACTTAGGATCATTTATACCCTCAATATTCGATAAATTCTAACTGAAATTACACCCAGAGACATGAATCATACCCCAAGAAACTCCAACAAAACAACCCACAAGAATTCAGACGAATTTCATCAAGAACTGAAAGGATTTACTTTCAAATCAAACATATTACGCTGAATTGAATCATGATTGGCATGTGGGTGAACTAACCCAATGCTATGTGATCTCACATACCTTGTAGGGATCACTCCGACGAAATCCACAAGATAAACTCGACGATCTTGATGAATCTTGCTTCTTCTCCTCTTTTCTCCTCTTCTTTTCTCTTCTCTCAAACCGTAAATATTTTTTGAAAAGCGTAAACTGACTAACATCAATTTAGACCCCAATTAATTACTCAAAAACGAAATAAAATAATAGGGCAAGGAAAAGACCAAAATACCCTTTGAAAATCCGAATTGAAGTTTCCTTATTCCAATCACGAAATTAAATTTATAATTTTTAATAAAAATAGTTTTTTCCAGTCAATAACGTGTCTTTAATGTAAAATGTAGACATGTTTAACATTTTGAGATCAAACCTTTTTATTTTGATGTTGATGCAGATGTTGTATGCTTATATTCATAGAATTAGACTTATCAATGAGAGACTTGATTATATCTCTAAAATTCCCACCTTTCTTGACCATGAGTCCATGACTTCACAACTTTTAGATAGATATGTTTTTTTTGACATTTAAACTGATTTTAACATGTGCAAAGATAAAAGAGAAAAACAAACAGAAAGCTTTATTTAGTGTCTTAACACAAAAAATATAACACATCTTTGAATTCTACAGTAATATTTCTTTATCTTTCAAAATGACTATTGATTATAGACTGTATAACACTTTGATTTTTTTTCACATAATAAAATAAAAGTTTGGATATCAAAATTTTATCTGACTTCATGCTTGCCATAAGAAAATGTAGGCAATAATAAGTTTAAGTATTGAACATTGACTTGGAATAAAATATTTGGTGCATTTTCTTTTTTCTTAATCTTCTATACAACTATATCACTTCAGAATATATAGACACTGATGACAGTGAGACAATTACATTTGAAGAATTGAAAGTTGGTCTTACAAAAATGGGTACATAACTTTCTGAGTCAGAAGTCAAGCAGTTGATGGAAGCAGTATTTTCCTGGTCATTCCTTATTTTATGGTTACTATTCCTTCTCTTTTTAGCTCATGTTGTCCTTTTATTTTAGAAGTAATTTCCTTATGTTGATTCATGGTCTTGACAAAGAGAGTGATCATCCTTTAATTTTCTATGTCCGTCTTTCTGAAGACCCGCGTTCAGTTTTTTTGTTCACTCTGTTTTCACTTAAGGTTTCATGGGTGGGCATTTGATATTGTAAAACTCTATTTTGAGTGGGTTTGTTCAAATGGTACACGTTTGAGTATACTTGGTTATTTTGAAATTTGTTGAAATTTAAGAATGTATGTATCAATTTATGTCAGTTTAGAAGTTTAAAATTGAATTGACAAAAATAGTAATTTCTCGAGGTAAAATTATTGTATTTATTCACTCATTTTATTTAACGAGACAGATAAAGCCTTAATCTTTTCTTATAAATCATGAATTCATGTTTCTCTAGAATATTTTGCTTGGAAAATTAATTCCAGGTATTGTAGGTGACTCGCATAAAGAGATCCTACCATCCATAAAATATGGTTATGATTTTATCTCACCAAATGGCATTCAGTTTGATGGCATATTAACTTGATTTCACTGGATATATGATTTTTATTTACTCAGACAGGTTTCAAGTATATTGCTTCTGTGTTTCATAAAAAAAGTATATTGTTTCAGTGTTAATTATCTAATTCTAAACAAAACTCTCTAAACTTATGTTTTCTTTTGAAGTAAATCTTACAATTTAATAATCTGTTTCACTTTAGCTGGCAAATATCTTATGTTAGCCACAATTCAAGGAGAAATGACTAATTCTTCTAAGTATTTTAAAAAGACTAAGCTATTCTCCTTAATTGTAACTACCGTTTTGTAAAGATATACCCTTCATATGAAAAATATGGTCCCAATTCTCAAAGTAAAATTGAAAATGGCTTCACAACTATCTCTGTAATTCACAATCTCTATTGCAAAGAGGAAAAAAGATAACTATTTTGTAAATTTTCTTTGTTCATGATAACTTTTTATCCCGTGCTTTATTTTAATTTAAGACAATCATAGCCATTCGTATACTTATCAGACTTTGCTATGCATATTGAATCTTAAAGGATCATCATTCTTCAAGTTTTCAGTTTCTTCTTTTCCTGAATTCCATGGCCAACTCCCTATGAAACTCAAGAGGAATCCTGCTATTGTCATACTAGTAAGGTTGGTGCATTCTTTATCAAAATTCCTTCACTGATTTATCGATTCTTTCTTATTCTTGTTCAAGATATCTTCTTTTTTCTTTTATAGTTCAGAGTCTATATTTGAACTTAAGATTAACTTATGCATCCAACCAATGGAGGCTCCATATTTATGATAATGATAATTTCTTCCATTTTCTTCTAGCTGTTTCGTTAGGACTCCAAGGATGATTGAAGCTCAACAACAATCATCTCTTGAACTCTATCGAGTATGTATTTATTTGCTTTAGACTATGTTCATTTGTATCAACAGATATACAAAATGTTTCTCGACATTGGATATTTAAAATTGTATCCTACTAATAGTAACCCGATGAACAATTTATCATTTCAACTCTTATGAAATGAAAGGATCTCTAGCTTTTGATCTGTGATGAATTTCGAAGACATAATTCATATATAATTTTAAAAGTGTAATGTTTTCTGTAGGAAGAACCTAATGGTTGAATCCATGAAATTTAAATGTTGGATCCTTCTCTTCAACTAAAATGCAAGGGCAACTGCTTAATCAATATTTTTAGTGCATATATAACTCAAACGTGGAGGTTACTCCTTGCTAGGTGGATACAATTTTGAGAAATTTTGTAGGCATTTTCCTAGAATTGTATCGTACATATGAGATATGACAAATAAAGTGAACTTTCAAAATTTTGTATTGGAAGTTCATTGCTTTTCCAAGTGTGATTCCATATATTCTACCAGTTTGCAGACAGTTAGAAAATGAAATGGAAGAGAGGTACCATCAAAGTACTTTATAAATCTTCTATTTATGACCTTTTAATGTCTATTTTCTGCTGGAAATTTGAGTAAAAAGTGAATTGTTAGGACTATGTTGTGTTATTGGACGACTTAACTTCTCCTTAGGATTTCTGATATAATAGTTTTACATATGCATCTTTACATTTTGTATTAATTTTTTTTGTTTGGGTGGTATCTGATCTTCTACGCCCCCGACTTTTAGTCCCTGGTGACCTACCACATGTGATCTTTGACCTTTGTTGAAAAACAGTGGCGCATTGAGGACTATTTATCCATATTTCATGCGGGAGAACTTTTGGAAGTGTGTTAATGGAGTCTTAACTTTTAATCTTTCTTAATTTTTTATTTTCCAGAGAGCTATGCTTCAATACTTTGAGGGTTCAAAGGGTTCAGTTTTTGGAAATTGTTAAAACAACAGTTTTGTAATTTCACACTGTATCATGACTCCTTTAGAATGATTGATTTCAACTCCATCACTGGCCTATGAACTACAAGGGAGGATAATTTTATAAACTGTATCTAAGATCTTTTAAGATCGGATGAACAATTGGTTATTGTTTGTGTTATTTTGTTTCAGTGAATGTATTCTTCAGGGTAAACTTTTATGCACGCACTTGACATATTTCTACATCAATATATCTTTAAAGGCTTATAGTTGTATTGTTGCAACTGCATCATACAAGCTTACTTAATATTAGCTCTATGTTTTTCATGTGCTTCTATTTTTCTCATTTTTTATTTAATATCTCCCATCTTGTACCTCCAAATAACAATGTAAAGATCACCATTAAAAATATAAAATGTTGGGCCTGTGCTTAGCACGAGCATACTTATCTAGTCAATAATAAAATCACCCAACAAAGAGTTAGGGTCAAATCTCACAAGGAATGGTTTAAGGATAATGTTTTAACTAGAAAATTAAGATTACAAACCTATTCATTCAAGCACTTTAGAACAATTGGGAGGATGATTCCACCAAATTCACAAAAATAGTTTTGTAATCAAGTATCACAATTAAACTAAAAAAACAGAGATATCACAAGTAAGAGAAGATCTAGGGATTTGAGGATTGGTATTTATGTCATGTAGGGGTACACGTGCTACTCAATAGTACTAAATAAATATGGATATGCTATGTTACCTTCAATGACACTAATTTTCTTTCGATCTCATAGTACTATATCAAGAATCTTCTTTCAGTCTCATCTATGTGAATCACAAATTAAACAATTACTTTACATAAATTTCTCTTTTGAGAATATTTGACAACTAGAAATGAACAATAATTTCTCTTTCGAGCAAACCATAGAAATACATTTAAAATGGAATGCATCAAGTTATTTACCCACTTTTATTGATATCTTTCAAGCATCAATCAAAGATCTAGAATAGGGCTAAGTTTGCAACCTTAACCTATGAATTTAAATGAATGCTAAATAACCTAAATCCATACATGAACAATAATTAAACAAAGCACAACACAAAACCCAATACATTAAATAAATACCCAACCCCATAGTCACAACCCTAGAGTTGAGGTTTTAGCCACACATCATAAAAAGCAAAGAAATTATACATGTGATGTTACCAGTGATTAATGTGCTGAATTTAAGCAATAATCTTCAATACCCACTTCAAGTTAAACCCTAATTGTCAATTACAAGTGTGTTTCAAAAACCTCAAAACCAAGAAAAGAGTATTTTAATATCAAAACTTACTATGAAAATAGGGAAAACATTATCTCAACATTCCACACATTGGACTCCCACCAAACTTACATTTTATATCTCCTTTGGGATATTTATAGTTTTCCCAAAATTGGCCCAAGATTCCATACACGACTCATTCAACAATTTTAGTTGGGCTCGCTTCACTCATTTGGTGGATCATCATTTTATCTTTAGATCACCTTTCTTTTTCTTCAGACTTTAGGTATCTGAACCTCAGTTGGCAAACTCAATCATGTTAGCCTTTCACATTCGGCGGATCATCGATTACCACTTTTGCTCGCCCTTTCAACTTTCAGTTTTGCTCAGAATTTTGTCACCTTTGGCGATGGATTTCTAGTTCACCCATTAAGGTTTGGCAAATGCTGTTTCATCGTTATTCCACTGACGTACCTTGAATATTCTCAACTTTACACATTGTCAACATGGGCGAGGCATTGGGTGATCCGCACTTTAGGTTAGGCGACTACCAGTTGGAGTTTGTACACCTTTTAATGTTTTTGGCCTCTTTTTCATGTATTCATCATTACCTTGTCCTTTATCCTTCATACCTACAAATCATTAAAATATCATCAGAATAGGAAATAAATAGGCATTGAGGACACTAGTTGTTGAACTTAAAAGGCCTCAAACGAGTGAAAAATCTACCACACATCAACACCCCCAATTTAAACTTTTTCTTGTCCTCACGTAAATCACGAACACAATTAGTTCAATAAGAATGTCTACAACAATTCTCAATATAAGTTAACATGCAAGTGTCACCACAAGACCACTAACAAGAATATGCAAAGACTCAATCATGATGAAGAAGCTTTAAATGATGCTAACTAGTATCAATACAAGCGCAAGCTAACTCATGTTCTCCAATAATGCAAACCATGCTTCAACAAAAACATTTAAGTGCCCTCACATAAAAAATAATTTCATATTCTCATAAAGCATATCAATAAAAAATGTTAGGAATCAATACAACTCTCACTCTCTGAAAGAGAAATACATGCAAGCTTCATCCCATAGGTTTGCCCATGTTTTCCGGTCATCAAACAACCTAGTTTATGCAAGATCACACATGTCTTTTTAGTCTTATAATGGGGTTGAGGGTAAATGTTTGGTCAATTTGGTTCAGTAACTTCACCTTTTTAAAGCATTATTATACTCATCTTCATCTCTTCTCAAGTTCTTTTCATTCTTTTCACTTAGAGACTAAAACCTCAACTTTTCCCTCAAGTTGTTGGACATCCCTTTTATATCTTCACACTTTCTTTTACATTTGAATCTTCAAGATTTTGCTTCTCTTTTTTTATAAGGAGCCGTTCCTTATTTTTTCCATAAATTTTAAAGTTAAGTCTCACTTTTCATTCTTCACTTTCACGTGGCTTTCGTTCCTCCTTCCTTTACATTCTACCAACTTAGGATTTTGGCCTAAGTTGGCTATTCAAAAAAAACAAATCCTAGAAAAGGGTTTATAGGTGAGAAATGAGGGATAATTTGGCTTAACATGTTTCAATAATGTTGACAACAAATGGTTTCGGCTCAAATGGTGCCAACATGGTTGCACATCCTCACAAGCTAGTCACCAAAGGTTTGAGTAATTGGTTCCCTCTCAAAATTTGTGCATAATATAATTTCTTGCATTCGTCAAGGCTAGACCATTAGACTAACAAGAAAAATTCTAGGATTCAACAAGCATGCTTTCAAGAAGGACCTCACCACACATGGTACTTAAAATGTAATAATTTGGCACAAATCTATAAAATCGAAAAGCTTGAATGCAATATTCAATGTGAGGGTCACTTCAATACACAACTAGCCAACAAAAGATTCAACAAGAACATTCAAAAGTAACGCCGCAACAATTTATTCTTGCGACATCAACACAAAACACCTTAGTCATCACGAGTACTATCCAAAACATCGATATTAGACACAATCGATCCTCGAACATCAATAATGAAAACACAAGCATTCTCAATCATTTCCAAACTCCAAAATCATAGGGTAAGGGTGAAGAGAGAAAATGAAGTAAAAACCATCAACTATCATTAAAAAATTACAATACTAATTTTAAAACAAAGCTAGAATAACAATATACAATCCAGAAAGGGAATATAGGCACATGTGCCCTCACCCTATGAAAATAAAATAAGCAGTGTCCTCAATGATATTAATAGTAAGTATAGGAGGAAAATAATAAAAAGATCCCTTGACAATTTATGTTTTTGAAGACTCTAATCTTGAGTCTTGGAGGGGATAATAGCATCTTAGGTATCAGTACCTGGTAAAACTGACACAGAAGTCTACATAGTAGCATCAATCAAGGAATCAATATAGACCCCACTAGTACCAATTGTGGATGTCTCCCAATGAGATTTATCTAGTGTAGCCTGCACTATTGCGTCCTCAATATCCCGCAACTCTGTCACCGTCTCGGCTACCACCATCTTATCAACTCTAAAGAACTCCTCCTTATCCATCTCTTTTGAAGCATCATCATCACCAACCTCATCCTCAATATTGATTGTCTAGTCAGTTACGCTACTACGCATATCAACTCTCGATAAAAAAAGAAGCACCACTTCAAACATCTATGGCAAGGGGACCTCACCCCACAATATGGTAATATCAGTAAAATTCAGCTGGTCCATATCAACCCTAAGGGTGGTGACCTCTCACATAAACTCAGTAAAATATGTGGGGCTTCTCTCACTCTTCTCTCTATCCTCAACTATAGAAGTGAGGTTGTTCCACCTCTTCTCATATGACGCTAGAGTGTCACGGTATACAAAAATCCCACCTCTCACTGGGCGAATTGCTACCTCAATGTCTCTCTAAATGATCTTATGCATCTCCCGCTCTATCCTAGATGCCCTAGCATCTTAAAAATTGTCAAGGTTTTCTAAATGGTATATGTAGGCCTGGGTAGAGAGGGAGAGGATGCAAGGGCAGGTGCAACAAAAGTGGAGGAAGTGACTGAGCTAAAAGGTACAAAAGAAGGGTGAAAAGTATGTGATGGCTCCATAGTGGGATCAGGAATAGTAGCATTGGTCTCGAGGGAAGTAGGATGTACCACACGAGTAGTGTCCGGTGGTGCCGACTTTCTCTACGTCGTGCCACCTCTCAACTAGTCTACGTCAATCCTTTGAATGCATTGAAGGAGATAGGGGTAATACAACCATCTCACCTCTCTCAGTAAGGCACTTTGGTAGTGTAACACTCCGGAAACTAGTAGGCTAAACTAAAGTTTGACGTTAGGGTTAGAGCCTTTAAATGTACATCCTTGTACCTTAAAATAAATGTTTACATGTTAGAACGTTAAGGTTCAAATCCCAAGGACCAACCATGGGTCCTTGAGGAAGACCCTTAGAGGCTGCCTTAGTAGTGGCCCACGGAGGACACCCACACCACATGGGTCAGGCCATACCTCATGGGTGAGGGGTGTAGGTCGAGGCTATGAGAGTTAAGCCTCTTAACCCAGACCACTCTTCACCAGAATGAGACGTGGGTCCAACCATAGTCTGTTAGTGAGGGATCATGGGTCAAGCCTGCAAAATAGTCATGAGGACCTCAATCAATGGATGGATAGCACGCCACGTGAGTCCACCCACGGATCGTAGTCGTGGAGTTGTGGATAAGGCCTATAACTGCTAAAAGGCAGTTTCACTTAGGGGCATTATAGGGCTTTCCTTTTTAAGTTAATATTAAGTGACGTCATATTGTATTAACTTAGACTAACTATATATATATATATTTAAGGCCCCCAAATTAGATAATCTTCCTCATAATTCAAAACTCTCAAATCAAAACCATCTTTTCCCCCAAAACTCTCTCTAGAACTCCAAGGAAGAAGAAGAAGAAAGGTGAAACTAGGATTTAAAGGAGCACACTTTCTACTCAATTTTATTGGAATTCAAAGCTAAGGTATGGTAGTCCTTCATCCATGGATATTTTTCATACATGGAGTCTCTGCAAACTCTATTTCAAAGATAGTAATTTCCCCAAAAGTTAGGGGTTTACTCTAACTCATGGATTTTTTTTTCTAAAATGATTCTATTAATTTAATTACTTGATATTATGATTAAATTGATGATTTATTATAGTTTTATGATGAAATCTCCCTAGAATCCATAAAATCCCTATATTCCCAATTTATGACCTTGTGATGTTGGTGAATTGTAGAAAGAAGAGTATTATGATATTATCCTTATAGTAACTATAGTAACTGAATTATGTTATTATCTATGTCTAATGTAGTAATTCTATATGTGTTGATTGAATGTGATCTATGGTCTATGAAGGGCAAAGTATGAGAATTATGCATCATTATGAGGTCTATGTATATGCTTTTAGAACACTTTGAGAGTAGAGTGAATATGATTATGATCTACTTGTTGTGTTGTTGGATGAATATCCCCATGTATGCACTTATGTATGAATATGATATGATGTTAAAGGTTTGTCACATGTAGTGATTCTAAGGTTGGAAGACTACTCTCACCTATCGAATCTATGAACTTTAGTATGAGTTATGTTGGATTGAGTGTTAACACATTCTTCCATAATTATGAACTTAAGTCAAGACTTAATATGAAGTCAATGTGAATTATGCTTAGCACCGAGTGGATAGTGATATGAGATGGTAACCCTCATGTTAGTAGAGGCCGGATTTCTAGGAGCAATCTCGTGGGATGGAAGCCCTCACGTTAGTAGAGGACGGGTTTTCTAGTATCAATCCCCTTTTCCCATAAACTATGTGCCCTTATAGGTCTTTAGCTAGTGAATTCACATAAGGTAAGAGTATATTTCTACCTTAGGCAAGTAGGGCAACCCTATTTCGGTGTGGGGTAGACATCGGATTCCATGTTAAGCTCACATGGTCTATGTCGATTAAGGCTTATCCCACTATGATAGTACGAACAAGTTATGAATTATGAACTATAGCTACTCAAGAATCTTTACTTAGTATGGATGGGATTATGGGATCTTATTCATGCATTACATAAGTATGCTTTGAGGGTATTTATGGTATGCTTCCATTATGTTATCATGGTCTATATGTTGGATATGGTTATGACTTATGCTTTTCCATTATCTTCAAAATGATGCTTTAACTTAGTAAATTGCATGCAATCAACGAAAATGTCCCTTTTATCATGTTTTTATGATTTTGTGTATGGCTATCATACTTAGTGCATTTTTGTACTAACCTATATTTTCCAACATTTTTTCCAAGTGTAGGGTCTGGTTCTTAAGGCGGTTATCATTTGGTTCAAGCTTGGATTCTACTATTCTCCTTGGTTGGGGTGAGTCATGATTCGAGGACGACATATTAACTTTGAGTTTTATTTCTATTATTTCATTTCCGGACTATGTTGTATGGGCTATGGCCCTTTTCATTTGAACTATCGTTATAGATGGCTAATTGAGACAAGTCTAGACTTCCGCTTTCCTTTATAAAGAATTTTTGACTTAAATGCGTTTTTACTCTTTTTGTTCTAATGCTTTATGTTATGATATGCTAAGTGGCTTACATGGTACTTTTCGGGGTTCTATGTGCCTTGTTACATCTAGGGGAGATACCCTTGGGTCGTGACAAACTTGGTAATCAGAGCACAATGTTTAGAATGATTCTAGGAAGATGTCTCATAAGCCACGTCTAGTAGAGTCTTGTTCATGAGTATGAAGCGTGCCACATTCATTAATGAGAGGCTTTAAGATGTTCAGGAAACTACACTTCTTTCATTACTCTTAAGTCATGTGGTAGAGTTTAACTCTATAAAAGTCCCTCACCTAATGCTTCTCTTGTGTCTTCAGGATATGAATACACAAAGGGCTAACACTAGAAGAATGGAGGGTGCTAATGTGAATGATGAAGCTCTTCAAGTTAATCAATCTCCTCAAGTTAACCAAGCTCCGATTGATCCCTTGGTTGAGAATGTGACCCATGCGGAGTTTAGATCTACTATCCAAATGTTGGGTCAAGTCTTGACAGCTTAAGCCAATAGAGAAGTTGTAGCTCCGGTCAATCCTAATATGAATTTCGCGGCTTCTAGATTGAGGGATTTTGCAAGACTGAACCCTCATAAGTTTCTTGGTTCCAATGTGGGAGAAGATCCTCAAGAATTTGTGGAAGATGTTTATAAAATAATTGATGCTATGGTGGTGACTTCGGTAGAGAAAGCGGAGTTAGCCTCTTACCAATTGAAGAGTATGGCTCAAGTATGGTATACTCAATGGAAGAACAATAGGCCGATAAGAGCGGGTCCAATAGAGTGGGAAGTGTTCAAATCAGCGTTCCTTGATAGGTTCTTTCCTCGGGAATTGGGGAAAGCTAAGGTGGAAGAATTCATTAACCTACGTCAAGGAGGTATGAGTGTTCAAGAGTATACTCTAAAGTTTACTCAATTGTTTAAGTATGCTCTGGCTTTTGTGGCGAATTCAAGGGATATGATGAGTGGGTATTTGATGGGTGTGTCTAGATTGGTAAGAAAAGAATGTCGTTCGACAATGCTTCATGATAATATGGATTCCTCACATCTTATGGTGTAAGCCTAACAAATGGAGGATGAGAAACTCCAAGACAAGAATAGGGAGGTGAAAATAGGTAGAATCGGTGATGGAAATTTCTCCAAGGCTAGGTTCGATGGACAAGGTCATCAACCAAGGTTCAAACAAAGGTTTTCCAACCAAGGCTTGTCTAGTGCTCCAAAGGTAGACAAGGATAGGGTTTCCAACCCTAAACCTCAAGGATGTAATAGTAGTGGTTCTTATGTTGCTAGACCTAATTGTGCAAAATGTGGTAGAAAACATGATGGAAAATGCCTAGTTGGCTCGGATGGGTGATATGGTTGTGGAAAGAGTGGCCACAAGATGAGCGATTGCCCAGTACTCATGGACAAAGGGAGAGAAGGCAAGCAAGCTCCTCCAAGAGGTTCAAATTCCAATGCCCAAAAGCAAAACAAATTTTATGCTCTTCAATCCCGAGATGACCAAGAGAGCTCCCCGGATGTTTTGACCGGTATGTTAAAAGTCTTTTCTATTAATGTATATGCCTTGTGAGATCCCGGTGTCACTTTTTCCTTTATGACACCTTTTGTGGCCATGAAGTTTGAATTACTCCCCGAAGTGTTAGTAGAACTTTTTTTCAGTTTCTACCCCAGTTGGTGACTCGGTGTTGGTAAAAAGAGTCAATAGAAGTTGCCCCATTTCCTTGTCCCATAGGGTTACTTTGGTGGATTTGTTAGAGTTAGACATGTTAGACTTTGATGTGATTTTGGGTATGGATTGGTTGTATGGATGTTATGCCTCTATAGATTGTAGGACTCAGGTGGTTAAATTTCAATTTCCAAATGAGAATATTTAAGAGTGGAAGGGGGGAAATTCTATCCCTAGAGGTCAATTTGTTTCTTGCCTTTAAGTTAGGAAAATGATCTCCAAAGGGTGCATTTACCATCTTGTAAGGGTGATGGATGTTGAGTCCGAAACCCTTTCTCTAGAGTCGGTTCCGATAGTGAATGATTTCCTAGAAGTTTTCCCTGATGAGTTGCTCAATATTACTCTTGTGTGGGAAATAGATTTTGGTATTGACCTTTTTCCTGATACGCAACCTATCTCCATTCCTTCTTATAGAATGGCTCCGGCCGAGTTGAAAGAGCAAATAAAGGATTTGCTAGATAAGGGTTTTATTCGACTGAGTATCTCTCCATGGGGTGGTCCGGTGTTGTTTGTTAGAAAAAAGGATGGGTCTCTTAGAACGTGCATCGACTATCCTCACTGGAAAAAAATAACCATTAAGAATAAATATCCCTTTGCGAGAATCAATGATTTGTTTGATCAACTTCAACGGGCTAGATATTTCTCAAAAATTGACCTTCGTTCGGGTTATCACCAATTGAGGGTGAGAGGGGTTGATATTCCCAAAATGGCCTTTAGGACCCGGTATGGTCACTATGAATTTGTGGTTATGTCATTTGGGTTGACAAATGCCCCAGCGACATTTATGGATTTGATGAATAAAGTGTTTAGGCAATACCTAGACATGTTTGTGATTGTGTTTATCAATGATATTTTGATCTACTCAAGGAGTGAGAATGATCATATGGACCATTTGAGAATTGTGTTGCAGTTCTTAAGGACCAACAACTCTTTGCAAAATTTAGTAAGTGTGAATTTTGGCTAAGGTCTGTAGCTTTCCTTGGTCATATTGTGTCAATCAAGGGTATCGAGGTAGATCCGAAGAAGATGGATGCGGTCAATAGTTGGCCTAGACCTCTAACTCCTTCTGACATTAGAATCTTTGTGGGAGTTGCTGGTTACTATAGGAGGTTTGTTGAGGGGTTTTCTTCCACTTCTTCTCCGTTGATGGCTTTCACACAAAATAAAGATAAGTTTGAGTGTTCAGAGTCTTGTGAGAAAATATTCAAAGAGTTGAAAGATAGACTTACTTCTGTTCCGGTGTTGACCTTATCGGAGGGTACGAATGGTTTTGTTGCATATTGTGGCGCCTCTAGAATTGGGTTGGGATGTGTCCTCATGCAAAACGGGAAAGTGATTGCCTATGCTTCAAGGAAACTTAATGTACATGAGAAGAATTATCCTACCCATGATCTTGAATTAGCGGCGGTAGTATTTGCCTTGAAAATATGGTGACATTACTTGTATAGGGTCCATGTGGATGCTTTCACCGATCACAAGAGTCTTCAATGTGTGTTCAGTCAAAAGGACTTGAATCTCTGACAAAGAAGGTGATTAGAACTTTTGAAGAATTATGACATGAGTGTCATTTACCACCCCGAGAAAGCTAATGTAGTAGTGGATGCATTAGTAGATTGTCCATGGGTAGTGTGGCTCATGTAGAGAATGAAAAGAAAGAATTGGTTCGTGAGGTGCATAGATTGGCCCGACTAGGTGTCTAACATATGGGTTCCACCAAGGGTGGTTTCATTGTCCATAATGGGTCCGAATCGTCCTTTGTGATGGATGTGAAGCCTAAACAAGATCTTCATCCTTTATTAGTTGAGTTGAAAGAGTCGATACTCAAGAAATCCATTAAGGCTTTCTCCCAAGGGGGAGATGGGGTGCTTAGGTACCAAGGTCGGTTATGTGTTCTGGATGTTGATGGGTTGAGGGAGCAAATTTTAGAAGAAGCTCATAGTTCTTGATATTCTATTCATCCGGGAGCCACCAAGATGTACTGTAATTTACGGGAAGTCTATTGGTGGAATGGTATGAAGAGAGATATTGCGGGATTTGTAGCCAAATGTCCTATTTGTCAACAAGTTAAGGTTGAGCATTGAAGGCCAGGAGGCTTGTCCCAAAATATAAGTATTCCCACTAGGAAGTGGGAAGAGGTAAATATGGACTTTATTGTGGATTTGACTCGTACTCGAAGGCAACATGATTCTATTTGGGTCATTATAGATAGGATGACAAAATCAGCCCAGTTTATTCACGTCAAGGTTTCTCATTCAGCGGAAGACTATGCCAAATTGTACATAAGTAAGATAGGGAAGTAACATGGAGTTCCTTTATCTATTATTTCGGATCGGGGTCAAATTTACTTTACACTTTTGGAAGTCATTACAAAAAGGGCTTGGTACTATAGTGAAGCTTAGCACCGCTTTCCACCCTCAAACGGATGGTCAAGCGAAATGCACCGTTCAGACCTTAGAGGACATGTTCAGGGCATGCATGATAGATTTTAAAGGTAATTGGGATGGCCACTTGCCATTGATAAAGTTTGCCTACAATAATAGTTATCACTCTAGTATCGATATGGCTCCCTTCAAAGCCTTGTATGGTTGGAGATGTAGGTCTCCGGTTGGTTGGTTTGAGGTAGGTGAAATTGCTCTTATTGGTCCCGAATTGGTTTATGAAGCTACTGAAAAAGTTCGGCTCATTAGAAAGAGGTTGAGAATCACTTAAAGTAGATAAAAATTTTATGCTGAAGTGAGAAGGAGGGATCTAGAATTTGAAGTTAATGATTGGGTCTATTTGATAATCTCACCCATGAAGGGTGTGATGAGATTTGGCAAGAAAGGGAAACTTAGTCCCCGGTATGTGAGCCCATACCAAATTTTGAAACGTATTGGGAAGGTTGCCTATGAGTTGGATTTGCCAAATGAGTTGGCCCCGATTCATCCGGTATTTCATGTTTCATGTTTAAAAACTGTATTGGAGACCCGACATCCATTGTTCCCTTAGAAGGGTTGGGAGTTGATGAAAGCCTTTTCTATGAAGAGGTTCTGGTAGAGATCCTAGACCGGCAAGTCAAGAGATTGAGAAACAAGGAAATAGCTTCTGTGAAGGTTTTTTGGATAAATCATTTTGTTGGGGGTGCTACTTGGGAGGCCGAGGCCGATATGAAGTTCCGATATCCTCATATCTTTCCTTCTACTCATATTCAAGCTTGAGGTAAGTAATTCCTCTTGAGTTTTAGTGTTTTGGGAGTCATGTGTCTTATATGTGTTTGTTTGATGATTTCCTAATGTTATGCATGTTCTTGAGAAATTCATATTTAGTAAAAAAAAAAACAAGTTATGAAAGGAATGCCATATGCCTATCGATTCAAGAATCATCATTACATTAGTTCATTGGCTTATTATGAAAGGAATGACATTGGCTTATTGATTCATATTCATTAAGTCAATACACATTCATTAGTCATTTATGAAAGGAATGCCATAGGCCTATCGATTTATATTCATCATGCCAAGACACATTCATTATACAATAAGAGGATGTCTAAGCCTACCAATTCAAGGTACTTCAATCATGACCACATTCATCAATATAAGAAAAGGATGCCTAAAGTCTACCAATTCAAGATACTTCAATCAGGACCACATTCATCAATACAAGAAAAAGATGTGTTAAGCCCACCAATTCAAGATACATCAATCCACATTACTTTCATTTATACAAGAATAGGATGCCTTAGCCTACCAATTCGAGATACAACATCACATTATAGAAACCCTTCACATTCTATCATCATCATTCATTAGTGTTAATAGAGAATATGTTTTTAATCATAATACAATTACATCCTAAACATGATCATAACACTTTCTTTGAGATCACACACATAGACGTCACATCATGATCATACATAGATCCTTCATGAAGTTGTCTTCCAAGGCAATGAATCAATTTCAACCCAAACATCTAGAATACTACAACAGATAAGGTAAATAACATGATTCAATAACTAATTCAATACAAACATAAACAATTCAACATACTTCCATGATCAATCGATTCCCAATCACAAATCACAACTTAGGATTTTGGGGGAAACATGGGTTCATAGGAGAAATTCATCAATATTCATCATTTATTCAACAATCCATTCATAATTCATCATATAAACACCTTTGAAAATGTTATGGAATTGAACCATGCATAGATTGAAAACTAGGGTTTTTGGGGGATTTTGGAAACTTGAAATCATCTTTGAAGGGGCTCCTTGAATGAAACTTAATCAAGGATGAAGACTACCATACCTTTTATGGAAGAAACTCCACGAAAATTGAGTGAGAATGGTGAGATCTTGAGTTTGAAACTTGAATCCTTCACCTCTAATGGTGGTTTCTAGAGAGAGAATATTTGAGGAGAAGGGTTTCTATTTTGAGTGTTAGGGAATAATGAAGTCTAAAAAGGAGTTTAATAACTATAAAAGCCTTAAAATACTTTAATAACTCAATAATAACCGTCACCAACCCCTAACTAAATAATTAGACATTAACAAAACCACCCCTCGCTTAGGCCGCATTGGATAGAAAACAGTTGCAATCCACAAACCCCCACCCACGGACCGGGGGTGGCTCCATGGGCCGTACTGTCTATTGTTGGAATGGTTCAGCAACTTGGAAATTGTGACCTTTCCCCACGGGGCGTGGATGGACATACGGGGAGTAGCTCCCATCCGTGAGTCCTCCTCAATTTGACAACTTTTTTGTTTCTTGGGGTCTTGGGGGTTAGGCTTTAGGATCCTCCTCAAGGGCCCCTTGGTTGGTCATTGGGGAGTTGTACCTTGACGTTTAACACCTAAACCCTTCAACCTAAGCTCAGGAAGACATTCTACCATATGAACCCCATTTCAAACTCAAAAATAAACTCGTTAGGCTCTAAATTCACTAACTAATTTTCCAGGTCGTTATAGCCTTCGAACCCAGACCACGCTACACAAGAAAGTGCCATGGGTCCAACCACGGTCTGTCAGTAAGAGGTCATGGGTCAAGATTGCAAAAAAGGCCTTAGGACCTCAGTCCACGAATGCACAGGACGCCACATGAGTCCACCCACAGACCTGGTCGTGGAGTCGTGGTTGAGGCTTGTAACAACTAAAAGGCGATTTCACTTAGGGGCATTATAGGGTTTTAATTTTTAATTTAATATTAAGTGACATCATTTTTCATTAATTTCGACTAACTTTATATAGTTTTAAGACCTCTAAATTAAATCATCTTCCTCATAATTCCATACTCTCAAATCAAAACTAACTTTTTCCCCAAAACTCTCTCTAGAACTCCAAGGAAGAAGAAGAAGAAAGGTGCAGCTAGGGTTTGAAGAAGCACATTTTCTACTCAATTTCATAGGAATTCAAAGCTAAGGTATGGTAGTCCTTCATCCATGGAGTCCCTCCAAACTCTATTTCAACGATAGTAATTTCCCCAATAGTTGGGGTTTTACTCTAGCTCATGAATTTCTTTTCAAAATCGATTCTATTGATTTAATTACTTGATATTATGATTGAATTGATGATTTATTATAGTTTTATGATGAAACCTCCCAAAATCTATGAAATCCCTATATTCCCAATTTATGACCTTGTGATGTGGGTGAATAGTAGAAAGAAGAGTATTATGAGATTATGCTTATAATAATTAAAATAATTGAATCAAGTTATTATCCATATCTAATGTAGTAATTCTAGATGTGTTGATTGAATGTGATCTAAGGTCCTTGAAGGGCAAAGTATGAGAATTATGTATGATTATGAGGTTTATGTATATGCTTTTAGAACACTTTGAGAGTAAAGTGAATATGATTATGATCTAGTTGTTGTGTTGTTGGATGATTATCCTCATGTACACACTCATGTATGAATATGATATGATGTGAAAGGTTTGTCACATGTAGTGATTCTAAAGTTGGAAGACTAGTCTCACGTATCGAATCTATGATCTTTAATATGAGTTATGTTAGATTGAGTGTCAGGATATTCTTCCATAATTATGAACTTAAGTTAAGACTTAATATGAAGTCAATGGGGATTATGCTTAGCACCGAGTGGATAGTGATATGAGATGGATGCCCTCATGTTGGTAGAGGCGGGTTTTCTTGGAACAATCTCTTGGGATGGAATCCTTCACGTTAGTAGAGGACGAGTTTTCTAGTAGCAATCCCCTTATCCCATAAACTATGTGTCCTCTTAGGTCTTTAGATAGTAGATCCACCTAAGCTAAGAGTACGATTCTACCTTAGGCAAGTAGGACAACCCTTTTCAAGTGTAGGGTGGGCACCGAATTCCATGTTAAGCTCACATGGTTTAAGTCAGTTAAGGCTTATCCAACTATGATAGTATGAACAAAATATTAATTATGAACTATAGCTATTCAAGAAGCTTTACTTAATATGGGTGGGATCATAGGATCTTATTCATTCATTGCACAAGTATGCTTTGAGGGTATTTATGGTATGCATCCATTATGTTATGATGGTCTATATGTTTGATATGTTTATGACTTATGATTTTCTATTATATTCAAAATGATGCTTTAACTTAGTAAATTGCATGCATTTCACTAAAATGTCCCTTTTAGCATGTTATCATGGTTTTGTGCATGACTATTAGGCTTAGTGCATTTTTGTACTAACCCATATTTTCCTACATTTTTCCAAGTATAGGGTCCGGTTTTTAAGATGATTATCATTTGGTTCAAGCTTGGATTCAACTATTCTCCTTGCTTGGGGTGAGTCCTCATGATTCGAGGATGAGAGATTCACGTTGAGTTTCATTTCTAGTATTTTATTTTTGGACTATGTTGTATGAGATATGTCCCTTTACATTTGAAGTATTGTAATAGATGGCTAATTGAGACAAGTCTAGACTTTCTCTTTCCTTCATAAATATTTTTGGACTTAAATGCGTTTTCACTCTTATTGTTCTAATGCTTTATGTTATGATATGCTAAGTGGCTTACATGGTGCCTTTGAGGATTCTGTGTGCTTTGTTACGTTTAAGGGGTATCCTTGGATCGTGACAAGTAGCCTCATACAATCGTGTGATCAAGACTAGGAAGTGGAGAGAGGTCTTCTCCTGATACTCTCTCTTCAACATATCCTTCTTGATAATAGCACCGCCATGGATCTCAGTGTGATCAATAATGCTACCCACAAACACAACCTTCGGGTGCTGGAGAATAGACTCATTTTAGGACGACATAGGATTGTTGCTAATTAACCATACCAATATCTAGAGGCGATGTTCATGTCTTTCTTCTCATTTTTTACTCCGTCAGCCATCCACGGAGGAAAAATGTCAGAGATGAGAGATGCCAATAACCTGTTGAGGGTATCCAAATTTTTCTTTATCCAAAGCTTGTACGACCTTGCGTTTTAGCTTTTGGCACCCAGGAGAACATTTATCACCCTGACATGATATTGTACTTTCTTTTCTCGAACCTCAACATCGAACAAGGGCTTTCACACTAATCCCTTTGTTTTCTTTTGCAAGGCCTTTGCATAGGCTGCATAAAATTCCATCTCTGGTGAAGTTCTCTAATCCCTGGAATTTAAAGGTATCTGTGATGGTGGGGTAGTCATTCATCACCCTATTGGTGGAGAGGCGTCTCTCCTAAAAAAAGGTTCGTTTTCCTGCAAATTTAAGTCTATTGGGGGCTTTTGGAGCTATTATTGAGAGAACTCGATAGGTGGGAGATGGTGCATTCTGTAGAGATTTGGACTGGATATTCATCTTTTTCTTTGCCACTACTTTCTTTGGTACCTCACTCACATGTGTACAATACCGCGAATTGGATTTTTGTTGAGGAGCCACAGAGGGCTCATTGATAGAAATCCCCCATATTTATTTTTAGAGGGGGTGAATGAGTAGATTCTCTCTCTAAGTCTGAGGAGACCACTCTCTTACCTTTAGATCTTCCCATTTCCGACAAGGCACAACAATAAAAACACAAATCCGGTGAAATTTAGTTGAAACTAGTTAAAAGACAAACATAGTTAAATTTCCTATTGGGTATTGCTTATTGTTAGTCTATTTGCTATTTAAAATGTGATTTCATTTAGTAGTTGCATTTGAACTTAATGGGATTGTAGTTGCAAATACGATTTCATGGGATTGTAGTTGTTAGTGTTTTTGGCTTGTTGGAGAGAGAGGTTTTAAAACTAAGACAACTAAATCGATGGCCGGTGGTTATTAGATCGTCGTGGTTTCTGCTTGAGAGAGTGAATCCAAGACCTTCTCCCACACATTCAGCTTGAGAGAGTGAATGGGCTAAGGTGGAGGTTGTGCTTAAATGCTGCAACTCGGTGTTCGAGAGAAACCTAATTGATTTGGGGTAACTTGCTCGAGAGAGAATTTACCCCACTAAAGTCTAGCCTAGTTACAAATATTCAGCGATTTACTATCAATAGCATTTACCCAATAATATATTTTATCCCATATTCCTATCACATCCCAAGAATCATGTCTCCCTATCTCGCATGTTTATATATTTGCTATTTTTGTCATTAGTTGAATACAAACCTACCATTCATAATTGACACTCATGTCACCTTTAGATGTAGTATGTTTTTATTCATTAAAGTTTATAACTATGAATGATTAGAACTTGATTTTACTTTTTTATTAATTCTTGCAACTACTCCCTTGGGACTCGACACCAACCCATTTGGTTGGGTTATATTACTATTGTACGATCGTAGACACTGGAATTGGAAGTTGTATCTTGATTACGCAAACATCAAAGTGGCGCCGCTGCTGGGGAGTGGTGTTAGTTTAGAAGTTTTGTTCTTCTTAGTTATAGTTCTACTTACTTAATTTTTGGTTTTGTTTTGCTTGATTGTGTTGGAAACAGGAAGTATGAGCGTAAATGGCAGCAATGGCAGCCAAATAGGGCATCAAGACGACATCGTAAACCTCAATGATGTCTATGAGCCTCATGCTAATGACTCCCATATCATGGCGGTATTAGTGGCATTTGCTTGCCTCCGACTGAAGGGAATATGCAGTATTTCACATCACGAGTACCATGTTGCAACTCTTTCAACTAAAGGGGATTTTTAATGGTTTGGCTCATGAGGACCCTTATGAGCATCTTAGAAACTTCGTGGATGTGTGCGGACCGTTCTCTTTCAAGAACATCTCCCAAGAGTCAGTCCGGTTGAGGTTATTCCAATTCTCATTGATGGGGGAGGAGTGCAAGTAACTGGCTGAATTTCCATGTGAATCCATCACTTTGTGGGAGGAGTTGGTAACCGCATTTCAAGTGCAATTTTCCCTCATTCGAAGATCATGACTCTTCAGGGTAGCATTCAGAGCTTTAAGCATCTAAAAGGGGAGCCTATACACAAAACTTGGTTGAGATTCAAAAAGTTGGTGCTTCAATGCCCAACCCATGGCTTGCCTGATAACGTGCTGCTGCGGTATTTTTATCTGAGTCTGGATTCGGTAAATAAGGGTGTTGCGAACCAACTCTCTCCGGGAGGTATGTAGAAACCTTATGTGATAGCTGCTCAAATTTTAGATGGTATGACTAACATAAACAGGGTGTGGTACACCCGTGAAGACAAGGTCTCCCCTCTCATATTCAAGCTAATTAAAGAGCAGATGGAGAAAGACCATGAGAGAGACCAAAACATGGCGAAGATCATGACCCAACTTGACATTTTATCTAAAAATGTCATGGGGGCTGGTGCCCGTTGTGTCAATGCCATGGGGGTCAGGTGTGCAAATCATGAAGACACAAAGTTTGAAGCCTTGTATAATGATGAGGTAAATTTTCTAGCCAACCAAGGTGGTGGTTATCGTTCAAACTACCCTAGGTAGGGTGGTAACCAAGGTTGGGCTAGAGAGGATGGTTGGAAGGATCACGACATATAATGGAGGGACCCAAATCCTAACTGGAAGTATAGGAGAAGGACAGGTATGTGCCTCCCCATGACCAGTAAAAGCCGAAGGATTCAGAAGGTGGTAGGTCTGAGGATATGCTATCTCGTATCCTCAACAAAGTTGAAGGGTCAGACAAGATTTTAAAAGAAATGAAAGAATATCTGTCTACCCTTAGCCAGACCGTCACCTCTCATTCAGTGTCGATCAAGCAGTGGGAGGCACAAATGGGTCATATATCGTCTCATCTCAATCCTAGACAGTAGGGGGTTTCCCTAGTGATACTATGGCTAACCCTAAGAATGAGGTTTGAAGGTGGACTTGCATCGTGCCAGGACGTTAACTAAGGCACTGTTTGGGAGGCAATCCAACACCCTTTTATTGCTTTTTGTTTATTTGTAAAATAATGGTGTGTTGGTTGTGCAGGATGAATTGTGGGAAGTGTTAGGAAAGAAGGATATTGGCGATCGAAATAGTCAAAGTCGGTGCATCTCCAAAGAGGTCAGCGACCCTAACTCGAACCGCCGTTGGACTAAAGATAACTTTGAGGGAGAGTCTGTAAAACTTAGCGGGCCCACGAAATTACTGGCGAGTCACCGACCTGGTCGGTGATTTTGATTCTTACTGCCATTTGAACTACCAAATTGACTGGGGTTTCTATAAAACTTGGTGAAGTAAGTGATTGCTCGGTGTGACGCCGAATGGCTCGACGATCACGACTAATGTCACCGAATGGGCAAGAAATGGACTGTTTTTGAAGCTAAAGGTTTAAATTCTCAAACTCTTTCACTTTTATGCATTTTCATTCTTCCAACCTCACACCTGCACATTATTTCATACATTTTTGCATTCTCTGAGTATGTTAGTTCTCAATTTGTGCTTGGAAACTTGGATTACATTGCTGCCTAGCGATTCAATCCCAATTTAGTCAGCATTAAAGGTTGGTTTCCGAACGCTGAGCTGTTTTTATCGATGTCGTACTTAAGTGAAATAATCTTACCGCGTTGTTTTGTGCTGGGCCTCTCTCATAGAATCAAAATGTTTGATTGCCTATTATAATTTGATAATCTTGCCCATATTGTTTTGATCATCGAATGCCCATAAATTTGTGCCTTAAAATGAGTTAAATTTGGTGGGGTCATGCTTTCATATTAGTTAGATTTGTTGGGTGAAGTCTGAGTTGCCCGTATTTGTGCTAAATGGCGGAAATTGCACAATGATAGAGTGGGTGACACAATTCTTAAGGGAAAAAGACATTAAATGGCCAAATTTGGTAAAATTGGGAGAAATTTGAGTATCCCGGGGTGATGGGTGTTATGGGTCTGAACTTGATTTAACTAGTGCGTACTTTGATTTTGTTTTCGGGGGTTACGGGGTTAAATTCGAGAATTTGGGTGGAAAATAGGCACATTGGGCCTTTTGGCTAGCTGGGCCAAGCTTGCCGAACCACTTGGTGGTTCACCTAATGACCCCATCTCGCCTTTAATTTCATGCTTTATTTGATGATTGACTCTGTAACTTTTGGTGAGAATCTTGAGGTCGCCGAAAGCACTCGGTGACTTGCCAAAAGTCTTCTTTATCACCCATTGTGTGTACCTCTTAGGCCTTTGGCACTGGAACTTTCGGCGGGTTAGCCCTTGCTCGCCAAAAGCTATTGGCGATTCACTGAAAGGGACCTCTCATTGCTAACTTGTTGAGAAAGCCAATCCCTTCGGCGAGCCCGATTTAGCTTGCCAAAGAGATTCGACGATTCGCCTACTTGATTGGCGAGTCTATTTGCAGTTAATTATCTTTGCTCTTATATGAGTATTTACTAACTTTTCTCCAATGTTTTTCAGATATGGTGCGAACAAATCTAGATAGGCCACCCTAGAAGAAAGCGTGGGGCATTACTATAAATGAAAGGGGATCAAATCCTCGAAAGAAAAGAAGTCAAGAACTCCCACTGGGAGACAAAGGCAAAAGAAAGAAGCACACATCTACAAGAGTGGCGGTTGACACCCGGGCTGATTTATCTGAGCCTGAAGACCAGCATCCTTTGATTTCCCGAAGGAATGACCTTCGGGCTAGATTTCAACCCACATCCACAAGATTTCCCTCAGCTGTCACTCCTCCCATAATAGAATCAGTGCCAACTTAGGCACCTCCTGTGACCCCTGCGCTTCCAGTCGTTCCTCCTCCCAGGCTTCTAAACAGATTCAAAGGTGACGGTTTATGAACCAACCTCGAGGAAAAGCTGCTTTCTACAGAAGGCTTGCAGGGGAAGTATCCTGATGTGAGGGAGACCCTCCAATTCCACAAGTTCAAGCAGTTCACTAGGCCCCGAGGCCCCTATATTACCTCTTGGGTCCGTGAGTTTTACACAAATTATGGTGGTCTGGTCCCCAAGAGTAAGAAGAAGGCCATTGAGTTTAGATCGATAAAGGCGGTCATAGCCCGAGGCAAGGAGGTCAGGTGCAACAATGAGTACTTTAATGTTGTACTAGGTAGAGATGTGCAATCAACACAGCCGTATGATGGATTGCCCATTGCTCAATCCTTGGATGATCTGAAGGGGTGGCTGGCACCTTTAATTTCTCAAACCACCCCGAGGTGAATCGAGGCAGGCACCCCTATTGAGAAGAGGGATTTGAATAATGCTTCCCGGTCCTGGTTTGGCTTTATCAACAGCACGATTATGCCATCCCAAAACAAGTCTGTCCTCCGCCATTCTAAGGCAGCATGCCTAGGGTCCATCATATCCAGGAAGCGCATTGACCTAGGACTTCTGATTTCACAAGAGATGGTCATGAGTGCCTAGCACATACATACCTCACTGTCGTTTCTAGTACTAATCACATAACTATGCCGGCGAGTAGGAGTGCACCGGGATGATACGAGGGATATTGAGATTACCCCTTCCTCCTCCACTAATATCCGGTGTATTGAGACTGAGTACACTAGAGAGGAGGCTGACAGTAAGTGAGTATCCCCGACAGATACTTCTTTAGAGGTGGATGTCGACTCTATACCTGCAGAGGCATCTTAACCTACTCCGGCCTCCGGACATTCAGGTACTTCTGCTCCTTGTTTCTCCTCAAAGGCCTTAGGTACATCCTCTTCCTCCCAGCAAATCAAGATCACTCAGGCAATGATCCTGAAGATGGAGCATCTTGCTTAGTCTGCTGATGTGAGAGCTACCAGACTTGAGAAAAATGTCCCATTAATGATCAAGGCTACGATTCTAGCTGTACTGACCCCTCTGCAGACTTCTATTGACACTCTCACTATGAGAGTTGAGGCTTGTGAGAGCAGACAGGTGGGGACCTCCGAGGATCCGGCTTTGAAAGCCGAGGTAGCATATTTGAAGAAGGATGTAGACTATTTGAAGTCTACCAACTTTAGTTCATTGATTCAGGCTACAGATGACGTGGATGCTCCTGAAACCTTAGGTATTCCCCTGGATACTACCGGCGATGAGCCTGCAGTTGAGGAGTTGGATGTTGAAGCCGACGAGGAGCAGATTGGGGTACATGAGGAAAACATATTCAGAGATTTGCCAGACCCTACAGGGATGATTGCGCAAACATCACTGGCAGAGACCCCCATGTCTATCTCTAGTGGAGTTATTGCTTATGAGGTGATTCCGGGCACTAATGCCCAAGTCCAGACTGTTGCACCGGGTATTGAGGTCCAAACAGATGGAGAGACTGCATAGACAAGATCCCTTCTTTACCTCCCTCTCTGTCTTACTTTCTTTCACTTTTTGGATACTTTACTTCATTTGCATTTTAGGACAATAATTTTTATTTGTGGTGGAGTGAGGCCCACCTTTTGTGTGAATGTTGATGTTCGATGTTTTGTTTATATATTTGGGTCGATATGCTTACAATTTCGTTTTAAACTGCTTTTACCGTTTGTTTGAGCTTGTGGCTCCTTGTACTTCAATTGTAAATGATTTTGAACCCGCCCAAATTTCTTTTCACCCACTCTTGTATGTACTTGAATGTGGCTGCTCTTTAGAAAATTTGAGCCTCAATTTTGATCAATGTCGATGACTCAAATAGTGATCATAATCGAAAGAACATGAATGTACAACTACGATGAGAACAAGTGAAGTTACATAGACAATATGTGAACTCTTTCCATCTTGTTGTGACTAGCCAAGTATCAAATTGAGTCTCTTGTGATGAACATTGCACACTAGCAAAAGTGTGGAGTCTTGTTTGACTTTGGTGTCGATGTCTTGTATGATGAGCTTACTGTGAACCATGCATGATGACACCAAGAATTTGCCCTGTTGGTCCGGTCGACTAAGTGAGGCTATGTCTTGATATGATCTTAGGCAACTTCGAAGAGTGTGAGCCAATTTGACATATACCTCTTTTGTGGCCTACCTTGTGAGTGTGTGAACCTCTTTTGAACACACCTTGAGCCTTACCTTTCTTTGAAAGAAACTTGATGAAAACATGACCTCTCTTAATCCATAACCTATAATTCTCTTGATTTTTTGTTGATTGAATAGCCAACTTAGGGCAAAAGCCTAAGTTGGGGGTGTGGTAAAAAGAGAAGGCAAGTCAACAAGTGCAAGAAAAGTCTCTTTTAACCCATGATGTTGAGAAAAATGAAACCCCTCCATCTAAAAAAAGAAGAGAAAAGAAATGAATGAAAAAGCAAGAGTCGTGGAATAAAGTTACGAAGATGCAAAACGGAATGGGGTTTCCGAACAATCCATGGAAAGTGAATAATGGGATGACTCATGAACACTAAAGAAAATGATGAAAGAAGAGAAAAGGGAGTTTTGTGAGCACCACATTTCATGAGGATGAAAGTCACTGAGCCTAAATGACCATACCTTTGCACTCAACCCCATTACAAACCTTGGAAATACCTTTTTGATCTTTAGTGAGCTGAAGAAATTGTCAATTGGAAAATACGAGCAAACCTTTGGGTGAAAGCATGCATTGTGTTCTTCTTTGTGAGTGTCAGCATTGCATTTGATTCTAGAACTTAAATTGATTAAATTATTGTGTATGAAAATGAAATCATTCTTGTGTGTGAGGGCATTTGAAAATCTTAGTTGAGCTTGAACTTGCATTTGAAGCAAGAATAGTGAGCTTGAGAATCTTTGATAATGGTGTGTCACAACTTGAGTCTTTGAGTATACAATTAATCCTTGCATGAGTAAGTTCAGTCTTGTTGTGTACATTCATGATTGAGTCTTGTGTAGCACTGTTTGAGACATCCTTTTGAACTGCTGAACTTGAGTTTTACTTGAGGACACACAAAAGTTTAAGTTGGGGGTGTTGATGATTCCACAATTTGGACTCATTTAGGGCTTTATTTTAATGAATAGAGTGTCCTCAAATGCATATTTTGTTTAGAACTGATGTAAATCCTTGAGTTTCAGGTATTTTTAGTTAGAAACAATGCATGGACACTATGGAGCGAAAAGGAATAAGGCAGCTGAAATGAACGAAGAAAAGAAGGCTTGAGGATCGCCTAATGTATTAGGCGAATCGCCGAATGGCCTTAACGTCGCCCAAAGTTCCAGTGTGCTGAGCCATGAAGGAAAATATCAATTTTGCGAGGAAAGGGAGCAGTCAGCGCATCGCCGAGCAATTCTGCGAAGAAGTTCCCTTTCGCACAATGAATCAAAATGCGAATATGCTGAAGGCAAAAGCTGAAAAGTGATTAACCAGACCAAAGGGAGGATCGTCGAGTGTATCGAAAAATATAAATTCCTATTTAATTTTGTAGCTTAGTATCAAGTTGTAGAGAATTATTACTAAGACTTAGAATATTTTCAGTTTTTAGTTCTTAGAGTTTTTGGGAGACATTGTTCTTGAGCTTAAAGGTTTTAAACTCCAAGAAATTGGAAGTGGGTATCCAAGAATCTTCATCCTAGATGTGTTTAAACACATGTTCTAGCGTACCCGCTTGATGGAAACAATTGTTGGTATTGATTTCTATCTCTTTTTCATGTCTAGCTAAAACCCAATTCTTTGGGTGTGATTTTGTGTATATGGGTTAAATTTCCAGTTGGGTATTGCTTATTGTTAGTCTATTTGTTGTTTAAATGTGATTTCATTTAGTAGTTGTGTTTGAACTTAATGGTATTGTAATTGCTAATACGATTTCATCTTAGTGTTTTTGGCTTGCTCGAGAGATAGGTTTAAAATTAGACCTTTTCCCACACATTCAACTTGAGAGAGTGAATGGGCTAAGGCGGAGGCTGTGCTTAAATGTTGCAACTCGATGTTCGAGAGAAACCGAGTTGATTCGGGCTAAGTTGCTCGAGAGAGAATTTACCCCCACTAAAGTCTAGCCTAGTTACAAATATTCAGTGATTTACTATCAATAGCAATTTACCAATAGTATATTTTATCCCATAGTCCTATCACATCCCAAGTTTCCCGTCTCCCTATCTCACATCTTTATATTTTTTTCATTAGTTGAATACAAATCTCCCATTGATAATTGACACTCATGTCACCTTTACATTTAGTATGTTTTTATTCATTAATATTTATAACTATGATTGATTAGAACTTTATTTTACTTTTCTATTAATTCTTGAAATCACTCCCTTGGGACTTGACCCCAACCCATTCGGTTGGGTTATATTACTATTGTACAATCGTAAACACTTGAATTGGAAGTTGTGTCTTGATTACACAAATATCAACCCCTAACTCGAGCATCTCAATGTCAAATATAAAGATAAATCATATAGCCCCATGTTCAAAAAATTACTCAAATATCACATAATTCCTGCAACAATAAGAGATATCATACAATCCATCGCATAGGCAAATCATCACAAATAGGCATCATATGAACTAAACAAAGAGATCAACATTTATCAACTTCTAAGAATCATGATACTACTCATTTCACAGTTGACTTCCTAAGGTTAATTACTCATCTCAGTCTAAAAGGGGGATAGCCAAACCTATTCAATGTTGAAACATCACTCGAACAATCGTACCGAAGCACTTCATCAACCACATAATCACCAGAACGATCTTCAACTATCAAGAATGAAAGGATTTCATCAAAAACAATCAAACGATACTCATATTGAAAGAATTTAAAGTGGGGGTGAAACAGTCCAAAAATCACTTTGGAAACTAAAAAGGTAAAATCAGATATATAGTTGGAAATTAAGTTTCAAAAGCCAAGAGTAATTTATGGTCGAAATACACATTAAAATGATCAAGAAACGGGTTCCAAATTAATGTTTTACTAATTTTTCAACTTTGGAAGAAGAACCCCAAAAACCCACTTTGAAGTCAAGATTTTAAAAGTTTTCAAAAGATCAAATTTGAAGGAATCAACAAAGAATTGATAAACAAAGCTTACACACACTAATTCGCACAAGAATTCTCCCAAGAATCGCCTTCCCTAAGCTCCAAGAGATTAAGAATGGAGGAAATGAGAAAAATGAGAGAAAAACCTATTTGGTTTCTATCCAGGTCTAAAAATTGGGGTTTGCAAATGTGGCCCACAAGGACACATAGGCTCACGAATGCGGGAACATCTGTGTGAATGCGAGAACATCTCCACAAACACGGGAATATCTCCATGATCGTGGAGCACTATTCACCTGTGAATCCGACCTACTTTCCAACTAACGTAGTGTCTCATCCACCCTCCTCTCGTGAACACACTAGGGGACCTGAGAATGTGGTCCCCCTTCTCCAAACACCATAAAAAGAAAATGGCCTTAGTCCAAGTCTCCAATCAGACCCTCAAAAATCATTGGGAGGCGATTAAAAAAATGGGACATGCTACCCCACTAAAATCAGTATTCCAGACTCTATGAAATTGTTAGATTTTTGAAAAGAGGTCAAATTATAGATATATCCTTTCGTACCACTCTTAAGGCTTAAAACTCAACTTCTTACCCCAAACATAAAAAATTCAACCTAAGGCCTCAGAAACCATTAAAACCCACCCTACTAGCTTAAACTCAACGTTTCGGATGCGATTGATCTAACATAATTCCCATTCGATGCAGTAAAATGTTGACAAAAGTCAACACTCTCATGAATTCTTAACTCAAGAGAGGTGAAATCACTACGAACATACTTGATCGCACAGGTGAACATCCCAATGTCAAGACCTAAAGTATACCCTAGATGTAACATGACGTATAGAGCAACGAAAGGGCATATACAAGCCACTTAACAAACATCATACAAGATAATGGAAATAAAGATTTCAAAAGTAGCATTTTCATATTCCAAAAGAGGTTGACAGAGTTGAAGTGTAACAAAGTCTCAACAAGTCATCTAAAACATCAAAAGCAGTGATTAGGACATAACCCATGCATACATCATCCAAACACTAGAAAGACATAAAGCAAGTAAATGTGTCTTAGTCCTCGGAACATGAGGTTGCACCAACTCTTGAATCCGATAGAATGAATACAAAGCCATGAGTGTGAGAGGTAGGAGCGTCAGACCATACATTAATGAGACAATGTAGGAACAATTATGCGTTAGTACATGGAATGTACTAAGTATGGAGCGATATGCATAAATTGAAATGATAGCATGGAGAGTTAAACATATGATATATGAACAACATTTGAACATTTAAAGACTTAAAAAAGCAAGAGCGTATAAATCATAAGATATGGTGATACGTCCAAACTTACACATCAATTAAGATATATAAATGGTCGGAGGCAATTATTGAATTCAACTGGAGTTGAGGTCGATCCCATAGGGAATTTACTGCAGAAATAACTTTATTGACTCTTTTATTCAATTGCGGTTGATATTTCCAAAAAAGTAAATTACGGAAAGTAAATGTTGGGTTGTTTGTGTTCAAGTAACCAATGTTTAGTATAAATTAACATTCAAAAAGATCAAAACAGTAGTTTCAAGATTTTTAGTAATTGATTTAACGAGACTAGGATTTTGTTCCCCTGACCTTTAATTCACTCTGCAATTCTATACAAATAACTATTTGTTGTTAATATTGCTTATTCCTAGTAAGTTAGATACATCTAACCTATTTTCAGCCCTATTAAATTACTTTCACTCTTTTCCTCTCAGTTTACCCTTGCATATTTGTTCAGAAAGTTATCTACTCTCGAACTCTTATCTTTAAAACAAGTTAATGGAGTTTGATTCTAGCTTTTACTAATTATCACTTTTCTCTCAAACAAGTGATAAATACAAGAAAGTTCTAAAGTGTGCACTCATTAGAAAGCATTATTTATGAAAGTAGAATTAATATATACAATTAAGAATCAAACGTTACTCGTATTTGAATCTGTAGTTTTGCTTTACTCATGGTTCCCTCAACCCTAGTTGTGGTGTTTCACCGCTCATTATACAAGAAAACCTATAGTAACGATTATCGAAAGCATGATAAAGTAAACTTGCAATAATAGCAACTAAAAACTTCTTAATTATCAACACTTAATCATGAACATGAAGTTTCGATCCGAAGTATTCGACCAACAAAAGCGTTTAAAAATAGAAACTATCATTTCTCAATGCTCAGAATGTTGCGATGTAATTGATGATGATTAAAAAATAAACCTTACGTAATGAAAATAGTCTTTAAAAAAGAGTCCTACTCGAAATAGGACTGCATTGTTGCACAACTTCATGGGCAGGGTGATAACTGGTCTAAGCTAAGACGGCTCGTCAGGCCCTTCGTGGTCCCACACTTAGACAGTATGAGTCTTCCTTCACTTGTGGTCTTGACGTGCTACTAGACGGCTTGTCAAAAGTAGCACAACTCATCTAGATCTTCGTGGAGTTACACCTTCAGTTGGGTAGCTACTGGTTTGATTGCCTCTCTTTCACGAGCCATAAAATTGCTTGTCTATTGGACCACAACCCGTTTGGGGTACCGTGGTATTCAAGAAGTACTTAGTCCTCCACTGTCGTCACTACTTCTCTTCCATGAGCTCTTAGATGACCCGTCTAATGAACCACGACTCACGTGGAGACTCATGGTGTTAGAGTTGGGTTCTATTTTCCAGCTTTATTCTATCTTTTGCATCCAAGTGCTTCACTAATACAGTCATCAATAAAACCATCATTTCCACATAAACAAGCTCGATTTCTTGCACTAATCCTTAGTTTTAAGCGTCAAATGTGCTATGATTTCTCGGCACATCAAATGGTCATTGCATTTCAAAATTAGAAACATACGAAAGCTTTAAAGAATTATAATCATTTTGTGGGATATTAAATTTAACCGACAACAAGACCATTAGAGTGTAGAATTCTCACATAAATTGTAATGCCCCAAACTCGAGTGGTGCAGCCGGCTCCTAATGCCAAAACTCAGGCTCGAGCTGACCTTGCTAAACCATTTGCTACTAGCGCATGATAGCCAACGCAATAAAGGAAACAAACAAGTATATCTCGGCTTAAAACAAAGCTCTCGGCGGCAATGCCCCTGTCCACTGATCTATAAAAGAAACAACTACTCCCACGAGATCATATAAATAAATAGCCAACTAGCACAGAAGTCCTGATTGGGCCGTCGAGGCCACCATAATATCAATACCAAAACTGAAAGAATGTATATATCAAGACAATACATCAAACAACTCACAAGCGTCAACAAATCAACAACCTAGGCCAGTCTGGCTATAACGTTGCTATACACCCCACACACTAGTCGGCAAGCCTCTAAGAGTAGTAAAGATTGGTGGGACAGGGACCCAACCTACCCATAAAGATATATACAACAAAAGGTAACAAACCTCCCAACTCTAGTGGCTCCGGAGAAAAGGGGCTAGACAATTGGATAAAAGTCAATCTTGCTGCTGAGGAGGTCTACTGGGTCGTCTGTCGGGACCTGCATGCATGAATGCAACACCCCCAAGGCAATGGGGCATCTATATAAATAATGAACAGAATATGAAATGCTATAGACTTAGTGAGCAAGTATCATAATATACCAAAAGCAATCACGTAAGGAAATTAAAATTTAGATAAGCATGCTAACTCACTACCTAATCTAAAAATACAAAAATGATCAAACATCAACCTAACCAAGCCCCGATAAGCTCAGCAGGTACAAACAACATACCACCTAGCTAAGCCCCCACAAGCCCAGAAGGTGCCAAATCAATCTACATACCCCAATCGGTTGCCCCTTGTCTTTGTAATAAGTCACATAGCCCTTTTTGGTAATTATATAGCTCTGTAGGCAGCACATAGCTATCTTAGGAAACATCATAGCTATATGGGCTGCATATTACCCTCTTTTGCATCAACATAGCCCTGTAGGTAACACATAGCCCTTTTTGGCGTCAAAATATCCCCGTGGGAAACACATATCCCTCTTTAGAAATAACATAGTCCTATTAGACAACATCATTGCCCCCATAGGAAGTTCATAAGTCAACAACTAACCACAATAGCCTCAAGGGCGACAACAAACAATTTAATAGGCTAAAGGTGAGCAATTTAGCTATAAACAATATATATGAATAATCTCCAAGTCATTCCTAGCTTAGGATCGTTCTTAACAGATTATGAGTCCCTAAAATGAAGGTTTATAACTACTCAATCACCCAACCACTCACAATTACATCTACAAGATCACCAATGTAAACTACCTCTAAGGAAACATGTCGACGAATGGAATAACCCTAACATACCTTTCCAATGAACGCTCGAAAGACCGCAGTTCCTTCACGAAAATTGTTCCTTATGTCCTAAGATCTGAAAACACTATATATACACATCTGGTATGCACTTATAAACAGTTCATAATTAATCTTAAATCGGAAGAGTTGTCATATTGCCCTAACTTGTCGAAACGTCTGTAGAAATTCATAAAAATAATCATAAAAGAGTCCCGAGATGATTACCTTTGTTAACCAAGTTTAAACCTTGAAGAAACACCAATAACTACAAATTTATATCTTCAAAAACCAGCTCCAAACGCAGCTAATAAAAGGGAAAAATGATTACCACGTGTAGGGATTACGTTTTTAGGAACGGGGGCAATGTTTGATGGTAGAAATCGTCAAAAACTAACCTTTATCAAGCTAGAACTCCATAGGAACGCTCTCTTAAGCTTTCTCTCTGGTTTTGAACTGAAATGAAATGTTTTCATGGCTTAAAACGTTAAATAAGCCAATATACCATATTTTTTACCTGACCCGAATTCTTCCCCGGCAGTCCCTTGTAAAACCCTCATAACTTTTTACTCTGATGTCGGTTTGATACGGGGTTTTGTGCATTGGAAACTAGACTCGTAGCCCTTCAATTTAATGGTTAATAGAGTTTCTAACTATTTATATATTTGGAGAAAACATCCCATACATTTGACCCAAATTTAAGAGAAATCCTTAAAAAGGAAATTACGATAACTTTTGCCAACTTTTATTTTGTCACATACTTAACTTCAACACTTGAGGTACAACCCTTGAACACTTAAAATATGCCATACCACATCATTCTTAATTTATTACCCACTCTCCTTGTCTTTCTACAAAGATACGAGTTAATTTAGACGTTTTAAAAAGTCAGGGTGTTACATCCTTCCCCCCTTAGAAACATTCATCTTCGGATGAAAATCTGAGTCACGTGGTTAAGCCCTTAGGAGTTTCAAAAATTTAGGCAGAATATCCTTTGTAAATGTGATTATCCAGAAACATGAAACATAGAAATTCTAACCTAGGCGTCTCACAGGATGACATAAATAGCTAAGCACTATAGCTCCACAATAATAGTGCGAGCAAATATACAACGACAACAATAACAACAATAATAATAAGCAACAATATATATATATTAAAAATTAGATTGGTATCTAACCTCACTGCACTAATATAAACATATATGCCATCACCCTTGGGTATTAAACAAGTGAGGATATTTGGACCTCATGCCATCCTCAGCTTCCCAGGTTACCTCTTCTTTATTCTTGTTTCTCCACAATACTTTAATCGAAGCCACCTCTTTAGTCCTTAATTTACGAACCTATCAATCTAATATGGAAATTGAAGTTTCCTCGTAGGACAACTCCTTTGTGATATGAACATCCTCAACCGGGACAACCTGAGAAGGGTCTCCTACGCACCTCTGTAGCATCAATACATGGAAAACTAGATGAACAGATTCTAGCCCTGAAGGTAATTCTAATAATAAGCCACCCGTCCTACCCTCCGAAGGATCCGGTATAGCCCAATGAATCTTGGATTAAGCTTTCCCTTTTCGCCAAATCTTATAAAACCATTCATAGGTGAGACTTTTAAGAATACACAATCATCGACAAAAAACTCTAAGTCCCTTCGTTGCACATCTGAGTGTGACTTCTGTTGGCTTTGAGGTGTTAGCAACCTCTCCTGAATGAGTTTAACCTGCTCCACTGTCTGTTTTACTAAGTTGGGTCAACCAACCGTGACTCACCTACCTCAAACCACCCAATAAGGGACCTACATTTTCGCCCATACAAAGCCTCATAAGGTGCCATCCCGATGCTGGAATGATAACTATTATTGTATGCGAACTCATAAGAGGTAAGTGGTCATCCCAACTTCCCTTGAAGTCTAGCGCGCACGCCTGTAGCATATCCTCTAATGTTAAAATTGTGCACTCAACCTGGCCATATGTCTGAGTGTGAAAGGTTGTACTAAGATTAACTTGTGTCCCTAGTCCTTTCTGGAAGGACTTCCAAAAGTTGGCAGTAAATTGTGCTCCTCTATCATATATAATATATAATAGGACACTGTGTAGCCTAACAATCTCTCTAATATAGAGCCCTGCATAGTCTTCGGCCGTAAAAGTAGCCATGACTGGTAAAAAGTGGGCTGATTTTGTTAATCTATCAACAATAACCCAAATAGAGTCAAACTTGAGACGCGATCGAGGTAACCCTATAATAAAATCCATATTAATTACTTCCCACTTCCACAAAGGAATGGCTATCTCCTGAACTATCCCAGCGGACTTTTGGTGCTCAACCTTCACCTGTTGGCAGTTAGGACACTATGCCACAAACTCATCAACGTCATTCTTCATCCCCTGCCACCAATAGATCTCCTTAATATCATGGTACATCTTCGTCAAACCATGGTGAACAGAATAATGGGAATGATGTGCCTTTTCCATAATCCGATGTCGAAGTCCTGCAACATTTGGAACACACAATCGATTGTTATATCTAAGGACTCCATCTCTTGCTATATCACATGCTAAAGACTGTTGATCCTGAGCCTTGGCTCTGAGCTGCTCTAAGCTAGGATTCTCTTGTTGCCGTGATTTTACTTCTACAACTAGAGATGATATGGTTATGTCCTGAATTGTTACCCCACTATCTTCTGCCTCTAACAATCTGATTCCTAAGCTAGCTAACTTATGATGTTCTCTTGCTTGCTCACACTTTGCAACACCTAAATAGGATAAACTACCCATAGATCTTCGACTGAGGGCATCGGCTACCACAATCTCCTTTCCTGGATGATATAAAATATCCACGTCGTTGTCTTTCAGTAACTCAAGCCATCAACGTTGTCACAGATTTAACTCTTTCTGTCTAAAGATATATTGAAGGCTTTTAAGATCTGGGAAGATGTCAATATGAACGCCATACAACTAATGTCTCCAGATCTTCAACGCATGCACAACTGCTGCCAGCTCTAAATAGTGGGTCGGATAGTTCTTCTCATGCTTTCTCAACTGCCTTGAAGCATATGAGATAACCTTACCATGTTGCATTAGAACACATCCCAACCCAACACCCGAAGCTTCATAATACACCACATAACCTTCTAAACCCTCTGACAATGCTAGAACTGCTGCTGATGTCAACCTTTCCTTTAGCTCCTGGAAACTATGCTCGCAAGCCTCAGTCCACTGGAACTTAGCTGCTTTTTGAGTCAGTTTCGTTAATGGGGTTGAAAGTGAAAAAAACCCTCTACAAACCTTCTGTAGTACCCAACTAACCCTAAGAAAGTACGAAACTCAGTCGGAGTCGTGGGTCTAGGCCAAGTCTTCACGGACTCAATATTCTATGTATCAACCCCAATGCCTGCATCTGATACAATATGGCCTAATAAAGCTACAGAGTCTAACTAGAACTCACACTTAGAAAACTTTGCATAAAGTTCTCGATCTCGAAGAACCTGAAGGATTACTCGCAGATGATTTGCATGCTCAGCTTTTGAAAGTGAATACACCAAAATATCATCAATAAATACAATAAAAAACAAGTCTAGATACGGGCTGAATATACTATTCATCAGGTCCATGAACACTGCTGGGGCATTAGTTAATCCAAAAGACGTTACCAAGAACTCAAAGTGTCCATTTCTGGTTCTAAAAGCTGTGTTTGGAACGTCTTTCTCCCGAACTCGTATATGGTGGTACCCTAATCTTAAATCAATCTTTGAGAAGCACTTAGCACCTTGTAACTGATCGAACAAGTCATCGATCCTCGGAAGGGGATACTTATTCTTTATAATCACCTTATTCAGCTGTCTGTAATTGATACACATTCTTAGTGAGCCATCTTTCTTTCATACGAATAACACTAGCGCGCCCTATGGTGAAGCACTAGGCATAATAAAGCCTTTATCCAACAAGTATTTCAGTTGATCCTTCAACTCTTTTAGCTCAGCAGGAGCCATTCTATATGGAGGGATAGATATGGGTTGTGTACCTAGTAGCATATTGATAGTAAAATCAATTTCCCATTCTGGAGGGATACCAGGGAGTTCGTCTAGAAATACATCTTGAAATTCATTAACTACAAGAATAGATTGAAGAGTCGGTGGTTATGCATCTATATCATGAACGTGATCTAGATGATAAATACAACCCCTAGTAATCATCTTCCTCGCTTTAAGATACGAATTAAACCTACCTTTCGGCATTGTTCTATCACCTTTCCATTCCCGAACTACCTTTTCTAGAATGTGGAATCTAATAATCTTTTTCCGGCACTCAACATTAGCATAACAAGACACTAACCATTCCATACCCATAATGACGTTGAAATCGACCATCTCTAATTCTACGAGATCTAAAGAGGTCTGACGGTCGATAATTTCTACCGTGCAACCTTGAAAGACTCTCTTGGCAACAATAGATTCAGGATCTATCAAAGCATACACACAATGGGAGCAAACAATCCATGTACCTGTCACAACATCTGGTGATGACTCTGAGTCCTGTCGGTCAGCAAGTGAATATGTACAGTTTTGTCCACTACCAGAACTAGATGCTCCCTCTCTACCTCTTCCTGTACCTCTACCTGCTGAAGTCTGGGGTCAATGCCCTGTAGATTGTGCTGATGAAGAGGAACCTACTACTGACCTAGTCAACTGACCTATACCACCCTGACTTATGGTCGGGCAGTTTCTCAACCCATGCCCCTCCTGTCCACAAGAATAACAACCTATGGAACCCTGTTTTCACCCCCCGAAATGTATCCTACCACAAGTTGCGCAATGCGGCGGGGTTGTCCTAGCTTGGCCTGAACCTCTCTACTGCTGAGAGCCTGATGATCGTGAATCCTCACCTGGGCCTGAATGTCCCTGACAATCAAATATACTACCCTGGAACTGCTGTGGTGGACGTCTAGATAGCCTAATAGAATATCAAGGTCTGGGACCACCCTGAACATCTCCCCGTGAACTAGCGGTCCTAGCCCTCTTCTGTCTCTTTCTTGACCCTCTCACTCATATACTGTAAATGTCAGCGATCCTCTATGCCTTGTGGAAATGCCTGAATTTGTGAGATATCCATGTTATCATTTAGTGCAGCCGTAGAACAAACATCGATATAGTCTGAGTTGAGCCCTCCCACAAATCTACGTACCCTATCATGCATCGTATCAACAAATGATGGTGCATATCTAGCCAATGTATCAAATCTCAGTCCGAACTCTCGGACACTCATGCTGCCCTATCGGAGGTTTAGAAATTGGTCCATCCGGCTGTCCCTAATCTCTCGAGGCAAATAGTGATCTATGAAAGCTTCTGTAAAGCTATCCCAAGTGGGTAGAGATGCATATTTTCCCCTAGATCTCTCCCAACTCTCGTACCACAATATTGCAACATCGCGCAATAGAAATGTTGTTAACTCAACTGACTCAGTCGATGAGGCATGCATAACTCTAAAGATCCTATGAAGATGATCAACAAAGTGCTGAGGGTCCTTTCTGTGATCTGTCCCTGTAAACTGTGGAGGATTCAAGGCAAGAAATTCATGTACTCTCGAAGTTCCGGGCCATTCAGAAGGTTCGGCAACATCTGGTGCAACTGGTTGGCGCTGTGCAGCTACTAACAGTGCTAGCATACATACTGTACTCTTGAAATCCTCATCAGATGGAATATGAGGAACTTGAGGTGGTACTGTTGGTGGAGCTGGAAGTCCTGTAGCCATTGGAGGCACCTGAAGCGGTGGAGAAGCGATAGGGGGATGAGAAGATGTCTTCCCCTGGGTCTCATAATGGGCTACCTCCACCTGTGGTACCTTGACGATACCTTCGCTTATAGTAGTATCTAGCCCCTGGCTAGGTGTGGTCTCTCTAGTGTCAGCCATCTCTATCTGCATACAAGTATCAATTATAAGCCAAAAACCTCAACCCTTAAGACACCTCTCTATAGCACGAGTTGAGCAAAAGAAGAATAATCATTCTAACATGTTCGGTAGCTTCCTGCCTATCAAATGTGGTGCATAACTCATTTATAAACAAGACTCTACTAGACACATCTTGCAGACTCCATAGGATAGTTTGTCATGCCCTAAAGTCGAGGGGCGCAACCGACTTCTAATGCCAAAACTCAGGCCCGAGCCGACCCTGCTGAACCATTTGCTACTAGCCCATGGAAGCCACACGCAATCAAGGAAACAAACAAGTATATCTCGGCTTAAAACTAAGCCTTCGGCCGGCAAAGCCCTATCAACTGATCTATAAAAGAAACAACTACTACCAGGAGATAATATAAATAAATAGCCAACTAGCACAGAACTCCTGATTGGGCAGTCGAGGACACCATGATATCTATACCAAAACTGCAAGCATGTATATATTAAGACAATACATAATAAAACTCACAAGCTTCAGCAAAGCAACAACCTAGACTAGTATGGCTATAACGTAGCTATACACCCCACACACTAGTCTGAAAGCCTCTAAGAGTAGTAAAGATTAGTGGGACAGGGCCCCAACCTACCCATAAAGATATATACAACAAAAGGTAACAAACCTCCCAACTCTGGTAGCTCCGGAGGACAGGGGCTAGCCAATCGGATAGAAGTCAATCTTGCTGCTGAGGAGGTCTACTGGGTTATCTGTCGGGACCTGCATGTATGAATGCAACGCCCCCAAGGCAATGGGGCATCTATATAAATAATGAACAGAGTATGAAAGGCTATAGACTTAGTGAGTAAGTATCATAATATACCAAAAGCAATCATGTAAGAAAATCAGAAGTTTTGATAGGCATGCTAACCCGCTGCTGAATCTAAAAATACAAAGATGATCTAACATCAACCTAACCAAGCTTCCATAAGCTTGACAGGTACAAAAAACATATCTCCTACCTAGGCCCCCATAAGCCCAGAAGGTGCCAAATCAATCTACATACCCCTATCGGTTGCCCCTTGTCTTTGTTATAAGTCACATAGCCCTTTTTGGAAACGATATAACCCCATAGGTAGCACATAGCACTCTGAGGCAACATTATAGCTCTATGTGATGCACGTGGCCCTCTTTTGCATCGACATAGCCCTATAGGCAACACATAGCCCTTTTTGGCGTCATAATAGCCCCGTAGGCAACACATAACACTCTTTGGCATCAATATATCCCCATGGGCAACACATATCCCTCTTTGGAAATAACATAGTCTTATTAGACAACATCATAGCCCCCACAGGCAGTTCATAGCTCAACAACTAACCACAATAGCCCCAATGGCGACAACAAACAATTGAATATACTAAAGGCGAGCAATTTAGCCATAAACAATATATATGAATAATCTTCAAGTCGTTCCTAACTTAGGGTTGTTATTAACAGAATATGAGTCCCTAAAATGAGGGTTTATAATCACTCAATCATCCAACCACTCACAATTACATCTACAAGATGACCAATGTAAACTACCTCTAAGGATACATGTTGACGAAGGGAATAACCTTAACATACCTTTCCAATGAACGCTCGAAAGACCGTAGTTCCTTCACGAAAGGTGTTCCTTATGTCTTAATCTTTTCAAACACTATATATCTACAGCTGGTACACACCTATAAATAGTTCATTATTAATCTTAAATCGCCAGATTTGCCATAGTGCCCCAATTTGTCGAAACGTCCGTAGAAATTCATAAAAGCAATCATAAAAGAATCTCGATGTGATTACCTTAGTTAAACAAGTTTAAACCTTGAAGAAAACCAATAACTACAAATTTATATCTTCAAAAACCTGCTCCAAACGCATATAATAAAAGGGAAAAATGATTGCCACGTGTAGGCATTACAATTCTAGGCACGGGGGCAATTTTTAATGGTAGAAATTATCAAAAACTAACATTCATCAAGCTAAAACTCCATGGGAGCCCTCTCTTAAGCTTTCTCTCTGGTTTGGAACTGAAATGAAATGTTTTAATGGCTTAAAACGTTAAATAAGCAGACATACCATATTTTTTACTTGACCCAGATCTGACCCAAATTCTGCTCCAGCAGTCCCTAGTAAAACCCTCATAACCTTTTACTCTGATGTCAGTTTGATACAGGGTTTTATGAGTTGCAAACTAGACTCGTAGGCCTTAGATTTAATGGGTAATAAACCTTATAGCTCTTTATATATTGGGAGAAAACATCTGATTTATTTGACCCAAATTTCAGAGAAATCCTTAAAACAGAACTTATGATAACTTTTGCCAACTTTTATTTTGCCACTTACTTAACTTCAAAACTTGAGATACAACCCTTGAACACTTGAAATATGCCATACCACATCATTCTTAATTTATTACCCACCCTCCTTGTCTTTCCATGAAGAGACAAGTTAATTTAGACATTTTTAAAAGTCAGGATGTTACATAAAGTATAGATAAATCAAGGATTATAATGATAATGAAAATTGTTGAGTACATGCTCCTTATTTAGGAGAAGAGTCCTATACTAACTACACTAGGTGTCCTACTACAATACAAATATATTATTACATGATTAGTATTACTACTATAACTAAAACACCTTATCCTAGTAAATATTTGCCCCATACACAGTGCATAATCTAAGTCATACATAAGTTAGAATTTAGTAGTCTAGTCGGAGTGTGACTCTAACTCTACAGCAGTAAACACGTCAGTCAACTTCCTTGGACCTATTCCTTCAACATGTTCTAATCATCAGTTTCCTTCATCTTCAATGTTTCTCCTCAAGCTAGTTAGTGGAGGAACTATAACTCCTAGCTTGCTATGAAATACAACAAAGACTTGTTTTATCAATACTTTGATATGAATGTAACCTAGCTGATCCTTAGACCTCACAAATTAAGTAAAAAGTTGTCCTCTATACACCTCTCATGAACAAAATTATAGTCGATTTCAACATGTTTGGTTCTAGCATGTTTAACTAGGTTTACTATCATGTAGAAGGCACTCAAGTTATCATAAAATAATGTAGGAACAGATTGAAGGAACACCCCAAGATCATGAAGTAGATACGTGATCCATGTCATATCTATTGCGGTGGAGGCTAGTGCTCCATACTCAGCTTCAACACTTGATCGGGCTATTATGGTCTGTTTCTTAGAAGTACAAGAAATACAATTTGCACCTAGGTAGATGCTATTGCCTGTAGGTGATTTCATAGTAGTGGTACAACCTCCCCAATCAACATCTGAATATCCATACAGCCTACATAAATATTGTGAAATAATTCTGAGTCCAAATTGTAGAGTACCTATGATGTATCTGAGAATCATTTTTACTCCTTGAAGATGTTCAATGTTTGGAATTACATAAATGGGCTTACTAAATTCACAGAATTAGTTATATCAGGTCTTGTCAGTGTCACATATTGCAGACTCCTTACTATCATTTTGCATAACGATGCATCTACAAGACTTCCCCAGCTTCATGTAAATCATGTTTTTTAGCCAAAAGAGTGGCTACAGCCTTTGCCAAAGTCATCTATGTGTTGTTCAACAGCCCATCAACATACTTACTCTAACTTGTGAATTCCTCCTTCAAAATACTTAACCTATACTTCTAGAAAGAAGTGTAAATAGCAAAGATATTTCATAACAAACTTTTTCCTAAATTGTAGAACCAACCCTAAAACATGTGATGGATAACTTCATGTGACAATAATATCATCCTCATATAACAACATAAATATGGTTCCTTTGTGTGTTTGAAAAGTAAATAATGAGGGATATGCCTCACTACAAATGAAACCATAGTGTAGGAGATGCATGCTAAACCTATCAAACCAGGCTCTAAGTTCTTATTTGAGACCATACAATGCCTTTTTAAGTAGACCATATGTTGAGGATACCTGGGATCAATGACTCCAGAAGGTTGACTTATGTACACCTCCTCTTGTAGGACACCATGGAGGAAGGAATTTTTTACATCTAGTTGCTTAATTTCCACTTTGAGATGATTAAATGGATAGAACCACCCTAATAGTTGTGGATTTAACCACAGGGCTAAATGTTTCTTCAAAATCTATCCCTTCAAGCTCATAGAGTTCCTTAGCCATAAATCTGTCCTTGCACCTAACTCCTGTTCCATCAGCTTTCAATTTTGTTTCGAAAACCCATTTTCAGCCAATCAACTTTATACTAGGAGATTTGGGCACCAATATACATGTCTTGTTAGTATGTACAACATTGATTTCCTCATGTATTGCTAAAATCCAATGAGCTGACCTTAGTGCTTCCTTAATATTATTTGGTTCCCTCAAGATCTCTTTGTTATTCCGAGCAACACGTGATAGGTGATGTTCCTTTGCATTGTGTCTGGTGATCACTTGTGGTGCATGAAGTACATCAATTGAAGTAGTTGATTGTAGTGCAGTATCTTCAGGTTGATGATGCTCTGGCAGATTTCACTGGGAGAAGTAAACTTCTAAATGTATTTCCTGAGGATTAGACATAGAGAAAGAGGGATTGGATAAACCACCATTGACTGGACCTTCACGTGCAACCTGTTCCTCACTGCCACTAACAGATCCAAAATCTACAACTGGAGCCTGATCAATCTGAGTTTCTTTACAATTGTTGGATCATCACTTTCGACTTGTTCCTCATGATCATCATCTGATCCTGCACCTAATGTTTCAATAGCACTCTCATCATCAAAGAGTATGTGTGGTTGTTGTACTAGTTTTTCACCTGCAACTTGTATACTATCAACATCTACTTCCCTTGAATTATGACTATTATGTGCCTGCAGTTTAGAGAAAAATTCAACAAAAGTGGCAAGGCTAGGTGAGACATCAATGTTAGTTAATATTGACTTGGAGACACATAGGGTAATGTGTTTTCATCAAGCACAACATGTCTGGATATGTCACCCCATTTGTAGAGGGATGATAACATCTATATCATTTGTGTAAGTTGATGTACCCTGAAAAGACACAAGGGTAAGTCTTTGAATTGAACTTGTTGCTACCCTTGACATATGGAAAAAATCTACACCTAAAAACCTTTAGATTTCTGTATTTAGGTTGCTCTCCATAAAACTTGACAAATTGAGTCACTGTCTTTAGGACTGAGGAGGGCAGTCTATTAATGAGGAACACTGCAATGAGGAAAGCATTGACAGGTGAAAACAAAGGGAGGTTACAATGAAGTAGTAGAGTTAATCCAGTATCCAAAATATGCCTATATTTCTTTTTGAAATTCCATTTTGTTAAGGGGTGTTAAATGAAATATGTCTCACAATGCCACAATCTTCCAAATGCTTGATGAAGTTTGTTTTGATAAACTCGCCAATTCCATCACACTAAAATATCTTAATTTCTTTAGAAAATTATTTTTCCACCATTTATTGGAATTTTAGAAAAACCTCAAAAAATTCAGATTTCTTTTTCAGTGGATAAATCCATGTATATCTTGTGTGATCATCTACAAAAATGATATAATATTTCATATGTTGAGAAGATCCAACAAGAGTAGGTCCCCACAAGTCACATTCAATTTCCAATAAAGTTTCCTTATCAATTTCATATCTCAAAACCAATGAAAGTTTACAAATCTTGCCTATCTGTCAACTAGAACAAACAATAGGCATTTTATTGCACCTACTAACATTGATGCAACTATTAGTACTCAATTTTTCTAATGATTTCAAACTAGGGTGTCCTAATCTGGTGTACCACATGTTGTCTGATGTCTTTCCAATCATGTACAACATTTAAAGTCTAGAGATTTTTATCTTCCAAATCATAGAGTCCATTTCTTTTAGATCCCTTGGCCAGCAGTCCCCTTGTCTTCTTTCCCTTTACAACAAAGTTAGTTTCATTAAATTCAAGAGTGCAACAATTATCCTTTGCAAGTTTACTAACTGGGAGTACATTTTTATCAATCATAGGAACTATATGAACTTCTGTTAAATTTAAGCATGATCTTGATATGTTCTCAACATGTGTTATGTCTAACTTTGATCCAGTCCCAATAATGATTTTATCTGATCCATTGTAGTGGTTAACATCGAGTTATGTGCCATATGACTACTTGCTCCTCAGTCCACATACAAGGTGTCATCAATAGTGTCTTGTATACTAGGAGTAGCTAGAGGTGCAAAAATGGATAATTTATATGGGTATCTATTCATATTTATCCATTTTAAATAGGTTGGGTACCCAACTCATATAAAATTGTGTAAAAATAAATAATACTCATATTTACCCATTTAAAGTGGGTAGTTAAATGGATAATATGAATAAAAAAAATTTCATTCATAAAAAAAAGAAAAGTGATTAAGGGTCGGTGGTAAAAAAAAACTTTAAAATTTTTTTTCTATACAATTTTTTTTTCTATACAAACTTTTTTACATATTTTTGGAATAGGGGACATGGGGGAGGAGGGCTGGTAGGGGGTGGGGTGGTAATTTTTTTTATAATGAAAATAATTTTTCTTTACATTTTTTTGGGATGGGGTGGGGTGGTATAAAAGACTTTTTAATTTTTTAAATAAAAAAATTATATTTTATTTACTTTTTTTTGGGATGGGGGGG